>NW_023458556.1:51410279-51490120 GCF_013731165.1 Rhagoletis pomonella | reverse complement strand
GTCTGTCCGTCTGTCCGTCTGTCCGTCTGTCCGTGTACACGATAACTCGAGCAAAAATTGAGATATCTCAACGAAATTTGGTACGTAGGTTTCCCTTAATCCAAGGTAGGTTGGTATTGAAAATGGGCGAAATCGGATGTTAACCACGCCCACTTCCCATATAACGGTAATTTCCAGAAATACGAAAACTGCGATATTTCAGTAACTACTGAAGATAATTCACTCAAAATTGATATTTATAATAAGTTTTAGACGAAAAATAAGAATATTATAAATTTTTGGAAAATGGGCGTAGCCACGCCCTCTTATGGTTACATGTGTATATCTTGCTAACCGCTGCACCAATTTCTGCCAAACTTGGCACAGTTGTTGGCCCTGGTACAGCATAAAAAACCGCCGAAACTTTTTAAAATCGGACAATAACCACGCCCACATCCCATATAACGGTAATTTAGAGAAATACAAAATTTTCGATAAATCATTAAATATTGAAGCTAATTTATTCAAAATTGATGCTTGCAACAATTCTTTACCAAGAAATACGTTTATGGTAAAATTTTGGAAAATGGGCGTGGCACCGCCCACTTATGATCACATATAAGTATATCGGTAACCGTTCTACCAATTTGTACCAAACTCGGTATGGTTATTGTGCTTGCCACATAAAAGCAAAACGTTGAAAATTATTGAAATCGGACTAAAATAACGGCCGCTTCTCATATAACGGTAAATTTCAGAAATGCTTGAAACTTCAATATTTCGAAATTGACGGACGCTAATTTACTCAAAATTGATACACCCCGGCTTACCATCTAGCGGAAGGTTTCGGAAAGGTGAAAAAACATATATTTAATACTTGCGCCGGGTATTTAATGTTCGGCTCCGCCCGAACTTAGACTTTCTTACTTGTTAAAATACTAAAATCATTTTCACTTCGGTCTGTTGATAACTGATGAACATACTTGCATATACATTAGGCTCGTTCGATTTTGTATGAGGGAAAATAAAAGGCATTTGACCGTATTGTAATAGTGATATTATGATGTCTTAGGTCTAAGCCAATTGTTATTGGACACGAAAGATTAATTTAAAACTTATCTTTAGCCCGCGCAATTGAATCAAAGTGTATGGATTTTGAATATGAAACTTTGGCTTGTAATATCTATGGAATGCGTCAATTTTTATAAACAGAACGATATATCAAATTAAAGGTTGTTAAATTTTGTATCTCACGTTCATTTATCATTTTTCAATAAGTCTACAAGTTTTTACGATACTAAGCTAAAACTTACAAAAACTATAATTTTCCCTTATGAATTTTCAATTCTTCATTACTTCAGCAGCCAAGTGAAAAATACAAAAAAGTGAGACGAGATTTATTTCAAACGTTTTAATGTTTTCGGATGTTTATATATGTAATATTAAAAGGACCATGGACTTGGTCACGCCGATTTGGTCAGCTTTCAAGATCGTGGCGAATGAAGTCAAATATGTATTGTCAAAGATTAGGAATCCTTTGATAAGTTAATAGTAGTTTCAAGCATATAAGTACAAACATTAACATAGTATAATTAGGGTGATAAACGCCCATTTTAAGTTCATTTATGCAGTCTTGAAAATTGGTGCGGAATGGTTTCATTAGTCACCGAAGAAGCATATTTTGCGCGGTTTCTAAATTTGCCGGTATATGAGAGTAGGCGACGTGCAATAGGTGTTTAGATATACGTAAATATTTTAGTTAATTCCATTATGTGAAAAAGTGACTGAAAGTAAATGCAATACTCTTTAACATATCCTGGGAAATCCTTTTGAGGACTCTCCAATTGGACGATATTGCTTCGCATTCAGCTTGAACGAAAAAAGTTACTCCCTGGCATTCTTTTCTGTAATCCGGTTCTTTCATTTAAAAGTTATTTATACAATTGAAGAGAAATTTATTTAGAAAAAAACTGGAGATCCACTTAAGTCTTTCGATACAACTTTGGTAAATGTTACTCGATCGCTATATTTCCAAGTTCTAACGACTTTCATCCTTTTGTTGTATATTCTTGTTGGTACATCCCTACTCCCTCTCTCATAACGATTTGAAGTCAATACAACAAAAACAAAAAAACCAGCCGACAAAAATGTAAATTAAGGCAGAAGTTACAGTTTTGCACTCACTCTCAGTTTTGCATTTGACTGTTATCTTTTACTTAGTTGGAAGTCAGATGACTTTTTTCTATATTGTAATTTATTGAAGAAGTGATCACCAGTAAATAACATAGTTAATCAGGAACCATAAATGTAAATAATAGATTTACTGCGGCAAGGCGGGACCGCACGAAAAGTGGCAAAACATTTTGGAATTTGCTACTTGAAAATGTTAAGACTGAGAAAAAATATAGCCTAAAGTGTTCCCAAGGACAAAGGAAGTCTGTCAAAAAATATTACGGTACGATATCTTGTGAACTTAGCAGCAAGTAGCGATGCAGTCACTATTACAGAAGCGCTTAAGGTATTAAACTTTAATGCAAATGAGTAGACAGCGAGGGGAAGAATTCCCAAATTGAGCGCAAAGGCATCATAAAGAAGAAAAAAGCAAATTTGAACAAAATACATGTGCGAGTGTGGTAGCATTTCCCTGCATCGCACGAAAACCGAACCGTTGCCTGTTGGGATATGATAGGCCATTCAGAATGCAATAAAAACATATTTTTAAGTTTCAATTAAAGGTTATATGGTCTGACGAGACTAAATAAATCGCTTTCAATCAGATGGCCGGGCATGGTATTGGATCAAAGACCCAAATTAAGCCCATGCGCAGCATGTAAGGCAAACTGTGAATACCAGTGGTCGGTCAATAATAGTTTGGGGTTGTATTTCAAAAATTTTGTTGCTCCGTTAGTACGCATTATGCGTAAGGAACAGTATCTGTTCATATTTCAACAAAATTTGCGAGATGTAGTCGAAAAAATGAGAGTTTCTGCTGAAAAATCACCCAAAACATACTGCATATGTTCGCAAAGACGGGATACAAAATAAAAAATTTGCTAATTTGAAATGACCTCCACAATCCGCGGACATGATCTCATCGAGAATTTGCGAAATCAACTAAAAGCACAGCTTAAAAGTTTCAAAGTCCGTAAAATCGAGTACATGAGCTGTGAAAGCAAACTAAGGATATACCTCCAGCATTTTTACAAATATACAAATAAGGTATGCCAAATCGCATCCAGGAACTGAAACAAGCAAAAGAGTACTGAACATTGTGTTAGTAGTTCTTTTTTTCGTGAAAATTGTTAAAAAGTTCTTAAAAATATATGAGTGCAAAACTGTAACATCTGCCTTAATTTACATTTTTGTCTGCTGGTTTTTTTATTGTTGTTGTATTGGCTTCAAATTATTATGAGAGAGGGAGTAGGGATGTACCAACAAGAATATACAACAAAAGTATGGAAGTCGTTAGAACTTGGAAAGATAGCGATGGCTGAAGTAAAAAGTGTTACACCATGTTACAGTTTTGCCCGTCACTGTACATATACATATGAGGCAATATGGATTTTTCTATAGGCTATCCGATGGTACTAAGCGTTTTCCAAAATTTTCCCATTTTCATGATGAAAATTCTGAACGAAAAGTTATTTGTAATTTTTCTCAATTATGGTCATTTTAAATTTGGTGATCCATGGTAAATGTATACAATTGAATTTGTACAAGAGGGCGTGGCGTTTATAGTAAACTGAAAGAGAGTGAGTGTTTGTCAGGGACGTGGTACCGCCAATAGATGTAGTACGTTCAGAGAACCATTACGTTGGACCCATTACAAACAGACAGCTGAACGGAATGTCCTGTTGTAAAATAAACACGGAAGAGAGTTTGCAAGAAGTCGTAGCATCGTAGCACCTCACACCACGAATGCCGTCTACGTTCAGAGAATATCAATTTAAAAATGAAAGCGCATTTCATTCCTCTTAAGGTATCTTAATCCACCTAACCTTAATAATGAAAGAAGATTGGTAGTAAATAAAACAATGACCCATAAAATTGCAGCATGAATTATAATTGATGCGGCAAAGGATACTCTGCATCATAAAATATACTTTTTCAAAAAATTGTGCCGATAGATGGCGCTGTAGTCGAGATACTTAGAGATCCACCTTTATGGTATAACCTGGATTAACGGGTATTAACATTTTTATAAGAAGTGCTTCTGCAAAAAAAAACGGACCCAAAACATAGACGGCGCTGGAATCAAGATATTTGGATACCCCTCTACAAGTTTACGTTGCAGATGACTTAATAAAGCCCCATCCTTTAAGTATGAATGCAAAGAATTGCGAAATCGTTAAGGCGCCACAAATGTCCTAGACACATCAACGGGTCATCGGTATATCAAGAAGAAGTGTGACGAATTAGAAAGAAGAACGGTAGGAACATCTATGACCCCGTTTGAGCGGGAAAACTCTTTCTTCCCGTTGATTTGAACCTTGCAATACTTGCAGATATCTCACAGATGGAAATAACATTAGTACATAAACCATATGTTATCTCCCCGCTATTATTCTTAGCCTATGAGTAAGGAAAGTTTTGCTCTTCAGTCCTTTCAACCTAAGCTAATAGTGTTTATATTACAAACCGTTTTTGCATTTCAACACTATTTTTGTATTGGTCAACGCAAAAGTTCTTTTTGGGCGTTACAAAGCAAGACAGGTAGTTGCTAGTTAACAATAAACACCTGTGATATACAGAATGAAATCGTATTCATACAAAAAAATATGCGAAAATAAATCTCCGTAAAGTCGTTTAACGCAACCAACGTGTGATTTAGCTTCTTTAAACCAGAGGTCATGCTTCATTTTTTTCTCAGTGTGCTACATTATCCTACGTGCAAAAGAATTTAGGTATTTACATATATTTTACTAAATAATCAATCGAACCCAGAATGCGGTCATGCTCCAGGATTGTGACCGCCACGTAAAAAAGCCTTAAATGAAAGAGACAAAAAAGCCTTGAATGAGGCGCCCTACTTTTTATTACATCCACAGCAAGTCAAACAACTACGATTTGAGAGCAGGCACCTGGAATATCATTACTCTTAATGGGAATGGTGCCTCTGCTCGGCTGGTTGATAACCTCAGGAAGACTAGACTTGCATCCATGCCATCCAAGAAATGCGCTGAACAGGCCAAGACAAGAAACACATTGGGCCATGCGACGTTTTCTCCCCCCGGTAAAGTATCGCCAGGCAACAAGCCGCATCAAAGCGAGATCGCACTTATTTCCACCCATCTCAAAAAGAGGAGTATAAAGCATTTTCGTAGTGTCTGTATCGTATTTCAGACATTCGGACAAATAGAAAGTAAAGTTTATTTACTGCGAATTGACAATTTTTGTCTTTGCTTAGGATAGATTCTTTACTCTTACCGTTTATTTTCATATGATCGGGTACTGAGGCGAGTGAGATTCCCATTGAAGCGTTGTTAAAATTCAACGTAAACTTGCGAATTCTAACTGTATTACAATTTATTATTAAAAATGCTAGTGCCAGAAGAACTACTTGTACATCTGAGAAAACTGTGCTATTTCTACTCTTTTACTCATTTCTTTTCAGTATCCCAGAGACCCTCCTATTCCCTAAACTAAACCATTTCCTAAACTACGCTTGCAGCATTGAAAACTAGCACAGACCTAAGTAGCCCAGGGCGTACTTAATTAAGTAGGCACCACCATGGTTGAATTATACCAGGTGAAGTAATTAGAGTGAGAAAAAAGATTTTGACACTGCCTTATTTGAAATTTTGCCTATAAAATTTTACTACAAGGCGGCCGAATGTCAGAAAATAAAGCGAGAAAGCTGTTCCCATAACAAGACTGGTTTGTGGAATATGGCCGTTGTTATCTATTGGTGGTCGTGGCCATCCGGTTGGCCGCTTGGCCTGCGTTATTTCCATATACCTGCAGCAAAGTAGTAAAGTAGCTGTTGTGAGTTTCGAAGAGTTGAATCTCTCCGGGCACTTCCATAAGAACAAAGTCCAGTACTTGGCTTACTTGCATAAATGCTGCAAATTGAATCCTGCTCGTGGTCCATGCCACTTTCGTGCTCCGTCACCCATCATCTCTAAAGCTCGGCGAGGTACGATTCCACACAAAACCAAGCGCGGCTGCTCTTTCCCGCCTTCGTGGTTTCGATGGTATCCACCCCCAATACGACAAGCGTCATCTTGTCTGTGTACTTATTGCCATGCCCAACCTTATATTTTGTTCTGACCGTAAATACTGCCAGCTTGGATGTCTTTGAAACGAAGTCGGCTGGCTATAAAAAGATGTCGTCAAGAGCTTGGAAAGGGAGTGCAATGCTAAATTTCGAAATCAGTACCGTGGGTCGTGCGGGTCCCGATATCCACCGCCCATCTCTATTGCATACATTTTGCATTTATTGCATAGAGTTAGCAAGTTAATCTTCGAAAATTGCTGGGGCAATTATTTATGTTTTAGGCTCTGAGCTAGTGCATGACTTTAATCGGTAAAAAATTAGTTATACAGATAGCCTGCTGCTCTCCAAGTGGGCCTTAGAGTATCAGTTGCTCGAGCACTGCCAAACCAAACCATTATTCAAACCTTCAAAAAAAAAAACACATGAAGCCGACCAGATACTGAAATTATAAACTTTCGTCTCTTTCTTAACATTCTGTGCTACACGAAACAAATAGGTTTACAATCCAGAAAATATCACAAATATTTACTTTTATAATAGACCGACCGCTACATTAAACCAATGAAACTTTGGCCATTTAAATGTAAATTTGAAATTGCGAGTATAAGAAGAATTCAGCTAAAAATAACTAGCGGAAGTGGACAAACGATAGGAAAAGAGTGGTAAATACAAGTTAGCAGTGAGAGTAAAGTGAAAAAGCATTTATCGTCCTAGACAAATAACTAGGCATTTAATGCTAAGTGAGGTTGTTGCCGAATATGCAACAGGAGCGCAGTTTATTCGCAGGCAGGAGTACCGCCTTTAAACACCACGCTAGACAACACTCGAGTATAAAAGAGGTATCGACACTTTGAAAGTCCATATCAAAGTGAACACAAGCGTGCAAGAGAAGTTTTAAAAGGCATTTAATTGCAAAAGTTAATCATACGCCCTGAAACACTTTGCAATAACGGATAGACAAACGGTCTCCGCTAAAATTTTAGGTAAATCTGTTTTTGATTTAGATTCCAAATAAAACTTTTGTAGTTGTCCGACTTTTTCAATTATTGTCTTCAATTACAATTATGTACAACGGAAAAGTTTTCTACTTTGCCTTGTAGATTTCCAACAAAGCTCTTAAGTTTAACCTTAACCCGCCGGATTTGCTTGCATCTTTTGTATTATTGCTTGTAAAATTTCGTACCTATTTATTACATAAAATTATATATATATACGCATTTATAGACTTTGTGTACTTACGTAGTTTTGAGCAAGGTCAGGATGATTCGTTTGTATGCCATCGTCGAGTATAGAAACGACAACGCCTTTGCCGGTGTAACCTTTCTGCCAGGCGGGACCGATATTCATATCGAGGCCATCTTTGGCGCCACCATTCTATTGGGCGTGGGGATTTGTTGTTTTGGTTAATGTTGATGATATTTATTTTGTTTGAAGTTTTCGTTGATGTATGTTTGTTTACGCATCATATGTAAAGGCAAGAATGCGATATGTAAAAGAAGGAAAAGCAAAAGTAGATGAATTCTGCAGAAATATATTTGTATTTATGAGAAAATATATAATTTGTATTATTACTCTTATTATTAATGTTTGAAGCCAATGCAATTACTTTCGCGAAAATAAAATACCTTGTTTCTACAACTAGGATACAAATATTTACATATTTACATTGAGAATAAATACCAGAACCAATTCTACTTATGTATAAAAAAATAAATACATCAGTATTTTATATTTACAAATCCCATAAGACTGAAAGGTCATTTTGCACTGTAAAATTAATGTGTAATTTATCTAAATTAGTATATAATAGTATTTGTGTAGTTCAAAATGTTTCCATTCAAAATGATCCTTGAGTATAGCGCCTCGGACACAGTGACATTCCTGGCAACTACATAGCGGACGTGCTGGCAAAAAGAGGGACGGAGAATGCGAAGTCAATTCTACCCAAGATGCGGGCCTAACTCGAGCCTCTTGAAAACTAAGGTTAAAGGCTGGAGGTCTACTTTGTATTGTGATTCGAAACTTAAAAGGACTAATACGAATATATAGTGCCAAATATTCGAATGATGTGCTTTTCGAATCGCAATTCAGAGTAGACCCCCTGATCTCGTCGAGCAGGTAAATGCCAGGTGGAATGTGAAAACTCAGTACCTGCTACACTCAGTTGCATTACTTTAAGACCGCTACATATTAACAAGTTTTGACTATTTATTTTTATACTATTTAATTTCAATTATTTTCTTATTAAGAAGTAGTTAATTCTATAACAAACACCATATAAATCTACATTTCAAACTTAGCGCGAAAATTAGAAAAAATGAGCGAATTTTCGATTTTTGCATGGGCTATAAAACCGCATACACAAAATTTTTCCAAAATTCTTTAAAAAAGGCGTAGTTGAAATTAAAAAAATATGAAAATAAATAGTCAAAACTTGTTAATATATGGAAGTCTTAAAATTATGCAACTGTGTGTATACAACCCGCCAAATCTGGCCAAAAATTTATGTAAAGCGTTCCGTGGATATCCCTCGGTTTGACAGCCCTTTCCTCAGGGTAGTAGTCGAATTAATCCCGGACAGTGCCGGAGCGGAGCGCACGGTAAAATACTGGGTTATCGAACCACCGACTTTACTGCGGCTGCAGAGTGGAGGAAGAGGTGAGGAGTACCGAACATTATCTCTGCCACTGTCCCGCGCCACTTTTTCCATAAGTACGTTTAAGATTGTTTAACTGACCTAAACTCGGCGAAAATTCTAAATTTTCTGTGATATATAAAATCCGCTCGTTGGTTCAACTACTAAGGGAAGGTTTTTTCACCGTATGTTGTTTGCCTGCGTACTCTGTGCGGTGGCAGCCACTTTCAAAGCTTGAATTTAGCGCTAATCTAACTTTTGTAAGGAAAAATATTCCTTATTTTCAACAAGCATAGCAGCTTGAAATTGCTCAGTTCTGAAACATAATTCATTGATGAAAACGTGGCCCTCGCTTTGGAATCAATTTATGAATGCCTCGATAAATCTGCATGTAAATTATGAGTTCAATAGCTTATAGGCATGTATGTATGTTATACATACACTAGACTATCCCAACAATATATGAAAAACAAAATTTTTTTGCAAATTTATAATTTAAATTATAAATCTATATTTGTGCTTTTTAGCCTAACTAACATATATGTATATGAAGTTTTACGGCTGTAGAATAACGATAACCCGCGCCGGCTTTTAGTTGAAGATTTAGTTAATAAGTTGAATAAAGGCTACCAAACCGTCTATGAGTACTATGGAAATCCAAAAAAATCGATATGTTTCCCATATTTGAACGCATTTTATGGCAGGATTGTAATTTTTTGAAAAATATCCTTTGAAGTTTTTATCCTTAATATCTTGATATATTTTTTTAGGATTTAAATTTAACTAAGATTCTTCAAAATGCAATCAAAATTAAAAATCTTGAAGGATAACATTTTTAAAGGACATATTTGACATGTTCCTAAAGGATAATTGAAAACAATAGTCATAACTAATTTTGTTTCGAAGTATTCTTTAATTGATACCCATATATCTATATTTTGTACAAGCTTTTGGAAATATATTATAACTTATGGTCCTTTAGCAAAAATTCTGACTACCTAGTAAAAAACCAAAAACAAAGATTAAATAAATATTATGTCTTAGTACTGCAGGGAGTACAGTAATACAGGCTCCCACTGAAGTAAAATGAGTAAATTAATAAAACACGCGAACTGCACAAAGCTTATTCGGAATTGCATACAATTTTATTCGGGGAGTTTCTAAGACAAAGCCAATAAAATGAGCGGGTATGCGTAAGAAAAAAACTAATTTGGTTTTTTGGGTCAGTCTATTGTACATATGTATGTCTATCTTAGGTCAGCTCGTGTTAAGGGCGTTGCCCCAAACAGGGGCGCACTTTAACCACTAGTAGCAGTCGCTTGTGGTATCACTGCGGATGGTAGCTGCTTAACTACATATTTAATTTATCGAACTCTAAGCACCTGGAGCAGCAAGACATGCCGTTATATTCATAATACCAAATGGACAGTGTCCTGTGGATACATCCCATCAAAATTAAGATTTGCGTCTCTGAGCTCCCGAGACCGTCCCTGACATTCACCCAGCCTTCGTTGAGCACACACAAGGATCCAATCAAAGGTGCCCTGAATTCCTCCGGCAATATCCATTTTGACTTATAGCCATACTCATTAGTCTGAACAGGACATCATCTGACGAAATTGACAGAGATGTAAAGTAACCGCTGATAGCTTTGAGTGCATTGTAAGTCACGCTGCTAACAGAGGAGATATTTACTTCCCTTGCAGACAGCGTTCTGTACGCCAACATTTGAGGTTGATGATAACCTCCCTGCAAAACTCCGATCTACTTATCCTTTCACTAATCTTTGATTCATCTGTTTGGAAGTTTACAGTTGCCTACTTCCCTAAAAGGGATAGAAAAATACCCCATTGGCATCCGTCTGGTCACGCAGTGATTCAAATTGATCAGGCTTAATGTCGAAACCTAAGCGAATATCCAAAAGTACAAATCCTGTGTAAGCTAGGCAACACTAAAGCCCTTGTTGATGAAGTCTTATTTACGATGTCAAATGGCACTTGTTAAGAAATCCGTGCTTGATTTGGGGTGGTTGTAAGTGTTCCACTTATTCCAACAAGGGCGTGCCGTTGTACGCACTGCAGTTTTCCGATTAGCATAATATTCTCCATGAAACATGACGGGCTCCAAAACGTTGTCATGAAGGCAGGAAATAACTGTAGGGAAAAGGTCCCTTCGCAGCATTAGAGAGCGCGTCTTCTACGATCTCGCTTCAATACTACTTAGCTATCATGAAGAGCTTCCCTTCTCGAATCAAATCCAAGTCAAGTGTCATAGCGGACGCCAAGAAGTTGAGGTAAAATCAACATGTTATACTCTTTTGTTTATATTTACTAGCTAAGTTCAACTTACTAGGTTTGGCCGCGGGTCAACTATTCGCAGATTGCCTAATCACCAGAATTAAGTCCGCTTGGATTATATAAGTATGGTGTTCAGAAATTTACCTTTGACTAAAAGTGCAACGACTTCTGTATATGAGACCACCAGGAAGCCACTAGTCCCCTGTTATAAACCCCTTACGACCACAATTCAAAGAAGGAGGGATGTAACACCACGGTGTGGTGTGCTCCTGCTTTATCTATGCTGGATGGCGGCACTAACTCACCCCGCCACATACCATGAGGTATAAAAGCTTAATTAAGTGTCTTACGACCCCAAGCTTCTTGCTCGTAGCTTCAAATTGCGATACACAAAAAAATACTTTGGGGTAGTATTTATGTTTTCTAGAAGAACAGCCGATTTCGGGTAACTAGATCCTAAAGCATAGTCGCCGCTTGAATGACAATGGTTAAAGCGCTACACTCAATGCAAACCCAATTTCTTTCGCATTTCCGTTAAAGGGAGGCAGACGAAGTGATTTTTCTTTTCCAAGGAGGAGGATGATAAGACCTCTGCTCCAACTCAATGCTTCATCATTTACTCGTGAACGTAAATATTAAAAACTTTCACGGCAAGTAGAAACATTTAACGTTGATTTTGAATCGCCAATGGCGCCTCAACGCAGCAATCATTTATGCATTCATTCTTTAGCCGTCTTGAAGATGTTCGTTTACTTGTCCGAATATGAAAAGTGACAGTCGCGCTGGATTTACCTTGTTGCCATTGCCATTTGCTCGAGACAATCTGCCGTTCTCGTTTTGATACAACCGTAAATAATTTTGTGCATTCATTTCGTTGCATTTATTTTGTTTTGTTGTCACTTCCCTTCACAAATTTCTGTGAATTAATGCTGCTTTTTAAGCACATAAATCATAGTAAAGCAAAGTGCCGGCGGGGTATCTGGCCATTTGTTGTGGGTAACCGCACAACCGTGAGCTGGTTTCTGCTAAATTTTTCCGCTTTCTCACATTATTTTTTACTCTTTTCTAGCATGTTAAAACTTTTCCAGCACATGACGGCAAGGATAATGCGGCAGATACCCGGCACAAAGCAGTTGTCCTTGCACGAAGCCAGCGAAACTGCTGCTGGCAGAATTGGTCGCCAGCTTACCTTCTGTCTTTGGTTGGCTTTCTTCGTTGGCCGCTTGTGACTTTTTGTTAACCGCTTGAGCACCTAGTTAGGTGTTTTCTTTTGCTTGTTGTTTTGCTCATGTTGCGGCCGTTGTCAAGTTGGTTTACCTTCTGGGTGTAAAACTACAATTTAGCCACGCGTATCATCTTTCTTGTTGGAGAAATTGCATTTTCTTTCATTTATTTATTTATTCTTCTCTTATTTACTTTTATTCTTTCAACTAAATCTTGTGATTTATTTCCTATTCTCGGTAGCTATGTTGTTGTTTGTATTGCTTTGTGCGTCTATTGAGTGCAATGTTGTTAGTTTGCTTTGGCTGCTTGTTCAGTGGCATTATCAATTCTAAAATCCAATAATTCTGATGAATGCAAGAAAAGTTTCGAAAGGTTTTGTTGGCTTATATTTGTTGAATGTACAAGCCGGGATTTCGTGAGCAATGGAAAAAAGGTATGATGTCGTTTTTTTTGTAGATGCGATTGAGTATTATTGCTAATCATTTGACTTTCGTTCTTAGTTTACATGCGTGCTAAATTTGCAGACTAACACTGCTCCTAAGCCGTCCAAAATCACATAAAGAGATGGCTAGATGGAATAAGTTAAAAAAAGTATAGTTGAAAAGACACAGCACAGGATGTTTGAACGTAAGTGAATAGCTGATTGAAATATTCCTCCGATCGCTGGATAAACGTTTTA
This sequence comes from Rhagoletis pomonella, assembly GCF_013731165.1. Classification (NCBI taxonomy): domain Eukaryota; kingdom Metazoa; phylum Arthropoda; class Insecta; order Diptera; family Tephritidae; genus Rhagoletis; species Rhagoletis pomonella. The sequence goes on along the minus strand of NW_023458556.1, from coordinate 51,477,089 downwards.
TGTAGAAATGCGAGAAAAGCTACATTCGAGTTTTTAATTAGGACCAGCGCGTAGGTTGCGGCCCAACTCGTAGGTGCGCGCCAGGGCAGAACCTAGTGAGCATTTGATAGGGAAACGTCCAAATTCTGAGCAAATCAATGCGCATTTTAGAAAGCGAAATTTGTTTAGTGGAATACCGGACGCGGTAAGCGCAAGAGAGGTACCTACACTACACTTGAGCAGGCTTTTTTTAAGAAACCTAAACGTTTTATTGTACTTACTAGATTTGTCATCTGCTGAATGCAATATCAATTGATACGCACTTGGGCAAAAATTAAGCTTACCATTTCTTACCATATTTAACTCAACTGATTCTAGATAAACACAAAAGAAACAAGTTCTAGTTATATCAAAAAATGCAAAGTTAAATGAAAATATTGCTTATTTCAAACAGTAGTCGCAAGGAGCATAATGGTGCATTTACATGGCATGAATCTGTTCATAAGCCGTATGAATTTTTCTATAAAAGAAGCACCAACTCTATGAAGAAATGAATGAAAGCGATATATATTTAACAATTTTGACTTATATACTTGGCAATATTTTTTTTGTAAACAACAAATCAAAAAAATTTATTTTGTGCTAGCTTCGAAACTAGAAGCTTATTTTTTTGTTAAATGTGCTTTAAAAAGGACCTACTGCCAATAAAGCCTTGTGGATTGCTATTTTTCCATATTTGTAATGCTTCCATTTAAACATATTTATGGAAAAACAGTTTTTTGTTCAGAATTGCTTGTTTACGTTTTTTGTCTTTCATATTAAAAACGTTTGGCATAAGTTGAAATCATAGGGATGCCGTTTTCTTTCGTTTCTCAATGGATTTTATACTTGAAAAGGCACCAAAATATATATGCAATAATTTTACATATCGTCATTTAAAGTACAAAACCGCGCATCAAGAAAATGCAAAACCTTGTATGTGAGGTTGCCTAAATTTTATAGGAGAGAGTAAAATTTGTCATAATTCAAAACGGTTCCCTCTTTTAAACTTAATTATCTCCTCTTATGTCTAAAAGCGCAGTTAGTCAACGACGTAGCGTAAACGTAGGTGACGTACGTAGCAGCATTTCAAATTTACTGTTGATAGAGAGAGAGAGAAGCAACGGCAACGTCACCGCCATGCGGTGGTGAGTTTTCGTTAACACGCGAATCCCATAAGGTAGATCGTTTCTGCGTCAACCTACGTCTACGTTACGTCGTTGACTGTTTGAGCTTTAAGTATCGAAATTTTAGTATAAATGATTAAGGGCTTGATGATAGGAGCTTCCGGTGAGCAAATATCTTTTTTTTGGCACAAATGTCAGTTACGAGGTTTTGCAGAACCACGATACGCGATTTTTTACTTTAAACGACGATATACAGATTGGCGCTTACACAATATGTTTGGGTTTGGCCTAGCTTCTCCTCCCATATGGGGCGTGCGCCTTAATTTTGTCACACAGAGGGGAAGGGCAGTTTTACACCGACTCCGAACGGCAATTGTAGTTTTATGAGAAGCTGTTTTCATTTACTATTACCAATAGAGGAGCGAGAGCGAACAGCGGAGTGTATATATCGATGGCTGAGTGGAAGATCGACCTATCTCGGCAGCCAGTTCGAAAACGCCCTATCTCAGAAAACTTTTCAAAAACGCCCTACTTCAGAATTTTATTGAAAAACGCTCTATTTCAGAATTTGGTTGAATATCGCCCTATTTCATAATCCGGTTCAAAAACGCCCTACCTCAAACGAAAATACATTGAAAATAAGCTGAGATAGGGCGTTTTTGAATCGGCAGGTAAGATAGGGCGTTTTCAATCAAATTCTGAAGTAGGGCATTCTTGAAAAGTTTTCTGAGATAGGGCGTTGTTGAAATTTTTTCTGAGATAGGGCGTTTTCGAACTGGCTGCTGAGGTACTATAAGAAAATGTACCCAAAATTCAGGAGCAAATGAAAAAAACCTCCTTGGTATCTCTGCATCTGTTAAACTTTTTATGGGAACATGTATGAAAATCCACCTTGCTATAATTTCATATGCTTAACAGTATCACAACAGTATGTTTGCAGTATCTCCCCATAACTTTTCATATGAAAAAATGTATTATATGCATCCCGCTCGATATCATTGAATTCCTCATAAGAACATGTAGTCCCTCTATTTTAGCGTATCAACAGTTCATATGGCTTCATACCATGTAAATGCACCATAATGGTAAACCATTTTAGCTTTTAAGTTTTAATTTTATTTTATGTGAAAACTGTAGTTATCGTTATCGTTAAGATGAAACCCATTTTTTTTAGTGTTTTAAAGTTCGCAACCTACATACATAAAAAAATTTAAAAAAGTTTCAAAATATTTACTTTTCAGAATTTTTTTGCCTCACTATATTTTATGATTTTTTTTCGTGTTTGTTATTTTTTGGCCTTATAACAATTATATTCAACAATTTTTATTGAGTTCGAGGCCGTTTTTTAATGAAAATTTATTGTGGAAAAGCAACAATAATTGAAAAAATGGTAGAAGTGATAGCTATTTCGGAAATCACCACATTTCCTCATCAGATTTCTTTCAGTAGGCTTCAAACCGACGATCACCACTGACTCAGCCAGTTGCCTACGCACTGTGTTAAGTTTGCCTTGTTAATTCTTGTTGCTTATTTCCACCCAAGCTCATAAAAATTGTTGAATATAATTGTGTTACAAGGCCACAAAATAACAAAAGCAAATTATTTCTTACCTTAAATTTTTTTACTTAGTTTCGTTAATTTATTTATTTTTAATTATCTCAAAATTTCGAAATTAAATGTTATTTCGTAACTGGACACTTAAATATATTAAACTACTTAAAAAAGATGCAGCTGCTGTTAATTTTTGAAATACGCAAATTCCGAAAATATACTGAAAACAAATAAATATCAAATTAATCAAGCAAAACAAAGTAAACTAAAATAGAAGAAAATTATTTGCATTAATTAAATTAGGCAGCACTAAAATCAATTATTCATTGAATTAAGTTTACCAAATGCCCAATAAAACCAGAAAAGTGCAAATCCTCACCACCACTATCTGACACCGGTAGAACGATGAAAAATATGAAAAGAAGAAATGAACAAAATTTCTTACATACATCACTCACCAAGTACCACTGTTCCTTGAATAGAGGATCGGGAAATATGTTATGCGATGTAGCGGCACGATATTGAATGCGTGGAGCGCGCGACAGCAGAGGTGAACCGATACGAGCTGACGCTGTAGGCTGATATGCAAGGCGGGGACCTGATGCACTAACAAAACCCCCACCTGGCCTTATCACATCATATGGACTGTAGCCGGGTAGGGTGGTGTAGGAACCGTCACGCTTTTTTCGTAACTTTTCGTGCTGTTGTTGCATCCATCGGACCTGTGTTAAAGAAAGGAAGGAGATTATTGCAATTGTTGAATATTATATACATATACACTGAGGGAAATAATGCATGGTAAAAGTGAATAATTTATATTTCATTATCGTTGGAAAATCTTCGTATCTAAAAATAATATTTGCATACCAAAGTTTAGTATGCACGTATTAATTGTCCACATCTGAGTATGTACATACCCTGCGCGAAATGTATCTAACTGTAAGTCAACTTGAAGTTGATTAGGAAGGAACTAAAGGTCACTGTTATCTGTATATTTTCATTGAGGAGAGCTGACTATATTTCTATGGCGATGGCCGCGAAATAGTCTAGGGTGGTTACCTCTGCATTAGATGTAAACTAACCTGTAAACAACGTTTGGGCATAAAATATCAATAAGAAAGACAAAAATATAGTATGGCGTAGCACAATATAACATAAAATATCATAAAATATCATAACATAGAATAATATAATATATCCCATTTTTCAATTTTAGCTTTTCCTCTATCTCTGGCTTTAACTTAAATTAATCGCTTTATACTTGCACAATAAAATGCCAACTTATAGTCAATTTTTTGTAGTCCAAATAGTGCGTTAATTGACAAATCGAAAAGTCATCTTTCCTGACGCATTTTTATAATTGTGGCTAAGTTTAATAGCAAAACTGTCGCATCGCATCTGGGGATCGAAAAACTCGCACATGATCGTCGAGAAGCCAATCCGTCCTTAGAGAGTTAAAGTTTTGTGCGGATTTTGGAGCGTTGGCATGATTCTTTATTTTTTTTTTGATGCTGCTGGAAATGTCATTTTGGTCAACGGCGTAGCCGGTGTCGTTAGCCTTTTATTGGTGGCGAAGTGAAAAGCTAATATTGTGCGAACAATCCCCTAACGATTCAGGCCCTTACTCCAAATATCGAGCGAGCAATTCTTGAGATAGAGTCAGAAAGGATCACGAAGACCTTGGAAAACCGGGTTAACAGGATGTGCTACTGCGAGGCCAGTCGAGACCAGTACTTGAATGAAATTGATTTCCATAAATAATGGAAATGTCTGCTCTTTTGAATAAACCAATAACATAAAAAAATAAATAGATTTTTGGTAATTTTTTGAATTTCTAAAAACAAACCACTGTATGGATCACCCCTTATTTGGATTGGGTAGAATCAAGCCTTGTACTCTATTGGAAGCGCAGTAAAATAAGATGGGATAGAATTGTTTATTATTGTATGGAATAAAAAAAGTAATAAAACAATATCGGGTTAAATAACCTCTTTGTTATTTACAAAGAAGTAAGTGAATATTATTTTCCTCTTATTGCATCTCTCAGCTGAGCCAAAAGCCTTTTGTGTGCGCATCTCCATCTCGTAGATATTAATTTTTGAAAATATAAGCTATTCGAATTTAGGCAGCAGTATTAGAAAATTTATGGGTATCACAATTTTCTGGCTGCTTTCCTATTTAATGTAGCTTCTACTTAATATGGTTGCAGCGGTATAATTTAAAAATTTATAAAAAAACAAGGTTAGCATCACCCGCTACGCTGGGTGTATGAACATATGTATGAATACCCTGTCTCCCATAATTCAAGCTGACTTTGATTTCTCAAACAGCTTGCAACCCTACTACATTACCCCTATTGTAATAACTAACTTAAATTATTTAAAAATTTTATTTTAATTTAGTTTCAAAACAGTTGGCAACCCTCTTCAAATACCTCGGAAACTCTACATGTTCAAACTAAAGATGCCCAAACAATCTTGCGTTTGAGACTTTAAATTGTGTATAATTTTATTAAATTTAACTTTTCAATCCGGTGGCAACCCATTTCAAATGTTTTTTAAACTACAATCTTTTAAGTAATCTTTCGACTGCCACCTCAATTATAATCGAAATTTCAAATAAATAACTTCTTTTATTAATTATTGTTGAATTTGATTTTTAAAACAGGTGGTAGTTCTCTTTCAGGTGTATGGAACCAATTTTATATACCTGTCCACTGCTCTACTACAAATATATTCTGGCTGAGATATGCAGTATGAAAAATTCTGTTTGTGTGGGAGGTGCCACGCCCCCTTGTCTAATAGAGATAAAAGAAATCCTATGTTTTAAGTTGGACTTCATGACACCAGTGTGCAAAATTTTATGATATTCCAATGAGCAGTTAAGCGTAAAATATAAACAAATTCACTTTAGAGTTTAGGATATTAATAAAGATTAAGGATTAAGGATTAAGGATTAAAGCTGTTAGTTGCCAATTAAAACAACTGCTATATAATTTTCATAAGTACTCACCTGCGGTTCGGAATTTAAGGCGCTATGGTGCTCGTCACTCGTATGCAATGAACGTTTGGCGACATGACGATGATGAAAAACGTAGTAGTCCTTAAGGGAACCAATCTGAAATTGAACAGAGATGAAAGAAAATTATTTGCATTTGTAAAGAGTTTCAGTAAATATAAAAAGCTGTATACTACATAGTATTTATTAAATAGTTTTTACAAGTTTATCATTACTCCCATTTTCAAAAACATAAACAATTTTCGATTTAATTTTAAATTTACGCTTTTTCGCGCTTCTGAAAACGAAAATTTTCCTATCAGTTACTGTCGAGATAGTGGAGTTAAAACCAAAAAAATTTTCGAAATAGCCGCAAAAGTAATTGAAAGTTGGAGCGCAGCTGTTATTTGTATTTTACTTGAACAATTTTCTAACAAGTAAACTAACTTTACCACAAAAAGTATCTGCAAAACAAACTACAACTTACCTAGATACGTAAGTTAAATCAAAGTTTACAATAATACTGACCACTCGGCAGCGCTTCCATTCATTCAATTGTTACTGCAGCACATTTTCAAATCCCTTACACTTGCCACCGCCACCCTAATTTTAGTTACTCATACGCCATGTGGGCAGCATGTTACCAGCAAATACCCATGTAATGCATAAAAATCTCTTGCATACCCTTGGGCGCATAATGAAAACTTTTCGAACCAATGAAGAAGAAATCGGAAATCAGAAATCAAAAATCAGAAAATCGAAATCTGAACGTACCACTGAGAAATGTTTTTCCACCAACAAAATGTTTATTACTTTTACTTACCGTTAGTGGTTTACTACTTGCTTCTGCGCCTGTGTCCAAACTTATAGACCACTTACTATACAAGAGCATGTGCATATGTATATATGCATGAATGTGTTTTGTACTTGGCAGTGCATGTGCGTTGTGATATTTTTTTAGTTTTCGTGTTTTTTTTTTTAATCTATTGGTGTTGCATCAGAAATGAGACGGAAATTCCCAATTGCATGCGGCGTGTACTGCCTGAAGCAGAATTTTTTTATTGGTAAACTTTTGGGATGAATGCGGTGGGGTGAAAGAGTTTGCTATAGAAATATAAGATTGCCCGCAAAACTATTTATGAGTGTAACAAAAAGCTTAGATTAATTTTATGTCATAAAGCAGAGGCCACTCATTGGTGTGTGAAGGAAAAAATTAAGAAATAGAAAACTTGCCAGTGCGAGCAGGTAGTGCGTACCAAAATTAAAATATATTCTTTAGAGTTCTTCCCTCGAATGTTCCCAGGGTTCTTAAACAGAAGATATCATTATTTACGCGTAGTGAGTGACTTATAAAGTATAATACTTTTATAAAACAAATTGCTATTCATATTTAGAGTTTTGTGTTATCCGGGTAAGCTTTTGTGGTATCAGAGCTTGTGAATTGGGATAGTACAAAATCTTTTCCATTTCTGCAAGAATTTACAATGGGTCAGTGATTTGTTAAAGTTTGTTAATAACGACTATTGTGGCTGGATGATTAGAGGTGTGTATCTACTGCTTGAGTTAGATCCGATGACATATCGCTGTGGCATAGTTGTTAAACAATGTGGGGTGCAATCCATTCTGACTAGGAACCGGGTCATTAGCTAAAGAAATATGAATAGTACATAACGCCTGACTAAATTTTTGAGCTTATGCCAATCAATTTTGTTAGTCCTTCATTCAGCTACAAATTTGAGCAATATCCTCGGGTCGAAAAAATTTAATTCAGTAAACTAAACTTTAAAGGCCGCAATTATTTTGAAATTAAGAGAAAATATTCCTGCTTTATTTAATTGAATATCTGCAGTCTCATACATACATACTCAGTTTAAGAAAACAAATCACAACACATACGTACTTACTTTAAGTGAAGAAGACCTCATTACGTAAATATGTATGTATTGACGTAGATGTGCATATGCATACATATTTACGTTCACATGCAAGCGTGAACATTTACATTGCATATGTAGCTTAGAAATACTTCTGTTTGCCTTAAATTTTTACTCACGTTCCATACCCGCATGTCAGGGAATTCTAAAATTATTTGCTATTGAAAATTGCATCACGTTGCACAAATGCAAAGAAAATGCAAGCATTGCAGCTGTAAATTGGCAGTGACAGAGCTTATTCACATATGTACATATACTTATGAACGCAAATGCATTAAGCAGGCTCCTCAAAAACAATTTCTAAGTTCCATGGAAGTTATGTCAACAAATTATTACTGTCGATACATTTTTTAGTCGCTGGAAGTAAATGTTTTAACGTACCACAGATCTGATTCATGAAAGAAAGGTCTGAAATAAGTGCTATCATTATTTTGTTTTAAATAAGCCGCTCACTGCAAAAAAAATGATTAAAGCCTCTTTAAAAAAAATCTTAAATTTATGTGCATTTCTTTTTAGAAAATTTTTAATGAACAGTATGTTTTCAGTTTAAAAGTGTGCACCACTTAGGCTTTGAAATTTCCTTTTAACGGGAATTTCTTCCGTTTTAATTTACTTCTTAACTCTGAAGAGAATGCTATTTCTGTGAAATTTTTCCGAGCTTTGAATGAGGTTTTCAACCTCAATAAAAGAAAACAAACTATTCTGCGGGATTCAGAAATCAATAAAGCCTATAAGTTATTGCTCGAGTAACAAATATGCATCGAACAATTTTTAACGAAAGTGGTTTTAGAGAATTAAATCGAGAAAACTTCATTAGAAAATCTGTATCAATGTTAAATAAATTGTATTTATTCTCTGAGGTCATGTAATCTTATGTGAATTCTTTAAACAATCCTTCAAAGATTGAAAATTGCCGTTTTAATGTCAAATAATTTCGTTCGAATGGGATTATAATTTATCCTCAATATACTTCTTACATAAAGACAAAAATATATAGGTTAAATCCTATAAACGAAAAAAGTTATAAATTACACAGGCTAACAAAAATACAAATAAATTTGGTGTGGCAAATTTTAAAGCTTTTTGTGCTAATAACGAATTCGTAGGTTTAAAGTTTCCACCTAGAGTCCGACAGATTCCCAATTTTCGACCGATGCCGATTCCTTAAAAACAACCTGCATATAAATTCATTCAAGAGCAAATGTTTTTGATAAACTTTTACAACAAAAAAGAAATAGATAAAAAATTAACATTACAAAACAAATAATTATTCAACAATCTATTCACTTATTTACGTAAATATATACACAAATATATATTAAAAGTAGCATATCGCCTATGCATACATATCATTGCAATACTATGGAACAAAGTATTTTTCTTATTCAATGTTAAAAAAATAGTTCATTCGAAATCACATTTCTTAATTGTACTCATAGTAGTGAAAATATGCAGCTTCTGCTGACTATAAAGGTGTTGTGTTGAATGCAATTTGTTAGTAAATAGTAACCGTAGATTTTTAATAATAAAAGAATTTTTTTAACAATCCAGTGAAAAGAACCCGAAGGATTTAGGAATTCAGCGATTAATTCAAGGATAATCATAACAATACTTACACTAACGACATTTTAGCATTCTTTGGCTATTTCCCTTTCGGTTATTTAATGTTTCTTATTTTTTATGAAAGCGTAGCTCGTAATCTAACAAAAACCAGGTTAGTAAAAATTTCAAACTTTTCCTTAAACATTCTGAGTATGCAGTTTTATAGCCCATTCAAATTTTATTTAATGAAGTACAAATTTCAAGTAACTAGGATTTACTATTGATTTTTGGATATTTTTTTGTGCTACATATTGTGGATTTTCTCCATACAAAAAAATTTTCGAACACACTTTATTTGGAAGGAAATGCATGTACAAAAAATTGTCTAAAATCAACACTTACCTAGCTACTTCAAACTTACACTTTATTATACTAAAAGTTAAAAAACTGCGTACTCAAAAGAATTCTAAAAACTTTTATTAAACGGGTTGAAATTTTGATTAAAACTTGCTAAAATTGCGGAAAAAGTAATAATAAATCGGCTAATAATCGGCCAAAAACGGTCGATGCCGATGCCGATGCCAATTCTGTTGGCCAATACTAGCCGATACCGATGCCGATTAAGCGGTCGGACTCTATTTCCACCAGCTCAATATTTTGAGAAATCGCGTTTTGGCAATATTTTTGAAACTCTAGCAAAGAAACAAAAGGTGACAGAACCTTCTACTTAGGCCTCAACTCTGCAACTTTCCCTGAAAATACCATTCCTGTGCCTTGACTTAATAGTCACTTATAGTCATTTATTGAACAGAAAATGTTCACTAGCCCAATTTCCCAGTATTTTTTTCCTCCCTTTTATTAGCTCGGGATGTAACTATGTAATATTGATGCGCCTAAAAGATGCAGCGATTTCTATTCTTAAGTTACATACCTGATGACAGTACGAATGGAAATTATAATAGCGAGGTTTTAGTTTTTTAAACAATAATTTTTTTTATTGTTCAATAAATGACTATAAGTGACAATCCGGTAAAGCAGCAGAGATAGCATATCGGGAATAGTAGCCGGGTATTCTAGCTTTTATTTAAGCCTAAGCAATTTTTTGACATTTTGAACTCATTTTCCTCAAAAAATCAAAACCAGTGTTGTTATAATTGTGGTACTGAAATTGTAATTGATTTTTTCCCCAAATAATAATGATTTGATAAAATTTTTGTTGAAGTTAATTCATGACATAACTTTCATGAGATTTTCCCAGAGATTTCCTGAAAGTTATGAATGCCTTGAATTAAGATCCATGGAAGATATATCTGATCTGCGAAGAAATTAAGTCTGAAATAACTTCCACGGGCACATAGAAGTTAGTAAGTCCGTGTAACCTATTTCAGTTACTCGAAATTTGTTTCCATGTTTAAAAAAAAACTTTTCCACCACAGGAAATCTTTAAAAACTGCAAGTTGTTATTTTATATTGGTGTTACTTACATTTTCCGACGCGTTAGGTCGCTGTTCTGCTAATTCGATATAAAATATAAAACAAAAATTTATGTTAAAAAACCATAAAAAATCTTCGTTTCTTTCTATTAATTGATATGGAAAGTCAAGGATTAGAGACTTTAAATACTTATTAGTAGTACGGGTTTTGTTTTTAATTTTTATACCCGAGCGCACTTGTGCACAAGGGTATATTAATTTTGTTCACATAACGGTTGTTTGTAACAGCCAAAACGAATCGAGATAGATATAGACAAATGTATACATAAATGTTCAGAATGAATAGAGAATTCGATTAAGCCAAGTCTGTCTGTCCGTCCGTCCGTCCGTCCGTCCGTCCGTCCGTGTACACGATAACTCGAGCAAACATTGAGATATCTCAACGAAATTTGGTATGCAGGTTTCTGTTAATCCAGGGTAGGTTGGTATTGAAAATAGGCGAAATCGGACTGTAACCACGCCCACTTCCCATATAACGGTAATTTCCAGAAATACGAAAACTGCGATATTTTAGTAACTACTGAAGATAATTCAATGAAAATTGATATTTACAATAATTTTCAGACGGAAAATAAGAATATTATAATTTTTTGGAAAATGGGCGTAGCCACGCCCACTTATGGTTACATGTATATATCTTGGCAACCGCTGCACCGATTTCATCCTAACTTGGCACAGTTGTTGGCCTTGGTACAGCATACCAAATGGCCGAAAATTTTTAAAATCGGACAATAACCACGCCCACATCCCATATAACGGTAATTTAGAGAAATACGAAATCTTCGATAAATCAGTAAATATTAAAGTTAATTTATTTAAAATTGACGTTTGCAACAATTCTTTACCAAGAAATACGCTTGTGATAAAATTTTGGAAAAAGGGCGTGGCACCGCCCACTTGTGATCAGATATATGTATCTCGGTAACCGTTATACCAATTTGTACCAAACTCGGTATAGTTATTGTGCTTGCCACATAAAAGCAAAATGTTGAAAATTATTGAAATCTGACTAAAATTACGGCTGCTTTTCATATAACGGTAAATTTAAGAAATGCTTGAAACTGCAATATTTCGAAATTTAAGGACGCTAATTTACTCAAAATTGATACATCCCGGCTTACCATCTAGCGGTAGCTTTCGGAAAGGTGAAAAAACACATATTTAATACTTGCGCCGGGTATTTAATGTTCGGCTCCGCCCGAACTTAGACTTTCTTACTTGTTTTATTTTTAAGATGTGGCGTTAATGCAGAGGCTATGTATATATATATTTTTGGGTTCAAAACCTACAGTTTTAAAAAAATGTTTAGAACTACAATTTGACAAAAAAAAAGTATAGTTAGGGATTAGCGACCTAACAAATTAAACACGCAGGATTCTTTCAAATAAAGTTAAATACCTATATAAACTAAATAGTTAATAGTTTTATATTGCGAAAAATAACGATAGAATATTTTAAACAAATTTTGGCAGGATTTGCGGTTTTGACGACCTTGCTTAATGTACAGCAGAGTATTTGTATACGTTTCATTTGTGTACATACGCACATACATATATTTATATGCGCATTGCTTGTGTGCGGTAATCTTTGTGAACGCCATCAATAGACAACAAATATTTGTTCGCGCGTTTCTGATTGCGGTATTTGAACTATTTTGAAGCGTTGCATACTGCTTTGATGATTTTTTTGGGTAATGTTAGCTAGAAAAAGCAGCAGAGGTAAACATGGCGAAGAAATGTGTAAGTGAATTTGAAGCAACGGTGATCAGAGAGATGTCTTACTCTACAAAATCTATGTAATGATTAGAAAGCTTTCCTCCCAGGATATTTTCTGGCTGTTTATGATCTTAAGGAAAGTGTAAAGATGTTTATCTAAAACAAAAATTGCCAAAGAGAGCTTTTGCACTGTGCACGACAACAAAAACTTACGGCAAGCTTGAAAAAGCTGTGCACGAGGAGCAAGGCGTTGCCATCAGCCTAAGATTGTACTCTTTTATGGAAAATATGAGCTTTAAAACTTTTTATAATTCTTCGTAACTAAATCAGCACAAGTTACAGGGAAATTCTGGCTAAGATAGTATAAAGCCTTTTGTAAGACAAATGAATGACACATTGCAAGATACTAACAGGGCTATTCTGGCAGCGGTCTTTCAGATCACCACAGTCTTTTGAAAGACTAGAGTCTTTCGTAAGACACTTGGCTAATCTGACAACTAAAATCAAAATCAAAATCAAAAGTAAAAAATAAAAAATAAAATGTAAATTAAAACATACAAAAAAATGAAAATAAAGCAAACAAAATTGTAATTAAAAGAAGTTAAATAAACTTTTTTCTTTTTAATTATTTAAAACTAAAAAAGTTTAATAAAAAATAAATAAAGAAAAAATTCCGCCGCCCGAGACTCGAAATCAGATCTTTCGAACGGCGCTTCTGTGCTCTGTTCACTCGGCGATTGTGACCGTTCGAACGACGCGAGCTAAATGATATACAAGTGCTTTCTCTAAAAATAGATTTTCACCACGAGTGGTGAATGAGAGAGCTTTTTTCTAAGTTTTTTGTGATAAAATAAAAAAGTCTTCAACTAACAAGGCTATTCTGGCATACAACTACAATCAAGGGAAACTATTTAGTTGCTATTTTCCACAAAAATATTCATCAAAAACGGCCTCAAGCTTAATAAGGAGAAGGTTACCTATCAATTCGTCGAAATGTATACATTTTTTTTATGTGTTACTGCATAATTTTGGACCACATTAACCTTTTTTTTAAAGGAAAGGTGACACCTCAGAGGTGTTCCCATACTAATTTGGTTTAGATCTGATTGCTGTATTTATCATGAAGAAATTACCGGTAATATTCATTTTTTATATGAGAATTGAAGTCGGTTTTGTTTTTTTTTTTTCAAAGTTACTTATGTATTTCATATAAATTTTTATTAGGCCAGAAAACCAACAAAAACTAACAAGAAAAATATAGGTACATTTTTTAATTTAGTTTAACTGTTAGAAACCTATTTTATGTAGTTTCTTTTTAAATTGAACTTTTTTCTTTCTTAATTTAATTTGCTTTTAATTTTAAGAATTTATGCTTTTAAGAAGAATATTTTCTGTTTAATTTACCCCTCTATTCTAACAGAGTCACAAAACTTAGCTCATCACTGTTGTGATTTCTAGTGCGCGGCAAAATGTGCCACAAAAATTCGATTTTAAATGCTAGAAAAATACACAAAAACTTACAAATTTGTGTTGTAGCGGAATATTTCTTGCAGCAGCAAACTTTGAGGCGCAGTACAAATCACAGTAGAGATGAGCTAAGGTTCGTGAATCTAATTTTTATAAACATAGATATTTTATTTTTGTCTTTTTTAAATTAAATTTATATCTTTTTTGGTTTAATTTTTACATTTTTTATTTTAATGTTTTAAAAATTAAAAATATATTTCTTGATTTCATTAGATTTACAGAAACTTTTCTTATTTATTTTTCCCTTTTTAATTTGTTTTTTTTTTTTTATTTCATTTTCTTTTGATTTCTAGATTTTATTGTTTTAAAAAGAAATATATATATTTTTTTTTGTTAAATTTTTAGGATCTTATAAATAAAAATGTACTTTCAAATGTAATTCACTATTTTACGTATGAATTATTACCAAATACGAAGAAAATCCCACTTACATTTATATGGGAAAAATCTGAATTATTTGTTCTGTCACGGATGGGACAAAAGAAAGAACCTGCCTTTTGGAGCAGATATATTTTATGGAAGCTTTGCCAATTTATTTCACTTTTCTGTGTGAACTTTCTTCCTCAATGATATTTAATAATCATTGTACATATGTATCTCTCATTACCGCACCATACCATTTATTTAAAGACGAAGTTCTGCCACTACGAATATTTCAATTATTAAATAAATCTTCGTTGAATAAATTTTGGAAACATTCTCTACACATGTCAAATCGAGCAATTTGTCACAATAAAATTTGCGAAGGACATTCGAAATTCAACAAAAACACAGAAATAAAAAGCTCAAACACACAGTTCAAATTATTAGTACTATTTATAATAATAACGAATGCAGTAATTTTTGCCCGAAATATAGTGCCTTGCATGCATGACAGATGACGTGCTGAAAATCCTAGTAATAATAATAATAACAATAAACATAAATTTACGCACAAAATAAATTAAATGCAAGCATCATAAAAGCATACACTGCTTTTGTATACGTAGACCGCCAAGGCGCTATCACATACCCCAAAGAGAAAAGTAGTTAGTAATGCGTTATATGCGTGATAAATAATGTAATGGTTTTTGTATGAGTTTTAGATTATATAATTAATGAATATGTAATCAGCATTTTAATGTATCCGAAAAGTTAAAAAAAAAAACTTTATATTAAAACGCACAAATTCCCTAATTATCTAACAGGTCAAGGCTGGCGAACCTTTATACATACATGTGCAAATATTTCCAAAGAATTATCCAATATAAGGAATGACATTCCAAAAAGAATTCATGACTTATCATCGTTCCTGGAGACATTAGTTGACACTTAAATCGTGAAAATTAAAAAAATAAAAACGAATTAAGCGTCTCTTAAACATCTCCGTGTACCTTGTGTGCAAACGCCAGCTTCTGCAAACAGCTGAAATGTAATTCCAAGTTTCCTAAATTTTAGTAAAAGGTAGAATTTTTGTCTATAATGAATTACACTGGAACTCAATCAACTACATTTCAAAATTTTCGATTTAAAGCCACTCAAATTTAAACAAGTTCAGTTTATCAAGTGAAGTCACATCAGGATACAGAATAAATTTGAGTGTTTCCGATAACTCCTTGAATACAGAAAACCTCGATGAAAATTCGTCGTTAAGAAAACTCTTCAGTGACTTTGATCCGTCTGGTTTTTTCATCTAAATCCAAATCTGATTTTAAATTTGTAAAGTCTGACAAACATTTGCAGTTTTTGGAAACAATGGGGCGTTTTCTTAGGCAAAATAAATACGACACTATTACTGTACTGTACCTGTACTATTTAGGTAATGCAAAATTGAATGCCCTACTTTTCTTAGGACATCGCGGTAGGGGAAAAAATGCATTTTCGAATGTGAAAAATACTGTTTTGCTGAATGTTTTTTTTTTCGATTACCCTACATAACATTTTCCCCACAGGGATACGTCTGTATGTCCAAAAATCAGCTTATTTACATTTACGTACATACATATTTATGCATGAATAATATTTGTCTGGCTGCCAGAATAAATGCAAATTGAAATTTCTGCAAAATGTGCAAAAACCAAATGCATAAAGAAACTTATTTCAATTTGGCTTCAGTGTGTCGAGCAAGAAAAGACTGCCAAAGCTTTAATTAAAGATAAAATTTGATACAGCTCAAAGAGATTACAGGAAATATGGTTAAAAGCATGATTATTTACATGTACTGGCATAACCCGCTATGAATATTTTTTTTTTTTACATAACCCACAAATATTAAACAACTTGTATTTTACTCTTTAAAAACAAGCAATCACTGTGCATGTTAAAGAGTCTGAAATTCAGCATTTAGTTTATGTATTTTTTTTTTAAGGTTGCTTTGGAATTACTGAACTGTTGCACATTTTGCTCAGACGCGTCAGTCGTGAATATGCTACATACATTTCTTCATACAGTTTCTTTTATTGGCCATTGACAATCGTCAAATTTGTGTGAATAAAATTTTTGTATTTTTGCAAATGTTTTGTAGTTGGCAGCATTTTGACTACCATAAGTGGTTACTG
Source organism: Rhagoletis pomonella (assembly GCF_013731165.1). Classification (NCBI taxonomy): domain Eukaryota; kingdom Metazoa; phylum Arthropoda; class Insecta; order Diptera; family Tephritidae; genus Rhagoletis; species Rhagoletis pomonella. The sequence goes on along the minus strand of NW_023458556.1, from coordinate 51,460,648 downwards.
ATTTGGCAAAGTCTTTAAGGATTTTTTTTTTGGAGTAAACTTGTGCTTACTGGAGAGCTGCTAGCATTCGATAAGTTGGTATACATTCGAAAACACAACGTTGTAGATAAGCCACTCGAGATTTCAAAAATCAAAAAAAAAAAAGCTTTGAATAGAAAGTATAGAAAAATGTTATTAAAATAATTTCTCTGCGATGCCTACAACATGAAATGAAGAATCCGTTTTTATGTTCCCCCTGCCAAACCTATGCCATGCTACACATACATATGCACATATATTGAATAGCTAATTTTATTAACGCCTTACTTGGTAATAAGGAGGCCAGAAAGTTCGCCAAAAGAAAGAAGGAACGGTGCGAAATTAAATATGGAATCGGCAATTTTTTTTTTTCAGACCTCTTTTTTAATTTTTTTAAATTAAACAATGATTTAAAGGGATATGTACATATATAACGGGTGAAGAGCAGCTATCTCAATTAGTTTTTTTGGAGCCGATGCATTTTGGAAGAGAAGAAGCACGACTAAAGAGTGGTCGCAACACTAATTTTTTGTTGTTGTTTAATTTCGCTTGTGTTTTGCACACAACCTTATTTCATACTAAAACGGACAGAAATAGCCTTATGAACTTTTTAACACTTTTTTCTTAAACATAAGGGGTGTGGAAAGCATCGATAAAACGACCTTTAAAAAGAAGTCATGCAATTTTGTTATTAAGAAGAAAGATATGATTAAAAAGTAAGTGAAATCGGCCCTTTAAAAGTCGGTTTTGTCAAGACTTCCGAGAATTTTATTTTCCTTGAGTACTTCATTTGCATTTGAACTCACCTCGTAACTTTAAAAATGCATCCAACTTCATATGGGAAGAAATGTTATTAGAAAAGAAATTTGTTGTTATTTTTATTGAATAGAAGTTGGTCCAAATTAATTTTTGAATATGGATCGTCAAAATAAAAATTCCCAGACAGTTTGATTGAAAAATCATAGTGATGGCAGCACAGATAGATGCATGATACAAAAAAGAAGGTAGTTTCAATAAACAACTTTTGACGGATAATAAAATTTTTTGAAGTTTCATAATTTGTGAGTATTATCAACGGCCTTGCCACTTTGATGATATTAAAACAATAAATCGGAGTATTTTCTTTCCCATATTTATACTAATGTAATAACATTTCAAATCAAAAACCATTATCAGTACTTGGTACTGTTAAAGGAGACTTCATCGTAATGGTTCTTTTCATTTTGTAATAAAAACCACGCGCGCATTTTTCTGTTTTTTTTTTAATGCAATCTTGCGATTTAAAAATCAAATTCTAAAGAATGTTCTTATCAAATAAAACCTTTTTATAATTAGGTTCAAGTTTGCTTTTAAATTTCTCATCAGATTTTGCAAAAAATTAGGCTTTTAGCATCATTAAATTTCACAAATTTTCAATTTATGCAAAACACCTGAAGTCGGCTTGAACAGACCGCCCTCCGATAAACAGCTAACAGATCGTCGTTTAAAGTACAAAACCGTGTATCAACAAAATGCACAACTGCGTATGTGAGGTTGCATAAATTATTTAGAAGAGAGTAAAAACACTCACATTTCAAAATGGTTCTCTTTTTTACAAAGAAATCCCATTTCAGGACGAATGGATAAGGGTTGAGCCAAGAGCTTGTGTGAGCAAATCCAATTTTTTGAAAAAAATGTCAGTTACGCGGTTTTGCAGTTACACTTTCTTCATGCGTTCTGAAACCTAGTCGTCAACCCCATTTGCGAAATCATTTAGCCGGCATAATTTTCTAGTTCATCATATTCCACATCTTTGAATGTACTGATAAAATCTTCTGCTTAAAAAAATATATTTCTTCTAGTAATTAGGTAGCATGAATTTGATGAAATGTCATAATTTTATTAAAAGTCAAATGGTTAGCAACAACAACGAATGTCATTAAATGAAACTACCTTCTTTTTTGTATCATGGATAGATGCTTGATTCATTAATTTTGTTGCCCTTGTTCATAATTGTTTCTAATCCGTGTTTTTGTTATTTCCATATTTTTATTATTTTTTCCGGCTACTTTAATTTTTTACAAATACGGAGTTTAGTTGGTAGTTTGAAGTATAACTGTAATTAGTTTCGAATATGTACTCTATACTAAGTATCTGCCCGATGCACACGAAATTCCAATATTATCGACAGAACATCGTCTGTATAAAAGATTGTCATAAGCGCCATTTGGATGACTTTATACATTTATGTATTTAAAAATTAGATCCTTCGATTGGTGTTATCAGATTTTAGATATCTCCTTTAGTTTCCGAGTCATTGGCTAAAATTTGATCGGTAAATTAGTACAAATTGGGTTAATAATTTTGAAATGGCGCTATCCATTTTTGGATATTTCGCTTTTGAGACACTGAATTAAAAGTATCGTTATTTTAGTACAAATTTGTATCACATTTTGTTGTAAGGCATAAAAAGTGCTGAAAAATTTTTGACAAAAGCAGCTTACGACAAAACATTACTAAATAAAATCCTTCATAAACTCAAATTTAATTCACAGTAAATAATAAAAATAAAGTAATTTAAGAATTTCGTGGAGCAAAAACATTCTCCGAGACTTTGGAGAAAAAAGAGTTTTACTATTTTAATAAAAAGTAAAAATTTGTGCTAACTTCATGTTTTGTTGGAAAAAGTAATAAATCAGCAAAGATACATCCATACATACAAATATACATATATATATAGCCATAACATGAAGTCATTTTTAAAAATACTCTAAAATTTATTTTTGTATGTTGTATATGTATATGTGCGTATGTATCTATGTATATATATACGGATATTTATTCACCAAATATTAGCTCATGAATCAAAAATACACAAATGATTTGTATTCTGTTGCTATTACGAAACAGTTCCCTGAAGACTCATTACTTTTGAAATACCGATTATTTATGACAAGCAAGCGTAAGTATGAATTTATAAACGGCTGCGCAAACACATATTATTATGTGTACATACATACATATGTATGACATTTATGCATGCACATATACATACATACATACATATGTATGTATTAGGGATGTTGCGAATGTGGAATTTTAGACATCCGCGGATGCGGATGCGGATGTCAAGTATTTTTAAGAAACAATTAGAATCTAGGATAATGGCGAGATCGTTGTTTAAACAGCGCTTACAAGCCAAACCAGATGTGTCAGGTTTTTTTAAAGCTCTTTAAAAAGAATTCTTCATTCTCATTCCATTGGCTGTTTCACAATTTGGGGAATCTGTAACTTCGTGAAGGTTTTTGGATTTTAGTTTCTGTTATTTTTAATGATTCCTTCTGCGGCTGGAGCAAAATAGGTGGATATGGAAAATAAATTATTATTTTCCAGGAATGAAAATTTTGAACAAAATTCTGTTATCAAAGTCGTGGCTGCCAGCCGAATCGGATCAGAATATTGTTATTTTTTTAAAAAAGCACCCTGTTTTTAACCGACTTTTTTTTTTTTATGTATGTTACCGCATAACTTTGGACCACGTCAACCGATTTCGATAATTCTTTTTGCATCGGAAAGGTAGTGTCACAGAGGTGGTCCCAATCTGGTTAAGATCCGATCAGTGGATCATGAGATATATATATGTATATATTTTTTTTGATATGAGAGTTGAAGTCGGTTTTTTTTTTGCTAAAAATTACTTGTTTTATTAGCATTTGAATCTCAGATAGCTACGTAATTTTTATCTTATTAAAGGTCAGACCTATAGTTTTTTAATTATTTGAGCATCAATTCTCTTTATAGCCAGACGTTTATCATTTCTGCTGGAAATCCCTATTTAAGGAGCTTACTCTTTGACTTTAAATAGCAAAGAAGGAACAGTTTTACCACAGAAGTTTTTAGTCAAGGATCCACTGAAAAAAATATTACCCGCCAAGTAACAAAATTACTTTGAAATTATTGAAACGAATATATGTAACATCAAAGGCAAATCCCGAAAATTTGGTTAAGAATTACAGTGCACACTTTCTTCTTTTGTGTCTAGTAGTTTTTTTAAGATAAGTCCAAAAAGATAATAATAAAGAAAGCAATGCAGGTATTTAAAGCACAGGAGAAAAATTTTTTTAATAGACTATGTTCTCTTTGACGTACGTCAAAGGTCAAGTAAAAGTTGGATCTTGTATGACTGCCCATTCATAGTTCGGTTATATAGCTTAAGAAATAATATGTTTAAAGACATTTTTATCAAAGTTGATAAATATGACATTTGACCAGTTTTTTTACACAAATACTCCCACGACCACAGGCAAAAATATTGGCTACAATTTGTCATTTTGTTTGCCATATATACGTTTTGTCGATCCACTTGCACAACATTCGCATTCGCAAAAGCTCCGCATTGATTATTGCGAATGCGAAAGCGAATGCGAATGTTAAAATTAATGCGGAAGCTCCGCAGTTGCGAATGCGAATATTCGCAACAACCTTGGTATGTATTATTATTAGAACGGACCTGCAAACCATTTTTTCAGAGCATTCTGAATTGTAAAGAAATTTTAAAGAATTTGTTAAGATTTAATTCGATTTTTTGCCGAATTTTCTAAAATGAAATAAATTACACATACTTCCATTCTTTCATTTTAGAAAATTCGGCAAAAAATCGAATTAAATCTTAACAAATTCTTTAAAATTTCTTTACAATGCAGAATACCCTGAAAAAATGGTTTGCAGGGTCGTTATACATAAATATATATATATATAAGAAAACACACTTTTACTAATTTATCTACATTGTAAGGCCACTTAAAGTTTCAAGGTAGACAAGTTTATGGAAAAAATTAAGTTAGGTAATTTTTAGGGCATGATTCAGGCATAAAATTAGTTTCGAATTAGGCTTTCCTAATTGGAGGGTTAGCGGTGTGTGATAGACCCACTCTAATGATTAGGCGCTATTATGTATTTGTACATATTAGACTACGTCACAAACAAAAAAATCCTGCAATGCAACCAGAATAAAAATGAGTCGCCCCTATCTAGAACAATTGTAAAAGGTCGCACGTCGAGCCTTTATAGTTTTCCCAAAGGAATAACACGTAAGAAAATTAGTCCTTTCCTTTTGAGGTCAATCTAATTTTCTAGGATCAATGAATTAATGAATGAATTTAAGTATTATGCAGACTCAGATTATTTAACTTCCTAAATTATCTTTTTTTAATCCCTTTTCCTATTTGGGTCAAATCTAGTATATACCCAATTATTATTTTTTTTTTTTGGAATTTAGGGAATCTTAAATGGCGTGTAATAATGTATTCTTACAATTTCGAGCCTCTTCATTGATCCTAGAAACGTAGATTGACCTCAAAAGGAAAGAACTAATTTTCTTACGTGTAATTCCTATGGGAAACTAAAGGAGCGACGCGCGAACTCTTTCCGTGTTCCCAATAAAGATTTACTTTTTCGGATGTTTTTCTCAAATTTGGAAAAAATAACGAATATCGGCTAGCTGGGTTTATATATACATACATGTACATTTGCACATATAAATGTATTTGTACGAAATTTGGCATATTTGTAGAATACTATTTGACCGATAGTTTTGCCAAAAGGCAAACCGAAAGCAATTTTATATAAATGGCTTCGGACCAAAAATTTCCGAAGCTAATTTATTCTCGAATAAATTTTGTGTATAGGCGCCAAAGTTTAATAAACATAATTGTACTCGTAACACAACAAATGTATGCCTGAAAAAATAAATACACATGTACATACATACATATGTATAATGTACATTGTGTGAAATTGGGTGGAAATTAATTTCCTAGAAATATGGAAATATATTTCTTTTTCAATCTTGCAGCAACAAATCCTGCCTAATTTATTGATAATCAAAAACGTTTTGTTAAACGGCCAGCAAATTATAGCGATGGGAAATAAAATGAATGAATTTGCAAAACAAAAGTGCTGATAATGAAAGGGCGCGTGCATATGTATTTACATACATACATAAACACATAAGAATAGTATTAGGACGCCTCACGAAAGAGGTTGTTGATTTCATAAGCTAAATATAGTTCAAAACTGTAATAAAGTTTCGATTGGACCTGTTGATTTGAATTGGTATTATTCCTTTTATAGATTTTATGAAAAGATGCGAATTTTTTAAGTCAATATAGGATTTGTATGCATATTTTCATAAAACGAAAAAACTTTTTGAGTCTGATTTTTACGTTTTTTTTCAGTTTGTGGTCTCACTCACGTCACTGTTGTTAGTTAAATTCGAAAAAAGTAGAGCACTTTTTTTATTTGGGAACCAGCATTAATTCCGGTAAAAATGAGCCTATAAAGCCATTAGAGAATAATTCTTGGTTGTACTGAGAATTCAATGGAGAAGTGAAGTCCTCTCTCGTTGTGAAATATATTTTTAAAACAATAACCATGCGATATGGCGATCCTTGAGGTATCCAAGACAAAGTTTCTATGGAAGATTTGCGGGCCTTTGCATATCGGCGGCTGCGGAAAGCGCGAACAATGAAACGATTAGGTCTATGATTCTACATTTATGTAAATAGTAAAGCGAATTAAAATAGAGCAGCTCTCTCGTTCGAATGGATGCGGAAGCTCCATCCCTAAAAAATATTTAACGCTGAACCCATCTGGTAGTAGCAGAGGAAAAGGAAGGTCTCTTCTGCGGCGGAAAGATCATATGGAGAAGGGCTTGACTTTCAAGATGTTTAGAGGTGGCTTTAGTTGGCACAAAGATGAAACGAAAGGCGTACTTTATTGGACTCAGCCAAGATTGCAAGCCGTTTGCAATGCCAAATACGAAGAAGGTCTTTCAGACTATACTAAGAAGGCTTGAAATCATCTAATTGAGAAACACTTTATCATAGTCAGTTTTGGTTCAAAGAAGAAGAAATTTATCGGAAAACTTAAACTTACTCTAAGATACATTATCTCAATTTTGTGGAGTATGTGTAATGTATTAATTTTTCATAGAAGTTGTAGGACCGATAAAACTCCCTCCGGAAGAATGGCTCAAGTTTTACTCTTCGGAGGCAGGACCAATTTTTTATATGGGTGGTAAGACAGTCTAATATAAATACACATGCTTGTTTAAATGTATTGTCGAAAAGCCACATCAACGCTTTTTATTTCTTTCTCCACATGATATTACTTAATTTAAGCGGCATTGTTAGTTATTACACAATGAGGCTTATTTGTATACCAAATGCTAATTATAGCAGTTTATTTAAGCATTTTCATATACATATATGTACACTTGCAGTGCCTTGGTTTGGAATACGAAAAAAGAATTTTTTAAATCAAGGCACATTGACAATGTAGCGGCCGCTTGTTACATGTTTTCTGAATTCTTATTTTAACTTAATTTAAAAAATCTAATGTATGAAAAGTTTACTTCCGTATGCAGCTCTCACGTGTTTCAAGCCGGCTTCTAAGTGCAAAAGGCTCATAATAGAGGAATGTTTTCTCACCTGAAACTCAGCGACCTTTGCTTGATCAGCTGGATTCATTTCTATTATTAAAGAAAAAACTGTGGTAAGGCCATTCCAAAAGCATAATCCAGGAAAGCTTTCCAACTTGCAACACACCCACTTGAAAGAGATATCCTTCAATATTGCACTCTATCAAATTGTGACTAACATTGACAAAGCTGTGGCTTTCAAAAGAGAGGCGTTAAATATCTTTCTGATATTAAAGGTGATTTAAATAACGTTCTTCTTCTTTTTCTACAACCGTTTGTTGGTTTCGGAGGAGCCGGAAAAACTTTGCCAATTACCCGTTTCCATTGCGAGTTCGCGCGAGTTGTTCATACCAAGCGCAGAAGGACCTTTCTGCAATTTCTGCATGGGTGCCGAGTCGAAAGACCTTTTCACTGGATTGTCGTTATCCATGCGTACAACATGGCAAATCCAACGCAAACGTTGCATTTTGATGCGATTAACTATGACCATGTCGTGAAAAAGCTCGTACAGTTCATCATTCAATTATCTTCGGTACCCGTCACCCATGCGAACAGGGCCATAAGTCTTGCATAGAAACGTCCTCTCAAAACCACCTCAATCCTTCTCATTTTTGTTCGACATTGTCCACGTTTCTGAGCCATATGAAAAATACAGGCATGATGAGAGACTTGTAGAACGCGATTTTGGTTCTTCGAGAGAGGCCTCTGTCTTCAGTTGCCTAACCAGCCAAAAGTAGCACCTGTTGGAAAAAGTTAATCCTCACTTGATTTCCATATTGATGTTGTTTGTGATTTTTATAAATTTTATCAGAATTTATGCTGGAGGTAGACAAAGTCCACCACTCCTTCAAAGTTATAACCGCCTGTAGTGACATCTGTCCCAACGGTGCGTAGAGGTCCTTTCCAAATCGAACGGAGCTGAAGGTTGTGTTCAACATCACTCTACATAGCCGCATTACTTCGCGGAGATTTCAAATTTGGGCATGGCTTTGTACAGGCTTAATTTCAAGCTAACAAAAGCGGTTTTAAAATCGGCAAAAGGATGAATATGTGTCGACTTGTGTAAGTAGTGTCTTCGCCGGAATATCATGAGCTCAGAAAATCTGGTCAATGATGGATTTACCAGGGGGTTTGCTTTGTATTTCGATTTGAAACTCTAATAATAGTGCGAAAAATTCGAATCCGAATGATTTGCTTTTGGAATCGCAATACAGAGTAAACCGCCAAGTCTGAGGCCACTTTGATTCAGTCCAATCAGTTGGTTAGCGAGTGACTTCAGTGTTTAACACGGTCTACGATAGACAGGTATTTATATGAAAATTAATAAGGCTTCTTCCGCGATAATTAGAGCAAACGGTGGGATCTCTATTCATGTAGCTCGTTAATGCGGCTGAACAGCCTTTCACCGCCAGCTTTCAACAGCTCAGGCGGTATACCGTGTTGTTTTTAAGCCGCCTTATTGCTACTCCCACCATGTTTTCGTCGATTGTAGGAACGCGAGCTTCGTCCCCATGTATTGGTACGGATTTATCCTCATCAAACCAGCGGCTTGTGTCGCGATTCAAAAGCGCTTTGGAGTATTTCGGAACACACATCGGTGCTGGAACCGCATTGCAGTCTGAAAGCATCTTCAGCTGTTCGCGTTCCTTTTCCTCTTGCTTCGCTCTTTTGAATACACTATACATTTATCCTTCATCTTCTTCTCCTATCTCTTATCTCTCAACTCTCGCTCATAAAGCTATTAGCTGCAGGGTCGCTTTGTATGCTCCGTATTTATCTGCAGCATCATCAGGGCACTCGTCGTCATACCAGTTGTTCTTGCGCGGGTGGTAGTTTCCAACTACTAACGTTCGCCCATGGCTACTCGAAATTCCCTACTGAAAATGGAACCTTAAAAATCTCAAATAAATTATCAGTTTTCTTCTTAGTAAAAGAACACACCGTGCTTTGCTCTTAATGAGATGTGCCTGAGCTTGCTTGGTACCAAAATTTCTTCAATTTCTACTAGACATGGGCGAGCCACGATAATAGAGAAGCCCGTTTAACCGAGCCATACCTAAATTGACTGAGATCTGGTGTAGGTTTACGACTTTTAAATAACGGCACATATATCGAGTAAATTTTCACAGAAATGTTTTTTGTGAAGCATTACAGACGTTGAAGAAGATGGAAACTGTCTTTTTGTGTCCACTTTGCATGACGTATTCATTTGAATGACCTTAAAACATGCTTGCGAAATACCTTCAGTACTCAAATATATTTCCATAATTAAGACTGAAGATTTCCTTACAAACCGCAATTATTAAATACATAATATGGAACGCCACAATTTGATCAGATTTCCCTCGCGAGCATACGCCCGTACACTTAATACCAAAAATTTTGCCAATTTCATTATGAATTTACTCACCTGTCCCATATTGATGAATCCATATTTACTGGCAATTATGTCGGCCACTTGCCGGCTGGCCGGTATGTGCACCGCAAAATCATTCGTATACATCGGTTGCTGTGGCAAGCTATGCGTGCCACGCAGGCTATCCAATAGCTCATTTTGCAAGTCGAACGGCGCACCATCGGCCGCTGTTGTGTTTGCTTGGATGTCGATTGTTGGTTTAGTCATTTTATCACTACTGCCAGCACTAGGGCTACTGCTGCTGCTGCTGCTGCTGTCACCGCCACGCCCAGTGGGAAAATCAAAAGCATTATTTTCCACGCTGCTGTCATTGACGTTGGCATCACTTAGTGGCCCCGCGGCTATCACGCTTACGAAGGCTTCACTATAATCACTTAGTATGATGTTGACAGCTGTGTCGTTGTGGTTGTTATTCTTATTGATACTGTTAATGTTGCTGTTGTTATTGTTGTTGTTGTTGTTTGTATTTTTAATAATATCATATTTATAGGCGTCCGCTGTGCGGTGCTTCAGTGTATCGCGATAATTACTGCTAGTCGGGTCATAACTGTTGCTGTCGGTGTTGCTACTGCTGCTGCTGCTGCCGCTGCTGTTGCTACTCGTATTTACAATTTGATGTCTAATTGGCGCCGCTTGGTTGTTGCTATCGCTGGTTGCGCATACAGTTGCTACATTGTAGCTGCTTAAAAATATTACAACAACTAACGTATATGTAAAAAAGTTGCTACTTTGTAAAAATGAGGCCAATGTGTTGCGCCCAATGTTGGCCAGACGTTTTGTACTTGCCACTATTGCGGACGCTGTTGTATCCATTCGTGGTCGTTCGTACCATTTTCGAAGTTGTGCTGCACTTTTTTGTTGCTGCGCAGCTGAATTGTGGCATTGGCGGCCGTTGAGCTTATTTAGCTTACTCCCCCTAGAACTATGCTGATGCTGATGCTGTTGTTGTTGTTGTATTATTTGGGTACGTAGACGCGTGGGGCAAGTGTTTGCCGCCGCTGTTGCTACTACTCGTGTCGCCTTTATTGATGATATTGAATTGTCACATCCATCATCGTTGCTGCTGTTGTGCGTCAAATACATAGTTGTCTTTGACACGAACGTTAGGTTGGGGGTGTGTGCACTTGTGTGTATGGGTGTGTGTGTGTGTGTGCCCTTTATGCTTGCACTTATCGATTCCGGTTGTTGCAATATGTTGCCGATTGAACTGTTCGTGCTGTTATTGTGTCTAAAATACGAATTGTGTGGTGTTGTTGGGAATGTTGCGTCGAATTTTGTTGCCACATACGTGCGGTGTTCTTGATGGTAACCGTAGGAAAAATTTGATATAAAGTAGCAGTTGTTGTTTTTTTCGCTTGTTGAAGACAGTTATGCTATGGCTGCATACATTTGCCGCTTGTAACTGATATGGGAGAAACTGAAATAATAAAAAGTGGGCAGTTAGCTATTTGAATCCAATGGAAAAAAATTTAATGATCATAACAAACATGTTTTGTATTTAATACAAACACGTACACATAATAATAACAATAATAAAATTTTTTTGGCGCTTATACTTTTGCTAAGTGGTTGGAGCTTCTTATACAATTTATTGTATGCCTTCTGACAAATAAAGGGACCAACTATTTTACGCCGCCTCCGAATGGAAATTAGTTTTTATCTGAAGCCTTTTCAAGACAGTCGGCCACTGTGGCTGAGTGGTTAGAGTTGCGTACTACCACTCCGTAGGGCTTGGGTTCGATGTGTGGTTCGAGCAATATCTAAATTAGAAAAAGTATTTTTCTAACATATGAAATCTAAGAGCTGCAATTTCATATACATATACATTAGCGTGGGTCGAAAATCTACTTTTTTTGGAATTTTGATTGGTAATAGCAAAAAATATGGTTCCTTATGCTCTAAAAACAATTTGTGTGAAAGATTACAATTTTTGGTCAATATCTTAGCTATGTTTATATCAGTAGCCCGTTTCTGTAACTTTTCTCTACCGATTATTTCTCTACTGGTAGAGGAAATACGTCACTCTCACCTACTAATTAGCAGTAGAGAACAGGGCGGCGAATTCATATCTCAATTCGCCTTGGTAGAGAATTGTTACAGAAACGAGCTACAGGAATGGAGTTTGAAAAATTAAAATTGGGCCGCTGTTTAAAAATCATGGAATACAAACACGTTACTTAGAACTATTTCAAGGACACAAAAAGTAGGAGAAAATATGTTTTCTATAATAACACAGAATGAAAATCTTTTAAGAAATTACTGAGCTATTCGGGTTTTTGGGTTCCTTAAGTTGGATTTTGTATATCGGCGAAGGTAAAAAGTGCCAACGGGGTTCCAGTCACAAAAAAGCAAATTTTATAATTTACCTTGGCAGACAGCGAAAATGAGAATTATATTTGCATTGCTTTTTGCGAACTATTGTATTAGTTTTGTCTTATCTTAAACAGCCTCCATAAATGTCTTATTAAACAAGCCCTGCCCGAAAGCGTTCTCCAATTTACTCATTGGATGGAAGGATTCGCAAGTTCATACATATCTGAAGCAAAATCTACGCTTAATATTATACGAAAGAATTTTTAAATTCTTTAACGATATTACCGCATGATAAACGCGGGATAAATTACACGTTTGTAATAACAACAAGCTAAGACGTTTGACTCAATTTGACTCAGTTATGGCCAAAAATCTGCCTACAAAATCGAAAATAGCCTAATTGTGCGTACTTCTCCATCCCTGCTACTTCGAAGGGTTGTCTACCACAATTTCCACAGAAACTAAACAATTATGCACTTTGTCCGAATACGTAAGATCCGCTATATAATCCAAAAACATGAAGTTTCGAGGTGTGTCGTTATTGCAGAGGACCACCGATATGTTCAAGTATTTCTATATTTCCCGCTGCCGGCTTGCGCTATACCAAAAAGATTGCGTGAACAAGTCAATCCAAGCTATTAAGTATGTACTTCCTTTATGACAAGCGTCTACACACATGAATACCTTTTTTCATCACGTGTGTTCATAAACATGTGTTAGTGAGCGCATGAAGATTTTTTGAGTGTTGTGAACAGTGTTGCCATATTGAAAATTATTACCAAAATTGGTAGAAAATTTTCGGTTGATAAAAAGGTAAGTTTTTCACATTTTGGTAGATTTTTGTTAAAGTATTTTGTTTGAAAAAAAAATTTTGTTCCCACTTTATTTTTGTTAGTTATCATTATAGTATTATAAATTTCTTTCCAAAAGTTTAGTCAAATTTATTGCATACATTTTCGAACGTTTTAATGCACTTTTTTTTATATACATACATACATACGTAATAATTTTACTGGAATCCCGAAAAGCTTTTGATTGCCTAAATATTTTAACTGATTCTTTAAATAAAAAGAAAAAAGAGGTATGTTATAACATACTATGATTGTACGCAAAAAAAAATTAAAGAAATCAATTCCAGTTTTTGTAAATGGCAATTGATAAATGGAAAAAAAAACACAAAAACACCGGCGGCAACGGGAGTTCTTGGCTGCCTAATGTTGGTTATAGCATTATATTCCATATTCCATGAACTTTAAAACTGCATACCAAAAACTGTTCTAAAAATTCTGAGTAAAAGTTTCGAAATTTTCGAATTTTTTTTTTAAATTTCTCTAAGTGCCGTTTTCTCATGCATGTAGGTTTTAAAATTTACCTGCCCTTCAAACACATTTTTTCTGAACAAAATTTGTGTTTAAAGGTCAGATAAATTTTAAAACCTACATGAGAAAATGGCTCTAAATGTTGTAAAGAGCATGAGTCCTTGATATTTATGCGTTTGGTTAAAGCGCATGCAATATTCTTATACAAATAAAATAGCAAAAAAAAGTTATACTTAAAAAGCATTGCAAATATTACAAAAAAATATCAAGCGGTTTTTTATGTATTTGTCTATAATAACTCAATAAGTTTTTCATTAAAAACGGCCTCAAACTCAATAAAAATTGTTGAATATAATAATAACTCCCGTAAAAGTTTCTTTAAATGCTGAAGATTCGTTATTGCCTTTAATTTCATCACTTTCGCTTTTGGTATGAGAAAACCGAGAAGATGCCCTTAATATGATCTCAAATATCGTATTATTAGTTACATAAAAAGTTCCTTGATAAACGATTTTAATTTTTATATAAATAACCAAATGGAAGAACAAATATAATAACTAACAAAAGTTATTAGTAGATATTTTCCAGATTTCGTAGATTTTTTTCAAGTGGATGGTAAGCCTTTTTTTCGTCAATGGGTAACCCTAGTTTGTGAACGACACATGCATATAATGGAAAAGTGAAGATGAAAACCAACAGCTTTGAACACCGCTGCTAAATGGATATTGTGTGCAATAACAATTTTTCGAGTATGGTTTCCTATTATGCAATACAATAAAACACTACGCAAAGCACCCGCACGCACGCACACCAGCAAGAGGGCAGCTAGAGGTAGAACCACAAAAGAATATTGCACGCTCGAACATATAAAAAAATAATAATAATAACAATGAAAGCAAAGGCAAATAGCAAAATCACAACAACAAATAACGAAAATACACTAACAAAATAGCAAAGGTACCGTTAGCATTAGAAAAATAAACTACAGGTGTAGGTAGTACAAACATAAATAAGTAAGTAGTAAGTAGTTAGAGGTGGTGGGAGCGTTTCTCTAACAAGCAAAGGTGCGGGACCAGTTAAGTAGGCATTACTATGCTTGTGTACACAATAAAGTGATGTTATTGCATGTGGCAAGGAGCAGCAGGTTGCAATCAGAGTTTCGTACTACCTTCCTGCTTGGATGGAAAGTGCTTAGTAAATCTCGAAAATAGGTTAGTAAGTAGTTATTTGTGCGGCCTTTATTCTTTAGAAAATCACTACTGGCGCTGTTTTACTGCCACCTTTGTTGTAATTTTTCACCTTCTACTTGCCACTGCGGTGTTCTACTAGTTAATCAGCCACCTGCTCAAGTGTTATCTCGACTGCTTAACGACTGTTGTGAGATAAGTTGCTCTTCAAGTTGCCTAACTCTTACGTGTGGTGTTAGGTATTTCAGCTTAAGCGATTTCATTTATGTTTGCATACTTGTTTAAAGCTGGTACCATGTCTGTTGTGTCTGAATGTCTCATTTATATTTTAGACAAATGACGAGTCATTAGCCATTGAATGTTTGCAACATGTGTACATTGCGGTGGCGTTTTTTATTTAAATTTTACTTTCAACATTGAAATTAGTGTCACTCATACGCAACGGTGTACCGCAGCTAAAGGTACTGAAAGGGATTAAATGCGAATTGCGTGCTACTTTGTTGTTTTTTTAGCATTGCATACGTGCTATTGCCAGCTTTGTATGAGATTATTTTGGGCGCCATCGTTAATCTTGGTTGCCAGACAGATCCAAGATGATTGTGTCACAGAAGACATAAATATGCTGGCTATAAAGTTCATTATATTAGATAACGAGTGGATACAAAATTTTATACATTTTGTTTTACAATTATTTAATTTAAAAAGTATCTCTACTTTTTCTATTTGAGCTACGCGTTCTTGCTAAAAATCGACTATCCGGCTATTCGGTTAGTCAGAAATCTGATTATTCCGCTCAAATTCGACCTGCAGTTCACTTTCGACTAGCCGCTTCCTGACGGAGGGTAGTTGATTCTTTCGCCGTCGCTTTGGGTTACTGTCGTCAACGACCTGTTGGTGACTCTGGAGCGAACTAGCACTGTTAACAAGGGCAAAGTTTCTGTATACACTGTTGGAACTTATGCAGGGTTACCTGAACTTGGTTAAAAACTGAACTTCTGGCTGTGAACACTAGCAAAACGGAGCTTGTTATTTTTTCTAGGAGGTAATTAGGTACCGACTTGCCGCCTTCCCTCAATGGACGGTCTTCCACTAAGGCTTTCTGACACGGTTAAGTACTTGGGCTCGATCCTCGACAGCAGGCTTTCCTGAAAGCCCAACTTAGAGGAAAGAGTAGGGAAGCTAAAAGTACCATTATATGTATTGTTGTAGAGGAGCCGCAGAAGTCTCTCACCGAAAGTAGTTTATTGATTTTATGATACTATAATTAAGCTAATTTTATTTTATGGAGTACTCGTCTGGTGAAACAGCCTAGGCAAGGCCTTCATCGTCAAGCAGCTGGAAGGAGGGAAAAGAGCTGCTTTAATTGGAATCGAATAACTCCTACTCTGGCGCTTAATGCTATGCTAAACGTTGTTCCCACAGATATAGCAGGAAGAGTTGTCGCTGCTCGCGCTGCAGTAAGACTAAGCGGGTGAGCATTAAGTGAGCACGCTGCTATTCTAAAAAGCTTCGAGTTCCTACCAACTCGAACAGACCTCTGCACGCCGAGTTCGGGGTCGAAGGGATTTTTCACCACCCATATACCAGCAAGCGGGGACTGGAAGGGGTGCATTATCTGAAACCGGGCTCCTATACACGTATTTACGGATGGATCGAAGCTCAATGAGAAAGTAGATGGAAGTGTCTTCTGCGAAAAACTCTCCATCAATCTGAATATCAGACTAACGGATTACTGTAGCGTTATTCAGGCAGAGGTAGCCGCAATACGGGAGTCTTCGGATTAGTTGCTCACTAGTGTAATACCTTTCAAGGACGTTAGTATCCATTCCGACAGCCAAGCAGCTTTCAAGGCTCTTAGCTGTCTTATGGTTCATTCGAGAACGGTAAGGGCTTGCTTGACCTGCCTGTCGACCACTTCGATTTTTTATGCTGAGTATTAATCTCATTTGGCTTCCCGGTCACAGTGAAATCGCTGGAAACTGCAAGGCAAAAGATGTCAAGATAGATAACTCTTAAGGAACTGTTTCCGGGCAGAGAAATTATGGATACACTACTGACCTCGTCTGATCTACTCCTGGCCAGATGAGCTGGCCAAATAGCTCAGCGGGCGCTGGGCGAAGACCTTGGAATGAGAGGTTACAAAATTCTTCAAGACACTTCACTTCTCCAGCATGCCCGAGGCGCACTTACCTTTTTCCGTAGAACCGGTATCTGGAAAGATATTAGATTGACTCTAGTTTTCAATCAACTTAGGTTTAAAGGTGCGGAAAAATGGGGTTTTGGTAATTTTTGACCTTGTATAAAAACTCTTCCCAACTGCTTACAGTGTTCGAACCATATTTTTTTGATTTTTAGTATTAAAGGGCAATTTCTAAGCTTTCATATCCACCCACACAGAGATATATTGCATCAACTACTTGTTTTACAAGGTTCAAAAATGACCAAAAACGCGTTTTTCGGCACACTTAAACCTAACTAGATCGAAAACTAGAGCCAATTCAAAATCTTTAAGGCTAGATTCGGTTCTTAGAAAAAAATCCTATAATAATCCGCTGTAATATTTTAGGCAACCGAATTTTATTGGGCAATGTAATCGTTACAGATATTTGAATTCCCGAAAAATTTCGTCCATTTTATTTAACGTTTGTTTAGTCTTATGGCAGCCCTTATTTTGTTGATATCACGAAAAATTGCATGGCATATGTTTGAAATAAGCGGTTGAATTTACATGGGAATTGGCCAGCAGCGTCTTTTGGGCAAAAAGTTTATGAATTACATATTTGTAAACTAATAAAATTAACATGCAAATGCCAGCACTTTTATGTAATTCCCAAAAATGAATTCACAGCAAAATAAATACAAAAATTAGCAACACCAGATGGTCATAACAAGATAAATGCATTTAAAAGCGTTTAACCGCCATAATAAGACAGCTTAACTGAAAATAAAAAATATCACTAAACACAAACAACAAAACACATTCACACGCACAATCACACTTTTGAGCTTAAAAAAGTTTACTAACTCCCTTAAATCCCCTGAGTCCAGCCTATTTGTATGTCAGTTTACAGACAGCAAGATAATTCTTAAAACTCTGACTTAGACAGTCCAGACATTTTTACGACTTTGAGTCTTTTTTTACTCATCTATTGTGATTTCGCTGAGCTTATGGGAGCTGGGGACCACATGTTTAACAAAATTTTGTTTGTATTGTAGATTTTTTTTCTTCATTTTCGTAACGTAAGTATGTATTATGTACTAGGGTGGGGATAAAACGTGATAATAAATAAACCAACTAAATTACGAAACTTTCCTTAATGTGACTGAAGGTGTGTGAATCAAACCCCTTATGAATGTGTGCGTAATGTAGGTATTTCCCGAAGATGGTTTATTTTAACCCGTACACTATTAGTAGACGTTGGTGATTGCTTAGTATGGAGAAATTCTTTTGGGACTTCTAAAAGTTTGATTTACATATGTTGTTAGATTTGTGCAATATGTAGACTTATTTATGAGTAGTTTGGGATTTCTTTAAAAATATGAATAATGCTATAACAGTTCGTAGAATAAAAGCCAGGCCATGAGATTTACACATTTGCTTTGAAGCTGGCGTATTATTGCTGAAGGCAACTAACAAATTTCGCATGGTTTAGTCGTAGCTACATATTTCATAAAGTAGATACATATATTTGCGTACATATGAACATTAGGGTGATTAAAATAAAAACTTTTTTGAATTTTAAATAGGAACTTTCGAATTCTTGAAGAAAATATTTCAGTTAGTAGGGAAAACAAGTTCCTCCTAAAACTTTAGTTTCTTTGAAAAAAAAAAATAGAAAATAGAGGTCGCTCAACTTGGTTATTTATTTTTTGGAAACCATGGATTTTAAATGCATCTTTAAAAACTAATAGGTATATCTTCATCTAATCTTGTTGGATTTTACTGAAATTTTGTAAGCAGGTTCCATCACATTAAATATGCTCCTCATTCCTTTTTTGAAATTATGTTGTCAATTCATTTCAGTTTGGGATAATCGCGCGGTTTTACTTTTTTGTCCAAGAAAATACCATTTGTGCGTACCTAACTTCCTTGGTTTTTCTAAAATCTGCTAAAAGGACCTGGAAGCTAGAGTTAATTGTAATTAATTTAAATAAATAAATCAGTGAATACCGAAGCATATTTATTCAAAATTGATGTTTGCAATAACACAAGGTACGTTTGTGATAAAATTTAAGAAAATGGGCGTGGCACCGCCCACCTATGGTCACATATATGTATCTCGGTAACCGTTCTACCAATTTGTACCAAATTTGGTATGGTTATTGTATTTGCAACATAAAGGTAAAACGTTGAAAATTTTTGAAATCGGACTAAAATTGCGGCCGCTTTTCATATAACGGTAAATTTCAGAAATGCTTGAAACTTCAATATTTCGAAATTTAAGGACGCTAATTTACTCAGAATTGATACACCCCGGCTTACCATGTAGCGGAAGGTTTCGGAAAGGTGAAAAAACATATATTTAATACTTGCGCCGGGTATTTAATGTTCGGCTCCGCCCGAACTTAGACTTTCTTACTTGTTTAATATAAGAAATTTTACAAAAATATCTCGAACGGAAATATTTTTTCGATTTCGATAATTCTTCTGCTATCGGAAAGATAGTAGCTTGGTTTAGATTCGATCATTGGACCATAAAGAAATTAACGGTACTCCTAAATTTGTATATAACAATTGAAGTCAGTTGTGCTTTTTTCTCTTAAGAATGACGAGACCGTGATATTAAACCATGCTTTACACCTTCGATATGGTTGTAGCATCTTAGCATCGACTCCCTCGTTACTTTCAACTCCCTAGTTTTGCGATTTCTGTTGGTATAAGGGATAAAATGCCATGCCAAGACTATTGGTTTACTTTTTAAGCAAGTCAAAGATTTACACATACAATACATATGTAGTTGTGCATGTTGGAATTTGCACAAACCGTTTCTCTTTCTTCATTTTGCTTGTGTTCTGCAATTAAAACTCTGTCAACCTGTCCTCGTCCACATTGCTAGCACTTAGCTCTCTGCAAGTTTTATTGAACTTCCAGCTAATTTCAACTGCACTCCCCGCAGCATTAATTCCGTCATCTGCAAACAAAACGCCAGTTATACCAGGAAATACCTTTGTATCTGTATTTGGCTTGCAACCGACAAATAGTCCGGACGCGACTAATTGAATTGGATTTATGCTGCTGTCACTTACCGATACCATTTCCTTCGCCCACCGCCTCGCCGCCCCACTATTCGCCACCTACACCCAGTTATTCCCTCTTCTATTAGCGCGCGCGCGTCGCGGCCGTTGCCAAATTGATGAAAATTTGCATTTGCCAAGACGGTTTACTGCAGTTGTTCTAATTCGTGCGGCAATGTTGGCACGATGGCGGCCAACGGCGACGACGGTGACAGCCACGAGCTACAAACAAGCAACGAAAACAGGGACGGATGCGGCATTGCATGGCAGGCGAGCCTGGCGGCGGCAATCAACTCTTCAGCGCACATCAGCTGTGAATTACTGATTGTGGCAGTATTTTCTACTAGCACCGGCTCTTGTATGTGCTTCATCGATAGCGTTGACCGTACTCAGCTACCACAGCTGCTGTTGGCCAAATGAACCAACGAAAGCGCACAATTTGAATGAAGTTATTCAAATGTCTTTCCGATAGATGCTTTCTTATTTTCACATCAATTTTTTCTCCAAATTCTCGCAATCAGCTACGTTGCTGTTGCTCTTCTATATTGACACAGCTAATATTTGTATGCGTGGGAGATGGCAACTACGACATTTGCGTCCACCTGCGCCCACATACGCATACATACATAGTCGTCATTTGCAGTCGAATATTTACCCATCGATTTCCGCTGCTGTGTATGTGTGTGTGTTAAAGACAATGAAAGGTGAATGCACTGGCGACCAGCAATGCTGACTGGATGTTAATTTGGCAAAGTGCAAATAGAGCGAATTGGCAAGCAAGAATTTAATAACTTTTTGGCAATTGTTTGAAATGGAGTTGTCCAAAAATGTTTGCATACTTTTAGGGGTGGTACGATTGTATTTTAATTTTTCAACTCTAATAAAGTTGTGAAAGATGAAATGTTGCGGAAAAATATTTAGCATTGAAGTAGCGATTGCATTTTTTTTGCTCTCTGAAACTTAATTCAAATTCTAGCTTTTTTTGAAGCAATGGGAAAAGAATTTCACATAGTCATGTAAAACTATACAAAGGAATGCGGAAATACGAAGCATGTTTACTACCTGCATTTAACATATGTATTTATGTACATGTTAATGCACATGTGCAAATAATTACAAATACAATTTTGCATACATAGCTATAAAAATAGTTATTCTCTTTATATCTTTTATTTCAAGCGTCACCGGCGCACCGTGTGTCGTGTGGAACAAGCTAGTTGCACAAAATACATTCTCGTATTTATAGAAAAGGGTAGCTTATTAAAGTAAGGTATGTATCCCAAAAGCCCTGACTGAAAAGTTTTTTATGACCTACATTTTATTTAAAGAGTATATACGAAAAATTTTACACCAAGTAAGTGAATGTCTGTGCGTCAAATATAACGGAATAAAAGCCAAAAAGTGTATGCATCGTTGGAGGATTCTTCATTTTTCATCATTGTGTCATTACTTTTTCTTCAGAAACTGAAACCGGGCGCGGGAAAGGATTTGTTCACAAGAAAGGTTCAAGAAGTAGTTAGTGTGTAAAAACCTAAGCCTTTTCCATTAGAGATGTAAGGAAAAAAGTACGTATGACGCCAGGAATTGCCAGGAAAGTTCGCAAGGAGCAAGACCTTCAATTATATAATGTTCGTCTAACACCAAATAGAAATGACAACCAACACACAGCAAACAAAAAACTCGTTCCCGGAAACACTAGTATTTTATTGTACACAAATTCGGCGAAACCTATGTCAAATCTGAAAATTAAAGGAGGAGATAGCGGCAATGTTTAAGGAAAGAAGTAGACAAATTTACTTTGGCAAGCGATAGGTAAGATCAAATTGAAATGCAAGATTTTGGTAACAACTGCAATAGTATAACAAAAACTGTACGTCAATGATAATGCTCCACAGGGACCCTGTTTTTATTTCGGTCTGATTTAGCGAAATGATACTATAACAGATCTACGATACAGTGGTATAAAGGACAAAGCGTCAATATTGCACAGAAAATTACTTATCCGCCGAATGGCCCTGAGCTCAGCCCAATTGATAAATAATGAACATTTTGAAAAGACGACGAGACGAAAGTGTAGATTATGCAATTAGATATCTATAAAACATTTCTATACCGCAAAATTTCAATTTCTGAAATATAGCGGTTGAAAAATTTTGTTTTCCATAATATGCACAATTTCCACTGTACTTGTGCGGTAGTGTTTTTGGGGTGTTTTTTAATGTGTTTCCCCGCTAGGCCTACTCCACGACTTATTGTTGTAGTCCTGTTTAACTAAATAATATTGCATAAAATAAAAATAGTATCTTTGCAAGTGAAAGCGGTGTGAATTTAAAAAAAAAATTAGAAAAAACTATTCATCTAGTTCATCATAACACTGGTTTACAGCAAATATGTTCTATGGATGCCACTAACCAATTCCTACGCAGAATTGCTCGATGATTCCGAGAATCAAGATAATTTTTTTTTCTATGGATAACTTTTCGATATATTTGCAATTTACCGTTATTCAGCTTTAAAAAAAGCGGTTTCAGTTAATGACGCATATCTTACGAACCAATTGAATAATCTTAATACGGGAAGTGAAAGCAAATGAAATTCTCCATAAACTGCATGTACATCACTTTTCTATAGCCCTTATAGTTTCTGAGAAATTAATTAATCATTTATGACCCTTCTTTTGTTCGATACAAACACTCTACCTACTCCGGTGTACGTGGCGTATGGGTAACACTCTTTTCTGCTCATATTTCATACAAAAAATCCTTGCGTACTTTCCTTTCACCAATCATTATTTTCTTATTTATTTATCGATTTTCTTCATTGGTAGTTTAATTTATTTTCTTAAGGAACAGGCTGTAACTGTTATCTTTTGACTTTTTTTCCTGTTAAGATTTGAATTTTTTGCATTTTTCCACAAAAAAAAAAACAACAAATCTGGAATGATTAATTAATTTCTCAGAAACTGTCAGGGCTATCGAAAAAGGATATATACATGGTTTATAGAGAATTTTATTTTCTTTCATTTGCCGGTTCTCGTATTACAATTATTTAATTGGGTCATAAGATATACCTGATTGAGTGGAACCACTTTTTTTAACTTAATAGAGGTAAATTGCAAATATGTATCTCGAAAACGTATCTTACAAAAAAAAATTAACTCGATTTTCGGAATCAGCGAGCGATTCTACATTCAATTTGGATAGTGGTGTCTGGAGAACAAAATCAAAATTAAAATTTGTGATCCAGTGTAATTACACGGGTTTATAAGAAATCCCACCTCTGGCACTACACCGTTACTTCTTGTGTAAATTTTCCGCTGAATCTGACTATGTGGTCAAAATATAATAAACTATAATAGGTTTTCTCAAAACTTAAATTTCGGTGTTTAGAGAGTGTACTGACTTAATTGCATATATTTTCTATACAGCTGGCTAATCTCAAATTTCTTTCTAAGGTTGTGAAGGTTATTAAATTTTCGATCTTATACGTGAATGATATTTTCCAATCGGATTAGTAGTCATTAATTCTCCGGAAATTTTGCACAATTAAAAATTAAAAATAAAATAACAAGTAATTTAAAAAAAAAAAACCAAAACCGACTTCAAGTCTCATATATAAAAATCTAAGATTATCGATAATTTCTTCATGTTCCAATGATCGGATTTAAACCACCTCTGAGGTAACACCTTTCCTTAAAAAAAAAAAGAATTATAGAAATCGGTTAACGCGGTCCAAAGTTATGCTTTAACATACATAAAAAAAAAAATATTCCGACGAACTGATAACCTTCACCGTTTTGTGAAGTCGTCTAAATTTAATAATAAATGTAGATGTTATGAGCACTTAAGTAGAGCTACATACAAAAAGTTTCTGTACAAATTTATGATTTGCATATTATGGAGTATACACCTTTTACTGCAAATTTGAATCGCTATATCTCGAAAAATGGTAGTTCTTAGGAACAAAAGTGTCATAACAGTTTTTATAGATAATTTAATGATCTACACTTTCGTCCCACCTATTTTTATGATAAACTTTACGGTTTTGCTGAAAAATGCAAAAAAAAAAAACAAATCAGTTACATACAATAACCAATATATAAATCAAATTAAAATCAGTGTCCTTGGTACACCCCTAAAATATACGTAAATAATTTCGTTCACCTAGCTTCTCTGCACGGCACACTGTGCAGCATTTTAATATTTAATATAAAACCTAAGTTGAATTTTTTTCTTGATATTTTTTTTGTACTTATGCATATATGTATAACAATGCATTTAAAGTATGGCGACGACATGCATATCCTTTTAATTTTATGCAGCTAAATGTGGAATGCCCATATATCCAGGCAGTTGTTTGCGTAAATGGATGCTTAAACACATGCACAAACATACAAGAAACAAATAAAAAAATGCTTTCAAAAAAGTAATTCATTCGGTGACTGACTGACTGAGTGCGTGAGTGCTGTTTTCTTTGCGTTGTTTTTCCTTTGTTTATTATTTTTATATGGGAAAGTACACATGTAGAATATTTTTATTGTTGCAAGCATTGAAGTAGACTTTAAATGTAAATAAAGGGCTTAAATTTATGTATGTGTTTGGAGCTAAATATTCTAGCCGTTGGTGTTAGTAGTATACATACTTCATATTGTTTTGGCTTGTTTTTTTTTTGTCATGAATTTTTTAATAAGAGTTTTTCAGCCTTTACGAAAATTGTAGTACAATTTATAGTGAGTAGGTTATTAAGTAATTAAGTTTTTATATGGAAGTTCCCTTGTGCTCCAGGCAGAACCAGCATTTCAACTCCCCTATAATATATACCTATAAAAATACTAAAATAAATTTAGTTCGTGGTTAGTTTTACATATTGTTGTCCAACTTTTATCTACCGCACCGCTTTTTCATGGGTTCTATACTCATACGCTTTAATACCAAATAGATCATACAATGCAAAACCGATGGTAAGAAAACAACCTGTTCCAAACCGATCATTGGTATAGTCAACAGGAGCGATTTGTTGCACGGTGTCTAATAAATATTGTAAGGTTGGGCGCCGTCTCAGCAAGCTTCAACGCATGCCTATGCGGTCATTACAGGAATAATTTCCCCTAGCACTACTTTATCAAAAAGGGTGCTTTTGAAAGTTGAGATCTTCGGGAAAGCTTAGTGGTCTTAAAACTATTAATAAATAACCAAGAACTCACATCGCCAAATACTAAGCTATTTGTGCTTTAATAATCCCCGAAGAGACCCTCAGCAGGACGGTCCTCAGCACGATGGTCGTTTGATATACTAAAAGAGCAAGCGAATATGAAACTAACTAACTAACAACGAGCTCATTTCCAATAATTGTTTAGGTAAAAATATTTGCCATTTTTATTTAGCACCACAAATTTCTTTCCTGCAAACCTTTCCCAAGGGAGCATATCAATTGTTGTTTATGTCACTTGTTAACGACATCAGTTCCTGGTTCTCCGGATCAACATTTCTTTTATATGTTGACGACAATAGGCGCCCTTCAATTTGAGCTACTCTCTAAGTGATATTTATTCTTGGTGCTCTCAAAATCAGCTTTATCTGAATGTTAGAAAGTGTTTGCTTTACCGAAGTTAGGTATTGGGACTCTATTTCTAGACGAAACATGCTTTTGCCGTACTTGTCAATTATGTTGTTTCAAAAGCTATCTTTATTTCCACGTAATAATATAGGTTTAATGGACCCGTAATATATAATATACGTTTTCCTAGTTTTTATGAACCTTGGAGAGGTTTTCTAACTTAGCACGTAGTTTAACTTATAAGATACAAAGTAACTTATCGGAAAATCTCCTGCTTTGGAACTAAAACGTGACTACAATTTTTTATATGTTTGAAGGTATTTGGAGGCCTTCGGCAGGACTTGGAATTGACCCATTACATTCCATTTTATTGATAAATTTCAATAATTTGATACGTATTGATAATTTGATGAATTTTAAAAACTCTAAAATCCGATAACTCAACAAAATTCGACAATCCCATAAATTTTTATAGCTCGTTATTATCCGTAAATTTCCAAAACCACGTTTCTGTGTCAATGGATCAACTTGAATAATTCGATAACTCGATAAATTTCGATCATTTTACCATTTGTTTCTTCATCTTCATATTTATCTTTATTTCAAAGTTTAATTTCAAATCCGAAGTAAAACAAACAGCGAAAATAACTCAAATTGAACAGGTTACAGCAACAACTATACACAAATACAGAAATTTTCAAAGGACGATTTTGGCAGTGATTCTCAACCAATTTTGAAACCATAAAAACTCTCCTCCTACAGTAAAAATACTTTCCAATGGTGTACTTGGTTCGGTAGAATCGCCAAACGAAGGCGGACAAATTAAGAAATCCGTTGTGAATTTTAATTTTTAAAATCTCCTCCCTCCACTTTTGCCATTCTCTCGTGCGTCATTTTGGTTAAATTTCTGAATGGATCAGTTGAATGACTTAACCTCCTTGATGGGCTAAACGTCAACATTCCTGTGCGACATCTACTATAGATGGCATTATTTTACTTATATATATGTACATTTAATTCCCCAATTGAAATACACTTCCATGTATAAAACTTTATCTTAATGATTGTTTTGTTTGCATAGAATTCACAATTATCCGTTAATCATAAAAAGGGTCGGCATTTTAAAATAACTTTTTGTATGCCAAATATTTAATTGTATTATCAAACAATCAAGCACACCTTTCAATGTCAAAAACTGATTAAATCTTTGTGGTGCGTTTAATTGACGCCGCCGGAAATTGCAGGAAAGTAATTAACAGATAAAAAATGCATAAAATTATTCAAAATACTCCATACGTACATACATACATATGTATGTATGCATACATACTTAAGTACATATAAACTTTTAGAAAAAAAAAAACATTCTTCTTAGAAGATTTATTAGACTATTTTCCAACTGAAATTTAAATAAAAGAAAAAATCGTAAAAGGAATGCCGGTGCGTTTCTGTTACAAAGTTTAGTTCGAAAATGTCATTATTATATTACAGAAAATCTTGAAGCTCTGATCATTTCGTAAAAAATAAAAAGGGAGTAAGAATCTAGCACGGAAGGCCTATCGTATCAGGTTCCCAGAATACCTCTTTTTTTAAGTTTCCTGACTGTGAAACAATAAATATTTGCAAGCATATACCCATTACTTGGAAGTACACACAATTGTCGAATTATGTAGCCAAGAATAACACATGTTGCCGGTAAAAATGGCTTTATTGTTTTTCAAAGTATTCTCCAGCATGATTTGTAGACTTTATGCACACGCTCAAACCAATTAGTGGAAGCATTTCCTCCGCAGCGAAGTTCATCGCTCGAAAACATGATAGCGTCAAAAATCACATTAAAAATTATTGTCCGCACAGTTTATCGTTGAGGTACTGATTAAGACTGATAACACATTAATTCGATTTTTTGAATGCTTTAAAAATAATTTTTTTGACTAAATGTGTGAAGGCTCGCATTAACTTAATGACAAGACCATTTCGACTGCTGAGTGGAAGATCGACCTAACTCGGCAGCCAGTTCGAAACCGCCCTATCTCAGAAAACTTTTCAAGAACGCCATATTTCAGAGTTTTATTGAAAAACACACTATCTCAGAAATTGGTTGAAGAACGCCCCATCTCAGAACTCGGTTCAAAAACGCCCTATATCACTTCAAAACATATTGAAAATGTGCTCATATAGGACGTTTTTGAACCGGCAGCAGAGATAGGGCGTTTTTGAAACGAATTCTGAAGTAGGACGTTCGTCATATAAATTCTGAAATAGGACGTTGTTTAAAAGTTTTTTGAGATAGAGCGTTTTCAAACTGGCTTCCGAGATAGGTCGATCTTCCACTCAGCAGTCGATTTGTAGTTTTCAATTTTTTCACCTCCATTCGTCCGAAGCATTTACCAAACAAATGGTCAGAATTAACCATCCATCCTATGTTCCTCTATAACGTCACTATAGCTACACTGAGGCAAAAGTACAATGGTTTTTTATTTTAACCCAGTTACTGTTTGGTTTTTTCATGGTAAATAACTCCGATTGTAAGAAATTCGTATGCCTGGCTTCCAGCAGGTTCGGGTTCGAATGCTGTTAGCGGCAACTCATAATTTAAATTTTTCTTCTGTTTTTTGGTTCTTCTGAATTACGAAAAAGCATATGTAGAGTGCAGAACCAAATCAAACGACGAAGAAAATTGATTCAAGTTGAACATTTGAAGAAACATTTATATAAAGCGGCTGCCGTTGAGTGGGCAGAGATGCTTGCTGTTATTTGATAAATTTCAGAAGATACGGGTTCAAATCCCGTCAAAGGCAACGTGTTGAAATGAAAATAAAAATTGTTGTTTCATATCTCCGAATTACTAAAAAGCATCTGTGCAGAACATAAGCGTATTCTAACGAAATGGTCGGCAATCAAAAATGTATTTAATGTAAACAAAAATGTGGTCAATATTACCAAGCCATTGTTGAAAATATCAAACAAGGCATTATTAATATTAAACAAATATCACGTTGATTCCTTTTCAAGTTTGAATTTAGGAATATTAACCAATTTTTGGTTGATTTTTTTCTCAGTGTAGATGTGTTTTTTTGGGTGTTTCTTGCACGAAAATATTTTGTTGTTTTTTCCTTATTTTTAAGTATGCATACAGCTGATTGGCGTTTTTTTCTGACTTATACGCACATGCCCATACATATTATACATATCAGCTGTTACGATGTCATTTTCGGTGTGCTAGCATTTTAGCTGTGTGCATCAATCATCGCAAGCCAACGCTAAACGGATGGTTGTGAAAGCTGCATCGTAGACTAGAATAGACATTTTGAGTTTTAATTTAGTTTCCAAGTACATATAAGTAGTTCAATATCTTCATTATACCGGTTAACTGAAGATACATATATTACCTTCAAAGAAGGTAAAGAATTAGTAACTAGGAGAACATATGTATGTATGTACATTAGGGTGATTTTTTTGCGACTATTGTATTTTTTCACTCCTACCTCGAAATTTTGTGGAAAACACCTACATAAAACTTCCTGAAAATTTGAAGCCTTAACATTAACATTAAGTACTCGCCCAAGGCGTGCAAAAATTTCCCATATAAAATACACGTAAACTTTGACTGTTTTTCAATCATCATGGTTAGTGATGGATTTACCGCAGATATGAACGTTCTGCAAAAGTGTCCATTGCGGTGTAACTCAAACTCCCACCAGCGAGTTCGTACGGGTCACCCAAAATACACAATTAATCAGATTCTGGAATAAAATGTTCCACCACTCACAATGGAATACAAATTTTTCAATGTAAATACTTATTAGACCAGAAATAACAAAACCACCCTATTAACATATTTCGCTAGCTTACAGTGAAAAGCTGCTAAGTCACAATTTAAAAAAAATGTACAGGAGAAGAAAAAAACTTCTTATAGCATTTCCTACAAATATTTCGCAAAATTTTGAGTGACAAATTTTGCTTGTTTAAAGCAGAGCAAAACTCCGTGCGAATCAGAGGGACTCGATCTTTAATAAATGATTTCGTACTATTTTAGCCGTATTGAATTTTCCGAGCCTCTTTTGAGCTTAGCAAATTTTTCTTTCATTAAATATAACAGAAAAAACATAAAACAAGGACCTTTATCCTTTTCGAAATGATGCATTTTTAATTTTCCTAGCCTCCTGTATCAAAATATGACTTCAAAAAAGTGGACCTAGCAAATTTTCACTCTAAGCTAGCGATTTGTATTTCGAGCAAAAATAAAATCCTAAAAAAGCTAAATACTTTTTAAGAAAAAGCTAAGGAAACGGCTAAAAGCCAAATAGGATTTTTCCGGCTAAACCCAAATAGAAAAAGGTAAACCTAGCTGGAAAAAAAACTAAACGGTAACACAGTGATTGGGCCATGCTTTTTTGAAGACGACAATGGGAACGCGGTAACCGTCACTGGCGAACGGCACCGGACCATGTTGAATGACCTTCCTAACAACCAACCCGTATGTGTTGGAGTTGGATTATATGGAGATTTTTAAGTACTCTTCAGGCTGTTTGATTTCAGGGAGTTTCCCCGAAAATAGAGGAGGAGGAAATTCGAACTTCGAGAAAGCTGCCTGATACTTTTTTGATAGCCCAACTCCGAGATTTAATATAAAAAATCCACACGAACTTTTTATTCATGATTGGAGGAAAGGGAAAAGAGAGAAAACTCCCAAGGAGTTTCTGTTCAGAATCAGTATGTAGAAATAACGTTTCTTTTTTATCTACTAAGAAAATTAAAGTCTTGAAAAATCTATTGGAATTGTTTAAGGATCTCAAGTAGGTACAAATATAAAATATACAATTCTAAGTAACATCATCTCGAACAGAAAATCACTTAAAGCTTCCACTCCAGCGCATACAAAGACAATACTATTTTATTTTATTTCTTTCACTCTACTCCAATCCAAACTAAACTTTTGCTTGTGATGAATGAACAGTGCGATAGGCTGAGGAGTAGGACGATAGCAAACAAGGCAAGCGCGTATATTTTTCTTGGCTAGCATTTTGCTGAATTTAATGTGTTTGGCAGTATTTTTATTGTCATACTCTTATTACGTTTTTGTTTGTATTTATAATTTTTAGTTTTGCATAGTTTTCCAACTTCTTGTTTACTGCACTATGTTGAATGGCTTGAGCGACCTTTTTGGTCATGCCCCTGTACTGGACCGAGAAGTTAAATGTTAGATTCGTTGGGAAATTAGAAAATACTTTTGTATGAAGGCTGAAAATAAAAGCAAACAAAACTTAAACGAGAAAAAATCTGACATAGGAATTTCACAAACTATTGCAATTATTAAGTAATGTGAAATAAATCTTACTAATGCAAAATGTTGAATAGGTTTTGTAAGCAATGTGTGAAAATAATGGTTTATTTGTTCAAAGTACCCACATTAGGCCATGCAACCTTACAGGTAAAAAAAAGAAAAAATAAAATAAATAAATAAATTTGAATTGATGGGACATAAACATAGAGAAACAAGTTCGCCGTACACCTTCGAGTCTTCGAGTAGTTTTGCAAGGCAATTACGAACCCGGATGGACCCCGGTGTTTACATTTTTCGCTGACACCTTCATTCGGCAATAAAAACTTTTGTTAAGTGTAATAAAATCCTGCAATCCATTTTTAGCCAGTTCCCTGATAAGCTATAGACTTGAAACTTTAGCTCAGAGCCCAATGGCAATGCAACATGAAAGAGGAATAAATCCGCTAGGTGGCGCAGCTGTCGAGATATTTTTAAAACCCGTATTTATAATCCGATTTGGTACATATTTAAAATGTGTATTACTTTTGTGCATACAAAGGAATAGCTCCACTCGGTCTAATATACATAGATATACATAAGACTGTTCTAAGAGTATTTGGACAAAATTTGTTTGGAAATTTTGATATATCTATATTTGTGCTTTTTAGTCTAAATAACATATACATATATGAAGTTTTACGGCCGTAGAATAACAATTACCCGTCCCTAATTTTAGTTGAATTTAAATTTTAGTTAATAACTTGAACTACTCGTCTAAGAAACCTTTGGAAATGTGAAAAATTCAATATACAATATTCTTATATATATTAATAGAAAATAAATTAAGATTCTCCAACATGCATTCAAATTTAAAAATCTTAAGGGATAATATTTTTCAAGGACATTTTTTACATGCTCAAAAGGTTAATTGAAAACAAAATTTATGATTAATCTTGTTTTGAATTTTTCTTTTAATTGATACCCATATTTCCATATTTTGTGTATGCTTTTGGAAATATATTATAATTTATGGTCCTTTGAAAAAAATCCTCACTTCCTGGTAAAAATCTAAAAATGCAGATTTACTAAATATTATGCGTAATACTGTAGGGAGTATAGTAGTAAAATTACTAAGTTAACAAAACACACGAATTGCACAAAGATTGGTCTGATAACTTAATTAAATTTTATTTGTATGGTTTTTAAGACAAAACCTATAAAATGAGGGGATATGTGTTAAAAAAATATATATATTTGTTTTTTTTGGGACAGTCTAATTAATATACATAGTACATATTTTCTAAGCTTTAAAATTTTTGTGTTAAGTTGATTTGTAGCTTACGGCTGCCGGCTTATATTCAAATAATTTCTTAAAGTACGTCGTATGCAGGTAAAAGTGTGAAAATACTAGTTAATTTCACATTAATTGAAGACATTTAGTAAAACAGCGTTTGAGGGAATACGTATATATATGTTCATATGTATCAATGATTATGTATTTTGATGTACAACCTATGTACTTGCGAGCAATACCATACTTTCTACATATATATTCATAAATAGATATAACAGCCATATGGGCATATGTCAATTAATATCGATGGATTTAAATTTTGTTTTATGAAGCACATTATTGACTTTCAACTTATGTAATTAAAAGAAATTTTTCGTTTGAATAGCTGTTCGGAATCTTAATGTAATTAAATTTTGGCTGAAATCAAAACAATGGCTGTAAGTTGGGGTTTTTATACGACATTTCGACACACTCCAAATGTTAATTGGCCTCGTTCTCCTTTTTAAGGATGACAGGAATATGCAGCAATTACTGTAGCTTAATTACACAGATATCCAATTATGATTTCACCTTTTAAACGCGGTATACATCATCAATCATGTATGTATGTTCATATGTAAAAATACGTAGTGAAAAAATTTAATTAAGCAAATAAATGCAGCTCTACCTTTGGGTACACAAAAGGCTAAATACTTTTCATGAATATAAGAAATTTTAACTTTAATCTATTATTGAATTTTTATTTACTTGGTTGGTAGCTTTAGTTTATAACTAATAGTAGGTTTTTCACTGATATGTCCAGGCATAACTTTGGACCAAGTCAACAGATTTAGATAATTCTGTTTGGTTCCATACTTATTTGATTTAGATCCGATCATTGGATCATGAAGAAATTAACGGTACTTCTAAATTTTTATATGAGAATTGAAGTCGGTTGTGTTTTTAGCTTAAAAATCGCATGTTTTTTATATGCATTCGGAATAAAAAAAAAACACCTTCAAATAAAACGGAAGTTCATTTGAATCTCTCAAGTTCTGGAAAATCTTCAGTTAGTATACGGTAATTATCCAGTACTCCATGAATTTACAGGTTTTTACACGAACTTGCAGGAAGAGAGTTGTTTAGAGAAGGAAGTTGCAAGATTTTACCCGAACTTTTTCTTCTGGTAAAACCATAAAAAGTGGTTGACATTTTTACAGGAAAAATGTTTTTTTTTTATTCCCGTACTTTTTGTTGTTACTCACTTTTTACTCTCACTTCAGAGAGTAATTTTGCTATTTGGCATTTTTACAGGATTTTACACGAAAAGTATTGGATCAGAGCTAATATTGGAAACTAAAAATTTCTTTCAAAAACATTTACACGAAAAGTTGCTCCAGTGTGGTTACGTAAGTGATACACCAGTCAACTTTGAAAGGTATTGACGTTTAATATGACTATCTGAGGTATTTTAGTATCAATGTTAAACATGGCAGAATGCCTAAGAATTTGGGAGCAATAGCTTATTCATATTCATTATATAATGTATATATTTAAAAAAATACAGATGCTGGCGTATGACATATCTCACCATAACACCGAAGCGTGAAAGTATAGGGGATTTTATATTTCTTTTTAATTGATGAGATGACCAGTACTGTCAAAGTATTGCGGGAATTCTTAACAATAAATTTCGAAAATCTATAGACAAGTGTTTCAGAACGTGGTTTATACAATGAGTTATAAAGGTAAGTGAAACACTCGCTGATTCAGTACAATGGGCCTGATGAATAGAAAATAAGCAATTGCTTTTTCTTAAAATTTCATATACTTAGACCTTATATTTAAATTTATGTGAATAAATCGAGTAGAAGATATAAATTTTAAGAAAAAGCAGCTGCTTAGATTTTATTCATATGGCCCTCTAACTATGTCTCTTCAAATTTATTAAAGAAATAACGAAGAATTTTTTGTAAGCGAAACGAAAAACAAAATAGGTACTTTTGTCTCTCATTTATTGACAAGGTAGGGGGCAACAAGGGTCTTCGTGGAATTAAGGTCGAATCTCTTATGAAGTTTTAAACACTTTAAACTTGATTCAAAGCTTTGTTTACTACCAGAAGAAGTCTTGCTCTTACTCATTCTAAATTCGTTGATTGACGCTGAATCGGACTTCGACGATTACTCTGACGCTGACATTTGGTGGAAAACCCTAAACCAATTCTTCACTGACACTAAAAATAAGTCTGTCGGAGTAACTATTTTTATACCCGAGCGCACTTCTGCACAAGGGTATTATAACTTTGTTCACATAACGGTTGTTTGTAACAGGCAAAACGAATCGAGATAGATATAGACAAATGTATACATAAATGATCAGAATGAAAAGAGAAATCGATTATGCGGTGACTGTCTGTCCGTCCGTCCGTCTGTGCACACGATAACTCGAGTAAAAATTGAGATATCTTAACGAAACTTGGTATGTGAACTTCTTTCCGGCGTAGGACGGATGGTATTGAAAATGGGCAAAATCAGACAATAACCACGCCTACCTCCCATATAACGGTAATTTTCAGAAATACGAGAACTGCGATATTTTAGTAACTACTGAAGATTATTCACTAAAAATTGATATTTACAACAATTTTTAGGCGAAAAATAAGGATATTATAAATTTATGGAAAATGGGCGTAGCCACGCCCACTTATGGTTACATGTGTATATCTTGGTAACCGCTGCACCAATTTCTTCCAAACTTGACACAGTTGTTAGTCTTGCTACAGCATACTAAATGGTCGAAAATTTTTAAAATCGAACAATAACCACGCCTACCTCCCACATAACGGTGATTTGGAGAAATACGAAATCTTGGAGAAATCAATAAATATTAAAGCTAATTTACTCAAAATTGATGCTTGCAACAATTCTTTACCAGGAATACGTTTATTATAAAGTTTTGGAAAATGGGCGTGGCACTGCCGACTTATGATCACATATATGTATCTCGGTAACCGTTCTACCAATTTGTACCAAACTCGGTATGATTATTGTGCTTGCTAGAAGCAAAACGTCGAAAATTATTGGAATCAAATTAAAATTACGACCACTTTTCATATAACGGCAAATTTCAGAAATGCTTGAAACTGCAATATTTCGAAATTTAAGGACGCTAATTTACTCAAAATTGATACACACCTGCTTAGCATGTAGCGGTAGCTTTCGGAAAGGTGAAAATCATATACTTAGTACCTGCGCCGGGTATTTAATATTCGGCTCCGCTCGAATTTAGACTTTCTTACTTGTTCTTAGTTAAAACGTAAGAGATTAATTTTGTCCAAGTATATTGTAGATCTTTCCCACTTTGCGCCTGTCCTATTCAAAACAACAAAAATTAAGCTGATTAACACTTGAAATCGATAGACTCTATGTTGCCATGGTCCGATTGTATAAACATGCACACCTCGGCAAGGAGAAGACTTATATCTAGGTTAAAATATGAGTTGCCATCTGTTAAAAAATTAAATACAATTGAGTAAAAAGAATTTCTATAATATGGGTATCAATCGAAATAGTTTTAAAAAGGCTTTATTTCAAAACAACATGTGGGAGGGTTACCACCTGTTTAAAAATCAAATTAAAGTTTAATTAAGTGAATAAGACACACATTTTTATTACAAATATAAAACGTGGAAACCCTATCAAATATATTTCTGGATCAAAGTTCTCAAAAATACCTTTCATTTGATATCCATGTTAATTGTTTTAGTTAAATTTTGTAGAATCGAAAATACATAAGTTACACCCTTAAACTAAAATCCTAAGAGATAACACTTAATACATAGAAAAAGAATTGTTTAAGAGCCTAATTGTATCTTATTTTTTTTTTAATAAATTAGATAAATAGTAGATGGAAAATAGGTGGCAACCTAATTAAAAATATCTCTGAATTGTGGATTTTTAAAATAGTTTCACTAGATACCCAATTTGACGTTTTATTTAGCTTAAAAATAATTAGGAATAGGTGGCAACTTTATACGAACATCTCCAGAGGTAACTCCTGTCTATATAAAATTAAAATTAAAGACACTATCTGAATATAAAATTCTATCAAAATCATTAGAGCCAAATTTTTCTAGAGCATTCCGTTAAAATGTGAATTTTTTTCTAAAAGTATTGACAACTATTTTCTCCCCCTGTAACTCCCGAAAGCTTCAAACTAACCTCTCCACAAGTTTTTTTTGATTTTATTTTGACCACGTTTCGGATCCAGATGTGCCTCTAAAAACTCAGCTGCAGCGGCCCACTGAGTTTTACTATTCTGAAAATAAATTTCTACCAAGCGAAAAGATTTCATTATAGGACCGAAGAGGTTTAGTGACCCAATGACTAACTTTGGTTCTATAACGATGTATTCAAGTCCGATGAAAGCTTACACTGAGGCAAATAATGCATAGTAAAAATGAATACTTTATATTTGATTATCGTTTAAAAATGTTCGTATTTAAAAATAATATTTCCATACAAAATTTATTACGCACGTATTTGACTGTTCACATCTGAGTATGTATATGCAAGTGTACATATGCACCCCAAGCATGCAGAGAGCCGCTCTGAGAGCGGTGACAACACACACATACATACATAGTACATACATGTTTATCCGTACAAATCGCGTGCTGTGGTGTTGATGGATATCCAAAATTTGAAAGCAAATTTATATGGCTGGGTGTAGCTGAGTGCGCAAAGATGCTTGCAAGTTGTTGATATTCCGAGATGGTCGGGTTTCGAATTCCACTGCAGGCAACATGCAAATTCAATTTTCTTTTTAGTTTTTAACCGACTTCCAAAAAAGGAGGAGGTTATCAGTTCGTCGGAATATTTTTTTTTTTTTTTATGTATGTTACCGCATAAGTTTGGACCACGTCAACCGATTTCGATAATTCTTTTTGCATCGGAAAGGTAGAGTCTCAGAGGTGGTCCCATACTAATCTGGTTGAGATCCGATCAGTGGATCATGAGATATATACATATATATTGTTTTTATATGGGAGTTGAAGTCGGTTTTTTTTTTTGCTAAAAATTACTTGTTGTATTGATTATTCACTTCACGGATGCTTTTTCAGTACGAACGCGGTCATTTAAATATATTCGCATAATTGAATTGAATATTTACCAATATACAGTACTTTCGTTGACGTTTATAGTAAGATCAATTACGTTTCTATTTGATTTTAATATTTTATTCCCTCAGTGTAGGTGGAAAAGTATACGCTGGGAAACTCGGAAAGATGGCACAGTGTCTTTGAGATCGAATTACAGTGGTAGATTTGATAGATCTACACGAAAATTACTTGTAAAATGCAACTAAGAAGATTTTGATCTAAAAATTTGCGTTGATGCAAGCCAAGTGACTGAATTTCACTTATCAAGTGCGCAGACTCCACCAACTAGTTTGACGCGGAAGAAGGATTTCATGTAATAAAAAAATAAACTGCAGGGAGATTAGTACTGGGAAAAGGTTGCAAATTCGTTTCTTTAATGAATTTCCAGTTTTTACGTACTATAGCTGTAACCACTAACCACTTCGCGCAGAGCTTCCGCAAACACTTGATTAGCGAATGATTATTAAATCGTGATGCTTATAACGAAAAGGAAATGTATAACATCTACTCACATAGATAAGTATGTGTATAAGTATATTCAGTGAAAATTATGCAACGTTTAACCGAGTTCCAACAACGCATAAGAGAAAAATATAACGGGACAATAAAACAAAATTGGTGGAAATAATTTCGAAATTACTAAATACGAGCAAGTGTCAGACCATAATTATCAACAGTTAGCAGCTGGAAAATGTGAGCAAACAAAAACACATTATAAAAGTATATAACGGGTGATTTTTTAAGAGCTTGATAACTTTTTTTTTAAAAAAAACGCATAAAATTTGCAAAATCTCATCGGTTCTTTATTTGAAACGTTAGATTGGTCCATGACATTTACTTTTTGAAGATAATTTCATTTAAATGTTGACCGCGGCTGCGTCTTAGGTGGTCCATTCGGAAAGTCCAATTTTGGGCAACTTTTTCGAGCATTTCGGCCGGAATAGCCCGAATTTCTTCGGAAATGTTGTCTTCCAAAGCTGGAATAGTTGCTGGCTTATTTCTGTAGACTTTAGACTTGACGTAGCCCCACAAAAAATAGTCTAAAGGCGTCAAATCGCATGATCTTGGTGGCCAACTTACCGGTCCATTTCTTGAGATGAATTGTTCTCCGAAGTTTTCCCTCAAAATGGCCATAGAATCGCGAGCTGTGTGGCATGTAGCGCCATCTTGTTGAAACCACATGTCAACCAAGTTCAGTTCTTCCATTTTTGGCAACAAAAAGTTTGTTAGCATCGAACGATAGCGATCGCCATTCACCGTAACGTTGCGTCCAACAGCATCTTTGAAAAAAATACGGTCCAATGATTCCACCAGCGTACAAACCACACCAAACAGTGCATTTTTCGGGATGCATGGGCAGTTCTTGAACGGCTTCTGGTTGCTCTTCACTCCAAATGCGGCAATTTTGCTTATTTACGAAGCCATTCAACCAGAAATGAGCCTCATCGCTGAACAAAATTTGTCGATAAAGAAGCGGATTTTCTGCCAACTTTTCTAGGGCCCATTCACTGAAAATTCGACGTTGTGGCAGATCGTTCGGCTTCAGTTCTTGCACGAGCTGTATTTTATACGGTTTTACACCAAGATCTTTGCGTAAAATCTTCCATGTGGTCGAATAACACAAACCCAATTGCTGCGAACGGCGACGAATCGACATTTCACGGTCTTCAGCAACACTCTCAGAAACAGACGCAATATTCTCTTCTGTACGCACTGTACGCATTCGTGTGGTTGGTTTAATGTCCAATAAAGTAAACTGAGTGCGAAACTTGGTCACAATCGCATTAATTGTTTGCTCACTTGGTCGATTATGTAGACCATAAATCGGACGTAAAGCGCGAAACACATTTCGAATCGAACACTGATTTTGGTAATAAAATTCAATGATTTGCAAGCGTTGCTCGTTAGTAAGTCTATTCATGATGAAATTTCAAAGCATACTGAGCATCTTTCTCTTTGACACCATGTCTGAAATCCCACGTGATCTGTCAAATACTAATGCATGAAAATCCTAACCTCAAAAAAATCACCCGTTATTTAAGTGCAACCACATGCTTACATACATACATATATACGCATGCAAGTATGCATGTACATATATTTGGAGAATGTTGCAACGTCAAACAGTCAGCGGTGCGCGCAGTGCAAATAAAGCCATAAAATGCAGTGTATCACCTAATGACTTACAAAAAGGTATGGCCGCGTGCCGCATACCACGTGCCACATGATACATACTTATTTAGATGTAAATATGTACAATGCATATATACTATATGCCAAATATATAAAAAAAAAAAGCAAAAAACTGCGCAAAAAAATGTGCTAAGTTATTCTGTGCGTAAGCGTTTGTTGTGTACAAGTTGTAATTACAAGAAATTATTGTGCGAAAAATTAATTGCTGAAGGATGTATTTATGTGCACGAAAGCGAAAATGTGAGCAAAATTATTGTGCAACGGCGTAGAGACATACACTTACATAAATGTGCACTTATAGACATACTTTTATAGTTTTGGAGTTGCTAAAAAGTGTGCCACTTTGCGGCAATTTGCGGTATAAATAGTGCGAAAGAGGAAAGCGGAAGTAGTGTTGCAAATAATAATCAAGAAAATTAGCGCTTGCATTTCAATTTTTTGTTGAGAAAAATAGAATTGTGTTGGCGAAAACTACATAACGCCCATTTACTAAAACACCAACTCAACTTAAATAATGGAATTTTTTCTATGAAACTTACATCTTGTATGCACATTTATAATTGAATTATTTGTGGTTTCGACGTAAGTAAAGCATTTCTGTTTTCGAAATTTTGACAGTTAATTGTAAGCATTAAACATGTCTCCTGGAAAAATCCATTTTTTTAATTGTGTCAGTTTTTGCAAAAGTTAAAATTTTATTACAGTTTCCTCTATAATACCCACCTAGTGAAAACATTTGTTCGGAAAGATTTTTGTTTAAGACAACAAACGACTAAAAAGGGGCAAGACAATTTAAGGACTAAAGCTAATAAATTCTGATTTTATTATAGATTTCGGCGGAATATCGTTTCGACAACAACATTTGTTCCGCAGCTTATTTTTGAAATAGAAGAATTTTCTAGAAATGGGAGTGGAAATTTTAGGACCAAAGTTAATAAACTTCGATTTTATTGTGGAATTTGGTACCTTATCTATTCATAAGAAAAAGTTTGTTTCGCAAATTTTTTTGAAGTGAAACTTCTTTAGCTGTGGCGGTTGGCTGGGAGTAAATTGGCAAATTCAAAAGAAATTGCAACGGAAATTGCACACGGAAGTTGCAATGCAAGAATGAAAGTAAAGTTGAATACGTACATAGATAAAGAAAAGGATAAAGTCAAAGGTAAAAATAAAAACAAAAACAAAGATCAAGGTAAATTTTTTCACTTTACAGGTCTTGCCAAGTTTTGAATTTGGAAAAGTACTAAAACCTAAGAAAAATCGCTTTTTTTTCTCGAAAAAAGCACCACATTTTTTATTGGAGGATTTACTGGACTTTGTATGCATACAAATTAATAAATAAATTAATAAAAATTAAAGTTTTTTGCTCGGCTCTCGAATTTATTCTGCTTTCTAAAAATTCAATTTTTTCGTCCAAACGACGTGACGTAAACATTTTTGTTCTTATTTTCTAATTTGCAGCTGTATCCAGCGTTGCTATTTCGCTTAGATTTGCGCTGTTTAAATATTAGCTTTTCTTCGTTTTGCTTAATTTTTTTCTACAATTCCTATCAAACTAAAGTAACAACAAAAAATTATGTTTCATGAACTATGTGGAAGTTTACATCTACACTGTAGTCTCTTATGATCTCGTGAACCAAAGGAACGTAAAGAACTTTGCTTTCCGACCGCTTCACGCCTGCAATATAACAAAATTAGATTTCCCTTTTTAAAGTGTCTTATTTGAGCACATCTACCGGCGCATAGTGTAAAAAAAGCTGCCAAGTCGATTACTCTTTTTAAAAAGTTTCGTTATTCATTTCACTGATAGGAGATTCTGGTAAATACATATGCACATATAAGGACAAAGGTGAAGGCGAATATGTACATGAAGAAAATGAAAAACATAAAGTAAAAACCAAGATAAATATAAAGAAAAAGAAGAGGATGAGGATACCGATAAAAGTAAAGATGAAAATAGAGGAAGAAAGATTAAAATTAAAAGGTAATTATAGAGAGAAAAGGATATAGATAGAGGAATAGATATACACAGAGACTCATCTGGGAGCCATTTGGGGATTTTAGAGATTTTCGGGAATTATCGAAACAATAATCGATATTTTCATCGGTTTTGGTATCGATTTTGATATCGATTTTGTTATCGAAATTTTCAGAACTTATCGATATAATAATCGATTTTGTTATCGATACTTTATACATTTTTTTTCGATATTTTTAGCGATATTGTATCGATTTTGTAATCGATATTTGTATCGATATATTTATTGATATTGTTATCGATTTTGCTATCGATATTATTATCGATTTTCTTATCGATATTTTTATCGATACTGTTATCGATTATTTATCTATTTTTTTATCGGTTTTTTATCGATTTTCTAATCGATATTTGTACCGATATATTTATCGATTTTGCTATCGATATTATTAACGATTTTGCTATCGATATTTGTATCGGTTTTGTTATCGATATTTTGATGAATGTTACTATCGATTTCGTTATCGGTATAAAGATAAAAATGAAAATAAAGGAAAACAAGAAGATAAATGTAATTAGAAAGAACTGGGTAGAGGTAGGGATCTATATATCGTCGTTTAAAGTACAAAAACCGCGCATCGTCATTCTGCAAAACAGCGTAACTGACATTTGCTGGCAAAAATTGGATTTGCTCACGCAAGCTCTTCATATTCATATCGATATTAATATTAATATTGCTATTCGTATTCATATTCATATTCATATGCATATTCATGTTTATATTCTTATCATGTTTAAAAAAAGCTACCTTTAAACTTAACTTTGTATTATATTTCCAGTTGGAATTTAATTTTTGTTTTTGAAATTTATTGCAACACGCTCCTGCGGCATTACCTTTACATATAAATCGCGCTCATTCAACTGATCAAAAAAAAAATATATATCTACCACATTGTGTAGCTTGCAAAAAGTATTCATATTTGTGTGCGTGCACAAATTGCCACAATTTATGCGGCTTTTATGTTGAAGCACTGCAAAAAATTCTATGCCATTTTATGTGCATACATATATACATAGTTTCTGTTACCTTAATATAGATACGAGTATGTACGTATTTGTAGGCAAGTGAATGGCACGCACGTTGGCGCGCCTAATTTTAGGCTAGCAAACAACGTATTTTTGTACTTTTTTCTTTGCAAAACTTGCATTTTGAATTCTGTGTTAGAGCTTGATGTCGTGATGACTAGTTTGGTTGCATACATTATATGCATATGTAAGCGAGTGTGGTTGGCGTTTTGTTAGAATCA
The DNA here is from genome assembly GCF_013731165.1 of Rhagoletis pomonella. Classification (NCBI taxonomy): domain Eukaryota; kingdom Metazoa; phylum Arthropoda; class Insecta; order Diptera; family Tephritidae; genus Rhagoletis; species Rhagoletis pomonella. The sequence continues at coordinate 51,417,969 of NW_023458556.1, read as the reverse complement.
TGCAGTAGAGGTAATTGCATACATGCTGCGTACTTTAATTTCATACACGTACATACACATACGTACGCACATTCACATTTATGAAAAATCTTGCATGGGGTAGACTGGTCTATGTTAGTTTTTTTTTCGCCTGCGGCATACATGAAATACAAAAGTGGCACCATTAGGATAGTTTTTTGTTAAAGCGTTTGGAAAGTTACTCGTAAGTTTCGTTACTTTTCATAGGCACGCCTATGTACATACATTTATACGTATGTAACTATTTTCGCTCCTGCCTCTTTTGCTCAAAACTTTTCAACGAACAACGATAAAATGACTCAAAGTCTTTCTCTTGTCTTTTCGTTTCGGCCTTAGGTTGAGTTTAAAGTGCAGCGAATTTTTATCGCGCTATGCGACAGCGGGTTTCTCGAATCCCAAAGTTTGCGCTCCTGATCGAAATCGCTTTTTAAAGTGTTTATTAACCAAAATCAAAAGAAATGTTTACTGCGGAACTATTCGCACACAAACAAACCACTCTCATAAGAAAACAAGTACTTGTCTGTTTCTACTAACGCGTCAGAATTTGGTAGAACAAAAATTCGTCCGAACTCGCACCCAAAGGAACCGTATATTTACGCAGTTTACCTCCTTTAGGCGTTTTTTCTTTTTGGTTTCTACCACTACTCAAGTCAGTTTTGATGAGCGCTCTTAAAATAATGCTTCTAAGGGATATGTATGTACACAGGGAGCGGGATCGAGCCGAGCAAAGCAGGCATAGCAATTTAAAATCTTTATTACTGCGCGGAGCAGCTTCGCTCAGCTAAACTCTACTGCCAGTGTATACGCACTTAGGTTAGCTTAGGTCAAAGTGAACATACTAGCACACCTAGGCCAGAAATTGTGGGCCCGCTGGGATACCAAGCGGATCGTACGAACCCTCCTTCTCAAACTATCGTTCGGAATCTGCGAAGCTCAGTTAGACCCTTAAACAATTCTGAGCCTACTAACTTTCATGCAGAGTGCAGAACATTCGCACAGCAGGTGCCACAAGACTTCTGGCCCTTTTTCATTTCTACAGCTTCTGCAGGAGTCGTTATGGGAAGTCCCTAACCTCTCTGCGTACCTTCCAATGGCAACATGGCCTATTGCAGGCCCATGACTGTGGCTAAGTCCCCTCTGCTCAGCATGCAATTTTCTGTTCTTTCAATAGTTTAATTCTATTCGAAGCGTAGGCAAATTCAGCAAATCGAAAATCATACAAATCGGTAATCCTAATTCGATGTAGCTAAAAAAAAGCTGATAGAACCTTTCACTTAAGGTAGAACTCTCGACTACTGTCTCTGAAAATACCATCCCTGCACCTTGATCTGATGGTCACTTATAGTCATTTATAGTACGGCAAAAACTGATTTTGAATAACCTTCTATTTAGACATAAATTAAGGCTTGAATTTTCTACTAAAATCCATAAGTAAAAGCGGATTTTGGCACAATATTTTTTTTTTCTTTCAATACCACAAATTTCCAGTATTTTGTTATAGTTCAATAAATTACTTTAAGTGACCATCGGGTAAAGTTGCACGTATGGTATTTTTAGGGATAGTAGTCGAGAGTTCGTGCTTTAATTTAGTTTAAGTGAAAGGTTACATAAGCTTTTGTTTTTTTGCTAGCGCCTCTCAAATGCTGCAAAAAACGCCATTTTTTTTTTTTAAATTTTGACCTCGTTTTTCTCATTCAGCTTTATCATTTGCCGTACCAAAATCAGTGTTGCCCTGTGAAATCGTTCCTGCAGAAAGCATGTAGGCTGCTTTATAGCGGAATACCACTTATATATATAAATAGGACATCGAATAAAGAAGTTTTGGAAAAAATCCATTTATCTGTTTTGTTGAACACTAAATACATACATATATACCAACACATTCAAAATCAAATTTACCTTTTTTAGTGACAGCAAAGAGGACAAACACTTTTTCACGTAAACGAAATGTAGATAGTAAAAAATTTATAACTGCAAAAGACAAATTTCGCACAGCGTGACAATGGCGACAGAGTCAGCAGCGACTGTGACAATGATGGCGGCAAAACTGTGATGGCAGCAGCTAAAAATAAAAATAGAGAAAAAGTGAAACAAATTAAATTAATTACCATTGCAAAAAGTGAGTAAAAAGCAAATGGATAAGCTTATTTATTTATTGGTATGAAATATAAAGATCGAAGGCGCTGAGTTGGATGAGTGTGGACAGGATATGTATTTGTGTACGTTTGTATGTATATTTTTAGCACAAGAAAAAACTGTTAATGAAAGTAAATGCAGCAACACAAAAAAGAAAAATGTTTCACCTACTTTCAGGCGCCAATACCATGAATTTCTTTTTATTGTCTTTTTACGTTTGCAACACTTGATAAATTAAAAGTGATGCAGATAGTAAAAAGATTGATAGATTATATAATTTCCTACTATATATATATATATATACACAAATATGTAAAAACTTGTGAAAGGAGAAGCATTGCGCAATGTGCATAGCACATCATGGTAGCAGGGCAGAATTTCTTTACGGCCGCCTATATTCACCCAAACGCCTAGAGCTATGCTATTGTGTTGATCTTATTACTTTGCCACACTTTTTCCTTTCATAATTCCATTGTTCGCCATTGAATTTTATTAATTCCTGCATTTTCCATGCAATTAAAAATTATCGACTAATTGCAAACGGATGTTGAGAGTAGGAATGAATGAATGCAGCTGAAAGCAGAAAATGTAAAAAAAATAGATAGTGGAGAGTGTTGTAAAGCAGAAAATGTGTTGCAAAATATGATAAAATTACTTTTTTTTTGTTTATATATTACATTGTTGTTACACACTCTTTATCTGCTAGACTGCTGTAGCTTTTTGCAGCTGTAGTTATTAGCAGCAATTTTTCACTTAGTTACAAAGAGAAAATAAGTAAGAAAAGAAATGAAAGCAAGTGACAAGTAAAATAGAAAAGGGCACACTGATGTTTAGTATTATATAAGCTTGAGCTGAGCACAATTTTGCATGGCATGTCCATTAGACAATAGTTAGTGTTTTATGGTGGGGGTCAACTAGCCAAGGGCTCTGTGATCAGTTCACCAGTTAGTTGAAAGAATGCAATTATGCTGAAAAGCAATTACATAAAAGAATGTCACAGTAACATTGCGCCAGTCAATGAACTAGAAACAGAGAGTGTTGGATATTAGATGTATGTAAATAAAAGAATAATAGTAAATCGCCAGCAAAAAATATACAAAAAGTGCGAAAAAAAGTTAGCAATGGAAGCGTTGAAGCAATAAAGGAACTAAGCTAAAGTTAATGAAGTTTTAGCTATAAAAGAATTAAGCTGGCAGGAAGCATGATCAAAGTAAAGTTAACAGTGGATAAATGAAAAATTAATATACACAACCGCGTAATTGAAGTGGAAATTAGCTAGGTGGAGATATTGACGTGTTGGTGGCCATGTCTCAATTGGAGTTCCTGTTAATATATGAAAACATAAAATACATAAATTGCCATACCGTTAACGCCAAGAATAATATCTTCCAATAGGATTTAATTGTCACTGCGATAATACACGCCAGTTTACTTAATTAGTTACATTATTCAACAACGCTTTTATCAAATGGCGTCAGAACTTTTCCAGAGGAAAGACTAAACGAGGAAGAAACCTAACAGGGCAATTTTGGCTAAGATAGTCAACAGTCTTTCGTTAGGCAAATGAAAGATAGATGGCGAGATAATTCGAAAGACTTTTTGTTATTCTAGCACAAAAGCTCTGTCATTCACCACTTGTGGTGAAAAGCTATTAGATAAAGCACTTCGAGAGATCCGAGTTCGGGTCCTGGTACAGCGGAATAATTTTTCTCTGTTTTTTAGTCTATATACATGTATGTACATATATATATTTTTTAATTTAATTTAATTTTTGGAAACTTTTTTTGTGTATTTCTTCAATGGTCTGGTTATTGTTTTTAAAAAATATTTTTTTATAATTTTATTTAAATTTTTGGAATTTATCTATTTTATTTTCGTCTTTTTTTAATTATTTTCTTTTAGTTAATTTTGTTTTAAAATTTTATATTTTATTGCGTAAAAAATAAAAATGTTTTTTTTTTTTACATTTACACTTTTAGAAATTTGTTATAGTTTATTGAGTTAATATTTTTTCAATTTAATTATTTTTAATTTTTTGATTTTATTCTTAAAAAATATATATAGTTTTTATTTAATTTAATTTTTAGAATCTTACTAATTTTTTGCCTTTTTTAACAAAAATATTATTAAATTTTTAAGTACTATTACCTTCATTTCTAATAATATATTTTTTTTCTTTTTCGAATTTAATTTACTTTTATTTGCCAGCTTTTATTGTTTTAACCCTTCCGCAACCAAATTTTCATGAAAATTCTTTAATTACAGAGTTAGGTAATTCTAAATAAGCTGCGGCGTTGTCTATTCGTTAAGAGCATAATCAACCAAAGTAAAGAGCTTTTAAGATAGTTGCCAGAATTGACAACTGTCTTACGAAAGACTTTTCGTCTCTCGAACGACAGCCAGTGCCACTAAGTCTGGCGGCCGCTTTTCCTGCAGCCGCTTTACCTACGATATCGACAGACGCTGTGTTGAGTACCCCACTGATTCCAATGAGGGCAGCTCAATGCGCTCGCTCCAACCTGTTGACTACCGTAGCCTTCTCCAGTGCATTCCACCAGACAGAGACACCATAAAACTTAATATCCGTATTTACTACGCGACGGCGTTTTTATGAAGGTCGGAACTTTTCTATCGAAATTTAAAAATTTAGATGTCAAAAACTAGATGCCAAATTTAAGTCTAACTAGCGGAGATATGCAATAAGGTCTTACGTTTTATTATTAGAACAATATTATAGCGCCATAGGAGCTATGTATGTATGCTGTGTTTGGTTTTTTGTTATTTTTTTGGCATAATGAATGCCATTAAAAAATTTTTATTGAGCTTGAAGACGTTTTTTGAAAAGTTATTGTGGAAAAAACCACATTTATAAAGTCTAATAGTATTTATTAGACCAAAAAATAACAAAAAAACCAAATACTTAAGGAAGAGTACGACATCAAGTTAAAATTCTTAAATTAAAAAAATAACTAACAAAAAACAAAAACAACAACCATATGATCAAGTCTAAATAGCAGCCGAATAGCTGCCCCTGGTTGCGGTTGGGTTGGCATATGCAAAAAGTGGAAAAAGCAACTGGGTAGACCATTGGTTTTATACGCTGGGGTGGCTGTGTCGAATCCCAGTGAAGAAGTCTGATGAGAAGATGTGGTGATCTCCGAAATAGCAGCTAGAACTTCTACCATTAATAAAATTTTGTTGTTTTTTCCACAATAATTTTTCAAAAACCGGCCTTAAGCTCAATTAAAATTGTTTCATATAAAATGCTATTTTAGGTGTTTGAAGAGGATTGCCGTTTGTTTAAAAAGCTAAGTTCATCTTTAGCATTTTAATGTCATACAAGTTCACTAAATATTTCATGCTATTAAGCGATAATGCACTTGCACACTATTGAGTCCTCTGTTTATTCCCGATTTCGCCGCAAAAACACATCAATAACTACGTACATGCACGTACATAAATACTAAAACTTGCAGACGAAGGAAAAACTATCCGCTTTTCACACTTGCCATACACGCTTACAGATACGAGCAAACAATTGCAGTTTGTGGTAGACATAAGTCATCGGAAGAGTGATTCAGGTGAATTTAACCCTTTCACGATTGGTTTATCAGCTAAGATTATGCGCTTCCTGGCGTTGTGAGGCCGCAACTTCCTAACATCGCTGACAGTTGCATCGCCATAGCGATACATATTCAAATGTTTGTATGTATGTATATTTGTATATCTGTAAGTTTGCGATTGGCATGCAAATACACATAAAGCAAGAGTGGACCAGTAGTAATATTAGTAGCCTGCAGCATGTAAAGAATGCGCTGGAGATATCGCATGCACAAGCAAGTAAGTATGTTATTTGCAATTGTGCAAACTCATGGGCGCAATGTGTTTTGCTAGGCAGCTTACAACGACGCCAAACATTTCGTATGCAATGCTGGTATGGAAAAATTGGTGTGAAAATGGAAAATTGCACGTTTCGCACACTTGCGTGCGTGGTTGCGGATGGTGGTGCGTGGCGATGGTGGTGGTTGGGTGATGGTGTCGGCGTGTTGGCAGACGCGTCGGTTATCATCATAAATCATGTTTTTAGTTTTCACACTGTACGCTGTTGGCCCATGGTGCTAAGTTTTTCTGGTTTGCTTTACGTTTTTGGTTAACTTTTTTTTGGTTTTAGGGTTTTTTTGTGTAGCAACATTAATTCTAGTCATTCCTCATGTTGCCTTACTTTTTATTTTTTTGGCAGTAGGAAAGCAATTTTTCGCGCGAGTTTTGGCCACAACAAACTTACAAAATTGCAATGTTACTTTATCTGCATTTATGTATGTTCGTGCGTGTGTTGGTTGGTAGTGTTTTATGTGCTTTATTTGAACTATGGAATTGTTCTGTCGCTAGAGGGTTACTATTGTTTGTTACTTTAGTTTTTACTATTTATTGCTTTCGATTGAAAAATTGCGAACATATACTATCTGTGTATGTAAGCGTGAAAGTTCTCAGCAAGTTGGCCAATCAATATGCAATATGGGAAGAGGAATTGAATTAGAATTTTTTTAGGCAATAATAAAACGTTATATGAAATTGAAATTTTCGAAAATTTCGAAAATTTCTCGCACATTTCAATATATGTGCTTACTGGAGTGCGCACTCTGGATGGTGATGTTTAAGAAATCGACTACTCTGCCCCTAAACACAACTGCGATAGGCTCCTTAAGACGAGCATCCCGTTAAGAAGGAGATGGCTACCACCAAGCCCAGGGAGAAGGGGGGAATTGATTTTTTGCACGGATGGGTCCTAGCTGGCTACAGAATTTGTTTAAGAAGTAAGGACTGGAATTGTCGGTCCAAATTCCGGACCACTGGACCGTTTGTCAGGAAGAAATTTTATTAAAATTGGTGTGAATGTATGATTATGGTGGTCCAAAAGTGCATGTGAAAAAGTAAGGTCAGAATTTTTATGCTCTCACCCCCTAGGATTGTTCTATATCGACAAAAAGTACCTCTATTTATTTTATTTTGAAATATTTAGAGGTCGCTCAAAGCGCTCAAAAAGTTTTCCATGTATTTTTATATGAGAAAAAACAACTTTTTGTAGAAATGGTATAGAATTCTTAAAATAAATATTTTTCGATCAAAAGCCTCTGTTACTTTGCAGAAGATTCCCAGTTATAATACCCAATTATTTATTTAACAATTTTTTCATCGCAACTATAATTTATAGGTCCACCAAAAACCCAGAAAAATGCAATAGAGGGACCAATAAAAAATCGTTTGTATTAAAAATTTTTTAAATAAACAATTGGGTATTATCATAGAAAGTCTCTTGAAGAGAACCAGAGTTTTAAATTGAAAAATATTGATTTTCAAGAATTCTATACCTTTTCTACGAAAAGTTGTTTTTTTCGCATAAAAATATATGGAAAACTTTGAACACTTTGAGCGACCTCTAAAAAATTTTTGATTTCACAATAAAAGAATTGGGGTATACTCTTTTTCAATATAGAACAATCCTAGAGTAAAGTAAAACACAAAGTAATTGGTTTTT
>NW_023458556.1:51402313-51410179 GCF_013731165.1 Rhagoletis pomonella | reverse complement strand
GTTAACTTTTCCAATTTCGAAAAGTGTAGTGCTAACTTGACACACGTCGCAATGGTCGAGTGGGAAAAGCACAGGCGTGCAAATCGAGAGATCCGAGTTCGGGTCCCGGCGCTACGGCATATTTTTTCTCTGTTTTTTAATCAATGTACATGTATGTATGTATGTTTTTTAATTTAATGTTTTATATATTTTTTTTTAATAGTCTGGTTGTTATTGTTTTGAAAAAATATTTTTTTAATTTCATAAAATTTTTAGGAATTTATCTATCATATTTTATTCTTTTTTAAATTATTTTCTTTTAGTCAATATTGTTTTAATTATTTATATTTTATTGTGTAAAAAAGAAAAATATGTTTTTGTTTCATTTACCTTTTAGAAATTAATTTTATCTTTGTATTCTTTTTTTAAATTAAATTAGTTACTATTTTGTCAATTTCATTCTCGTTAACTTTTTTGATTTTATTCTTAAAAAGAAATATATACAAATATTTGTATTTAATTTACTTTTTAGAACCTTATTAATTTTTTGCCTTTTTTAACAAAAATATTTTAAATCTTATTTAACTTTTAAGTACTATTTCCTTCATTTCTGATAGAATTTTTTTCTTTCTTGAATTTAATTTACTTTTATTTATCAGCTTTTATTGTTTTAGCTCTCCGCAATGATTGGGTCAAAATGACTAAATTTTCATGTAAAATTCTTTAATTACAGAGCTAGGTAATTCTAAATAAGCTCCGGAAGGCGACAATTGGCTTTCCTTACACGCACAGTGTTTGTGGGTCATTTTGACCCAAATTATTATTTAGTATTTAAGGACAACTTTGAACTGGCATGTGATACATAAAATATTAACTGTATTCATATTGAAATATAGTTTTTTCTTCTTCTTAAAATTGACTAATTTATATCATTGGGTCAAAATGCCCCAAAAACATTATAGGAAGGTGTAAATTCCAAACACTTCATTTTGACCCAAATAATTATTTGGCAACTTTGAATCGGTAAGCATACAGCACTTGCCGATAAAATATTTGCATATGATAAATAATATATTAACTGAATTCAAATTAAAATATACTTTTTTTTCTTATAGTTGACTAATTTTTATTATTAGGACAAAATGGTTCAAAACATTATAAGAAGGTGTAAATTCCAAAACACTGCAGAAGGGTTAAAAAGGAAAATAGATATATTTTTTAGTTAAATTTAATTTTTAACAGCATAACGCTAAGACCTCCTCGTTAGCAGATGTTTCAATTAGTATTTCGAAAGACAGTAAAGAGCTTTTAAGATAGTTGCCAGAATTGACAACTGTCTTACGAAAGACTTTTGTCTCTCGAAAGGCAGCCAGTGCCACTTTACCTGCGAAATCGACAGACTCTGTGTTGAGTGCCTCACTGATTCCAATGAGGGCAGCTCAATGCACTCGCTCAAACCTGTTGACTACCGTAGCCTTCTCCAGTGCATTCCACCAGACAGAGACATTATAAAACTAAAAAGGGTTGACTATGGTTTCATAGAAGAGCTCAGATATTGAGTATAGAGAAAACCTAAGTCTAGGCTTGGACAAGAGATATGCATAATACACTGCGTTTTTGCTACTACTTTTAGGTATTAACGTCAACATCCGTTTATATACGTATCCGTATTTAATACGCCACTGCTTTTTTTTTGAAGGTCTGAACTTTTCTTTCGAAATTTAAATGTCAAATTTAAGTCTACCTAGCGCAGATATGCAATAAGGTCTCACGTTTTAATATTAGAACAATATTTAAGCGCCATAGGATGATTTAAAATTTGATGAAGTGAAAAACCGACACCATGAGTGACCTGTCTCTTTCCTCAGCAAATGCTGGACGTATTTAGATGAAATTGGCGTACGGATCGGTTCTAACTCTGTTTGGGTTTTTCTTATTTTTTGGCATAATAAATCCTATTAAACAATTTTTATTGAGCTTGAAGCCGTTTTTTGAAAAGTTATTGTGGAAAAAACAACATTTATAAAGTTTAGTAGGATTTATTAGGCCAAACAATAACAAACAAGTAAGAAAGTCTAAGTTCGGGCGGAGCCGAACATTAAATACCCGGCGCAAGTATTAAATATATGTTTTCCACCTTTCCGAAAGCTACCGCTACATGATAAGCGGGTGTATAAATATTAAGTAAACTAGCATCCTTAAATTTCGAAATATTGAAATTTCAAGCATTTCTGAAATTTACCGTTATATGAAAAGCGGCCGTAATTTTAGTCCGATTTCAATAGTTTTCAACGGTTCGCTTTTATGTGGCAAGCACAATAACCATACCGAGTTTGGTACCAATTGCTAAAACGGTTAACGATATACATATATGTGATCATAACTGGGCGGTGCCACGCCCATTTTCTAAAATTTTATCATAAGCGTATTTCCTGATAAAGAATTGTTGCAACCGTCAATTTTGAATAAATTAGCTTTAATATTTACTGATTTATCGAGGATTTCGTATTTCTCGAAATTACCATTATATGGGATGTGGGCGTGGTTATTGACCGATTTTAAAAATTTGGTATGCTGTACCAGGGTCAACAACTGTGCCAAGTTTGGAAGAAATTGGTGCAGCGGCTACCAAAATATACACATGTGCATACATGGGCGTGGCTGCGCCCATTTTTCAAAAATTTTTAATATTCTTATTTCTCGTCTAAAAGTTATTGTAAATGTCAATTTTGAGTGAATTATCTTCAGTAGTTACTAAAATATCGCAGTTTTCGTATTTCTGAAAATTACCGTTATATGGGAGGTAGGCGTGGTTATTGTCCGATTTCGCCCATTTTCAATACCATCCGTCCTACGCCCAAAAGAAGTGCATGTACGAAGTTTCGTTAAGATATCTCAATTTTTACTCGAGTTATCGTGTGCACAGACGGACGGACGGACGGACAGACAGTCACCGCTTAATCGATTTCTCTTTTCATTCTGATCATTTATGTATACATTTGTCTATATCTATCTCGATTCGTTTTGCCTGTTACAAACAACCGTTATGTGAACAAAGTTATAATACCCATGTGCACAAGTGCGCTCGGGTATAAAAACCAAATACTTAAAGAAGAGCGCGACATCAAGTTACAATTCTAAAAACAAAAAAAAATTTACTGCCAAAAAACAAGAAAACAACAACCACAATAACCACTTGATCAAGTCTAAATAACAGCTAAATAGCTGCCCCTGGTTGTGGTTGGGTTGGCATATGCAAAAAGTGGAAAAAGCAACTGGGTAGACCATTGGTTTTATACGCTGGGGTGGCTGTGTCGAATCCCAGTGAAGAAGTCTGATGAGAAGATGTGGTGATCTCCGAAATAGCAGCTAGAACTTCTACCATTAATAAAATTTTGTTGTTTTTTCCACAATAATTTTTCAAAAACCGGCCTCAAGCTCAATAAAAATTGTTTCATATAAAATGCAATTTTAGGTTTTTGAAGAGGATTGCCATTTGTTTAAAAAGCGAAGTTCATCTTTAGCATTTTAATGTTATACAAGTTCACTAAATATTTCATGCTATTAAGCGATAATGCACTTGCACACTATTGAGTCCTCTATTTATTCCCGATTTCGCCGCAAAAACACATCAATAACAACGAAGGAAAAACTATCCGTTTTTCACACTTCCCTACACGCTTACAGATACGAGCAAACAATTGTAGTTTGTGGTAGACATAAGTCATCGGAAGAGTGATTCAGGTGAATTTAACCCTTTCACGATTGGTTTATCAGCTAAGATTATGCGCTTCCTGGCGTTGTGAGGCCGCAACTTCCTAACATCGCTGACAGTTGCATCGCTATAGCGATACATATGCAAATGTTTGTATGTATGTATATTTGTATATCTGTAAGTTTGCGATTGGCATGCAAATACACATAAAGCAAGAGTGGACCAGTAGTAATATTAGTAGCCTGCAGCATGTAAAGAATGCGCTGGAGATATCTCATGCACAATCAAGTAAGTATGTTATTTGCAATTGCGCAAACTCATGGGCGCAATGTGTTTTGCTAGGCAGCTTGCAACGACGCCAAACATTTCGTATGCAATGCTGGTATGGAAAAATTGGTGTGAAAATGGAAAATTGCACGTTTCGCACACTTGCGTGCGTGGTTGCGGACGGGGCGATGGCGGTGGTTGGGTGATGGTGTCGGCGTGTTGGCAGACGCGTCGGTTATCCACATAAATCATGTTTTTAGTTTTCACACTGTACGCTGTTGTGCCCATGGTGCTAAGTTTTTCTGGTTTGCTTTACGTTTTTGGTTAACATTTTTTTTGGTTTTAGGGTTTTTTTGTGTAGCAACATTAATTCTAGTCATTCCTCATGTTGCCTTACTTTTTATTTTTTTGGCAGTAGGAAAGCAATTTTTCGCGCGAGTTTTGGCCACAACAAACTTACAAAATTGCAATGTTACTTTATCTGCATTTATGTATGTTCGTGCGTGTGTTGGTTGGTAGTGTTTTATGTGCTTTGTTTGAACTATGGAATTGTTCTGTCGCTAGAGGGTTACTATTGTTTGTTACTTTAGTTTTTACTATTTATTGCTTTCGATTGAAAAATTGCGAACATATACTATCTGTGTATGTAAGCGTGAAAGTTCTCAGCAAGTTGGCCAATCAATATGCAATATGGGAAGAGGAATTGATTTAGAATTTTTTTAGGCAATAATAAAACGTTATATGAAATTGAAATTTTCGAAAATTACTCGCACATTTCAATATATGTGCTTATTGGAGTGCGCACTCTGGATGGTGATGTTCAAGAAATCGACTACTCTGCCCCTAAACACAACTGCGATAGGCTGCTTAAGACGAGCATCCCGTTAAGAAGGAGATGGCAACCACCAAGCCCAGGGAGAAGGGGGGGAATCGATTTTTTGCACGGATGGCTCCTAGCTGGCTACAGAATTTGTTTAAGGAGTAAGGACTGGAATTGTCGGTCCAAATTCCGGACCACTGGACCGTTTGTCAGGAAGAAATTTTATTAAAGTTGGTGTGGATGTATATTATGGTGGTCCAAAAGTGCATGTGAAAAAGTAAGGTCAGAATTTTTATGCTCTCACCCCCTAGGATTGTTCTATATCGACAAAAAGTACCTCTATTTATTTTATTTTGAAATATTTAGAGGTCGCTGAAAGCGCTCAAAAAGTTGTCCATGTATTTTTATATGAGAAAAAACAACTTTTTGTAGAAATGGTATAGAATTCTTAAAAAAAATATTTTTCGATCAAAAGCCTCTGTTACTTTGCAGAAGATTCCCAGTTATAATACCCAATTATTTATTTAACAATTTTTTCATCGCAACTATAATTTATAGGTCCACCAAAAACCCAGAAAAATGCAATAGAGGGACCAATAAAGAATCGTGTTTATTAAAAAATTTTGAAATAAACAATTGGGTATTATTATCGAAAGTCTCCCGAATCAAAAAATATTGATTTTCAAGAATTCTATACCATTTCTACGAAAAGTTGTTTTTTCACATAAAAATATATGGAAAACTTTGAACACTGTGAGCGACCTCTAAAAATTTTTTGATTTCACAATAAAAGAATTGGGGTATACTCTTTTTCAATATAGAACAATCCTAGGGGGTGAGAACATTACAATTCTGACGTTACTGTTTTTGGGCCACGCTAATGTGAATTTTAGAACGCACGCCGTAACGAAGACTGGGAAGACCTCTTTCTTGTTTATCCAATCGGGTATTAAGTTACTTAAAATATTTGTTGCTATAATGTTTGGCCGAGCTTCTCCTCCGACTCTCTATATGATATTTTTCGTTCTTACATTGAAATATTTACACCAAAAAGAACCAGAAAGACTATACAGGTCTCAATTTGATATTCTGAAGGGTAAAACTTGTGTTTTTTTCCTCATCTTGTTAATAATTAAAATACAAATCTATTATTTTTCAATACACATTTTTATATTATGGTCATATCATACCGAAAAATTATACTGTTAAAAGTTTCACCAATAGTGATGCTGATCAAACTTTAACAAGGAAAATAATACTCATACGCCACGTTTGAGTAGGGCTACGTATGTGTAGCACATGGCGTATGAGTAACGCTCCTATCTATCATTATTTTTTCGGTTTCCAAATATATATATATATTGATATATTCTAGAAAATTATTATTCGGAAAATTTTATTAGGGGTATTCTCAGGCAAAAACTTCATGCCACCAATGCAAAAGCCTCTAAAAAATTAAAATAAATTTTATTTTTTAAAATGGCTTTTTCTAAATTTTTTTTTTTTAATTGAGCTTGGCTGTTATTCCTTCTTGGTATAAATCTTTTTTTTAAATTTTTTAGAGACTTTTACGTTGGTTAAGTTTTTGCCCGAGAAAATTTTTTAGAACACATCATTCTTCTAACGAACTTCCAAATTGGTTTTTTTTGCGGGGTTCCAGAATTAAGGGGCAAAACGGTATTTTTCGGTGGAAACTGCCGGGTTAAAATGTTCTACGAAAATATTTCTCATGAAATTTAACTATATGTGCCTTAACCTTTAGTTTCGCTCAGACATTTATTTAAACCATTTTTCCAATTTTTTTGAAAACTACTTATGCCGGGACATAAAAACTTTAGTAGACCATTAAATAAAAATAAGTACGAGCTAACTTTTTCAAATGCATCCATTGGTTTATTAATGATCAATCAAAACTGCTTTAAAGATATTTTATTTCAAAATTGCATGTAGGAGGGTTGCCACCTGTTTTAAAATTTAATTTCAACTTGAATTAAGGGAATCAGATAATTTAAATATGGATCACAATACGGGTGTCAGACGTTTTAGTTTGAAAATAATTTTAAGGAGGTTGCCACCTGTTTACAAATTTAAGTTCAATGTATGCAATAGGTTAAATAAACTACTTCAAAATGGATGCTATTCAAAATGGATTTGAAGAAACTTTATCCTCAAAACCAATGTAGTAGGATTGTCACCCCTTTTAAAATTTAAATGCAACTTGAATTATGGAAATTAGATAATTTAAATATGTAAGTCTGGGTGTCACACGAAAAAGGTTTAACAAGGTTTTAGTTTACAGTGTTGCCATCTGTTTTAAAAGCCGAACTTTTTTAAATTATAAATAAGTTACTGTATGAAATATTAAGGTATGGGCGCCAAACGAAAGATTCTTAGGAAATATTTAGCTTGAATAGTAAGAATATTAAAGACGGATGTTTAAAATGTTAAACTCCGGCACAGCCCGTAGGTCAAGGCGAAGGCGCTGCACTGAGCCGTTGTTAATCTGCCCGGGTGTCTATTATTAAGTACACAAACTTTCTCATTTTAAAGAATACAATTTTCAGTATGTGATATCATTCTTTAATTTGCATTACTTCTCTATATTCAAACATACATACATATGTATGTATGATTTCACCAACAAACGTGAACGCCTACGGTTCACCATTTACGGTGACATAACTGTTGCACCTAAGCTGTCAACAAAACCATGAATGCGAGGATTTCGTCGCTACGCTAAAGCTCTTTTGATGCGATTTTTCCCTAAACTAACCTGCTATCCACGATTATATGACAATATTTCGCATGCTGCGCGCACAACCATTTTGCTTCACACCTTTCTTCTTATCTACTCAATACCTTTGCCGTTTATTTTCTTCTCGTACACTTTGTACTTTGCTCTTAGAAAAAATTCTAGTTTTTCGCAAGCAAGCGCCATTTGTAGCCGGTCTCGCACGTACTGCAGCGCAGCTCGTCAGCGAAACTTTCCTTACTCTACGATATCCTTTCATATGTAATGTTTTTTCTTGGCTTGTGTACACATGTATTCAGGGTCGTTTTGTCTAAGCTTGTGTTGAAAATGTTT
>NW_023458556.1:51400643-51402213 GCF_013731165.1 Rhagoletis pomonella | reverse complement strand
GTTGAATATACGAATTCATTAAAATAAACGCAAAAAGTTTACTGAAAAGAAATTTGAGACGCTGAGAAAATAGCTGTATTTTATAACTGAAAAAGTGCAGTTCATCAAATCTACAACAACAACACATTAAATACCGCAAAATCATGTCACGCCACACCACATTCGATTTGTTGGCAGATGTTCCAGAATTTAACGGAAAAGCTGAGGAGCTGGATCTGTTTATTTTACACGTAGATGAGCTACGCAACATTACAACAACAACGGAACCCAATTTCTTAAGGCTATTTGATTTAAGAATACGTAATAAAATAGTAGGTAAGGCAAACATTTCGCTTATAAATAACGGAAATCCATTAGAATGGGAAATTATAAAAAATATATTAAAAACCAATTTTGGAATTTGCGAAAATATTGAAACTATTGTTAATAAAATAAAAGCCGCAGAATGTAAGAATACAATTAATGATTTGTACGAATATTTAGTTGGACAACTAACAAAGCTTAACTTGAGAGCAAACCTTGAAAATAATAATTGGTATGACTACGTGTCTAATGAAAAAATGGTTTTAAAAAATTTTTATAAATAAATTGCCATTTGAACCAAAATTAATACTTAATGCTAGAAACCCAAAATCATTGATAAGTGCTAAAGAAATTTTAATTGAAACTAATTACTTGTATAAAAACTTGAATTACAATAACAGAGGCTCAAGAAATGTTAACTCGCAACAGCCTGTACAGCAAAGTACATTAAACAATAATAGTAACAGAAACTTTCGTAGTAGTAATCTGCAAAATAGTAGAGCACCGGAATCAACCTCAAATCCTAGACGAGAACCACCTAACAACTACCAAAAAAGCTCACAAACTAGAATGTCAAACACAACAACAACCAGACAGAATTCAAACAGTATGAGACTACAACGAGATGAACAAATGGAAGTTGACAACATCGAAGCAGAAAATTTTCACTCGCACGCCACAGATCTCTTCCCTATATAATAGTCATGACAAAAACCTTACCAATTAAAATGTTGATAGATTCTGGAGCAGCTACATCTTTAATCAATAGAAATTTATTTGACAGTAGTTTTAGACAAAAACTGGACAACCCTATTACACTAAAAACAATAAATTCAAAAGCTTTAATAGAATCAAAAGTAACTATTCCTCTGTTTAAAGAATTTAATTTACCAAATGTTAAAGTAGAAATGTTAGAAGCTAACTTAGAAAATAACTTTGATGGAATTATTGGTTGTAATATACTAAAACCATTAAAAGCAAAAATAGATTTTGAAAATCAAGAGTTGGTAACGGAAAATGCATCTTGCAAATTGCTATTTGATGATCACATTGAGACAAAAATTAAAAAATCAGAGTTAGACAACTTATGTTCTAAAATAATAGAAATTCAATTTCATAAGCCAGATATTCAGCACATTACAGAAAAACTGACAATTGATCATTTAAATAAAGAAGAAATAGAAAACCTTACAACCTTAATAAAAAGATTTAATTCAATTTTTTATAAAGAAGGGGACGTTCTCACAACAACTGTTAGTAAATATCA
>NW_023458556.1:51395506-51400543 GCF_013731165.1 Rhagoletis pomonella | reverse complement strand
AGTAAAGTAAAACACAAAGTAATTGGTTTTTGTTGTTTATTTAATTGCTTTAGTTATTAAAGCTTGACGTCACTCGTTCATGTACAAATTGAAACTAAACTAAGAAGAAACGTAACTTACATACTAAACTAGTTAAAGGAGAAAAAGGGAATGAGAAAATGTAAATAATATTAACGGGTCTTTATATGCACGAGTATGTACTAAGAGACCCTCCGATCAAAGAGAGGATTATATAAGAACAAAGAGAGTTTTACATGACTCCCCCACCGTTTGACAATACATTACTCCGGGAATGTTAAAATAAAAATTCTTACAAAAACAAAGTAGTTCACTAGTATTACATAAAATGTGCTTAATCTAATTATATTATATACTTATTCAAATTAGAAACGTTCATGTAACTTAATACTTTTTTTTTTTTATTAATGCTAATATCTAATGTTTATGTAAGCAAATGTACATAGTATATACAAGTATGTTTTTTAAGATCTTTTAGAATAATTTCTTCCAGTTATCTTTCTATCAAATTTTACATCATTTATTTCTCCTTGATATTTATATCTTCTTTTAACTATCCTTCTGTCTCTTTTGCAACCATTTTCATCTAAAAAGTGAGTTTTTTCTTTTTTCTGAACATTTTTAATAATATACTTTGGCTTTTGTTTAAGATTTTGAAAACCAAGGTTTTTAACTAGTTCTCGATTCTTAAAATCTTGACAATCTTCTCTATTTTTATTAATTTTGGTTATATTTTTCTCTTTCTTTTTATGTAAAAGTTCGTGGAGCTTTTGCCACTCAGATTTATCAATTTGCTTATGTAAAAGATTAATAGGTTTATGTTCAGTCGTGCTATGTGTTGTATCGTTATAAATTTGTACAGCTTTAAATACCAAAGTTTTGTCGTCAACTTCCCGGTTTTTCTTATCTAGATTAAATATTCGTATGTGCTCATTGAGCGTTAAATGGAAGCGTTCTATATCAGAATTACCTGTGTGTGTATTAGGTGATGTGAAATGATATTCAACATTTTCTGAAGTTAGAAAATTTTTTATGTATGCAGTGTTAAACTCATTATCTGCTATAACTTTAGTCGGTTTTCCTAAAATGGCGAACCTTTCTTTTAACATGTCAACAATAGTTATTGAGTTTTTATCTGACAGAGAGTGAATGGATACATGTTTAGTAAGTTTATCTATGCAGGTTAAAAATGTAGTGTTTTTGTTTAAAAACCAGATATCTATATGTAAAATTTCATTTGGATTTTTAGGTGTCTCTGTAAGACAAAACTTATTTCTTATAGGATGTCGATCATATTTGCACATGTTGCATATGATGCAATTATTTACGTATTTTTGGACTTCTAATTTAAGATTTGGAAAATAATATACACGTTTAAGATCATTGTATGTTTCTTCTATGCCTCTGTGGTTTTTAGCGCTGTGGTGTTTTTCTATTACTTCTAATAGCTCAGCTTTGTCCATTATATCTTTTAAAAATTTGCAGCATTTTAAAAATCTAGTCCCTGGTACCTTTGAAAAGTAGTTCACTATAGTATTTTGGAATAATTTGAAAATATCGAAATTGCTACAAAAAATACCGACGGTTCCCTTAACAGGTAAAAGTTCTTTTAAACTATTTTTTACATACTCTTCCTCATACATTTTAAGGGTAACTACTGTTCGCGTTTTGTTTTTATATAAAACTTTCTTTATCCATTTATTAACTTTCCCTAACTCTATAATGATTTGGTGTTTATATATATTAACAGGGGATTCAGTTATATAGATGTGATCGTCCAAATTTTCCTCACCACTATGTATTGTTGCTAAGTCAGATGGAGGATTTTCTGACTTTTCTTCGAAACAGTTAAGGTCAGCACGACTTAAAAAGTCTGCGACATTATTCGTTTGACCCTTTATATATTCGATGTCAAAATCGTATTCATTGAGCTTTATCTTCCAGCGCTGCAACTTCATATTAGGTTCTTTTAAGGAGTTCAGCCAAACCAAAGGTCGATGGTCTGTTTGAATCTTAAATTTTCGACCAAATAAGAAGTGTCGAAAATGCTTCGTCGCCCAAACAATTCCAAGTAGCTCTTTTTCTATGGTACTATAGTTACATTCATGCGTATTCAATGTCCTTGAAGCAAACGCAATCGGATGGCCGTTTTGTGACAAAACGGCACCGAGCGCAGCATTACTAGCATCTGTGGAAAGAACAAATATTTTCCGAAAGTCGGGATATGCTAGTACTGGACTTGAAGTAATAAGTTGTTTTAATTTACAAAAAGATTCTCTGTATTTGTTATCATTTATATTGACTTTAGATTCTTTTTTTAAACACATAGTCATTGGAAGGGCAACTCGACTGAAATCTTTTATGAATTTTCTGTAAAAACCAGAGAGACCAAGGAATGACCTTATTTGCTTGCGAGTTTGTGGAAGTTTTATTTTATTAATTACTTCTATTTTTCCAGGATTTGGCTTAATTCCATCGGCTGAGATTATGTGTCCTAAATATTCGGATTCTCTTTTAAAAAAGTTGCATTTATCAATCTGAACTTTTAGATTGTATTCAGAAAGTCGTTTGAAAATTTTTTCTAAAGAAACTAAATGCTCATGAAGTGATGTAGAAAATATCAAGATGTCATCAAGATATACTACGCAAATGTTGTTTACAAAATCATGCAGAACTTCATTCATCATTCGCTGAAAGGACGCCGGGGCGTTTTTAAGCCCGAACGGCATGCGGGTATATTCATAGTGACCTGTTGAGGTGGAAAACGCGGTTTTATGTCTGTCTTTCGGGCATATTGAAATCTGATGAAAGCCCTTAGCTAAATCTAATGTTGAAAAATAATTTGAATTGCCTAGTTTTGAGAATAGGTCCTCTATATTGGGTATAGGGAATTTATCTTCAACGGTCACGTCATTGAGTCTTCTGTAATCAATAACAACGCGCCATTTTTGAACTTTAGAGTTATCCAATTTTTTTGGAACTACCCAAATAGGTGCATTATATGGGCTAGAAGATTTTGTTAGTATACCAGACTTCAACATATCTTTTACCTGTTTATCCACTTCTTCTCTATGAATTTCAGGAAATCGATAAGCTTTTGAATAAATGGGTATGTCGTTAATAGTTGGTATTGTATGCTGATATTTACTAACAGTTGTTGTGAGAACGTCCCCTTCTTTATAAAAAATTGAATTAAATCTTTTTATTAAGGTTGTAAGGTTTTCTATTTCTTCTTTATTTAAATGATCAATTGCCAGTTTTTCTGTAATGTGCTGAATATCTGGCTTATGAAATTGAATTTCTATTATTTTAGAACATAAGTTGTCTAACTCTGATTTTGTAATTTTTGTCTCAATGTGATCATCAAATAGCAATTTGCAAGATGCATTTTCCGTTACCAACTCTTGATTTTCAAAATCTATTTTTGCTTTTAATGGTTTTAGTATATTACAACCAATAATTCCATCAAAGTTATTTTCTAAGTTAGCTTCTAACATTTCTACTTTAACATTTGGTAAATTAAATTCTTTAAACAGAGGAATAGTTACTTTTGACTCTATTAAAGCTTTTGAATTTATTGTTTTTAGTGTAATAGGGTTGTCCAGTTTTTGTCTAAAACTACTGTCAAATAAATTTTTATTGATTAAAGATGTAGCTGCTCCAGAATCTATCAACATTTTAATTGGTAAGGTTTTTGTCATGACTATTATATAGGGAAGAGATCTGTGGCGTGCGAGTGAAAATTTTCTGCTTCGATGTTGTCAACTTCCATTTGTTCATCTCGTTGTAGTCTCATACTGTTTGAATTCTGTCTGGTTGTTGTTGTGTTTGACATTCTAGTTTGTGAGCTTTTTTGGTAGTTGTTAGGTGGTTCTCGTCTAGGATTTGAGGTTGATTCCGGTGCTCTACTATTTTGCAGATTACTACTACGAAAGTTTCTGTTACTATTATTGTTTAATGTACTTTGCTGTACAGGCTGTTGCGAGTTAACATTTCTTGAGCCTCTGTTATTGTAATTCAAGTTTTTATACAAGTAATTAGTTTCAATTAAAATTTCTTTAGCACTTATCAATGATTTTGGGTTTCTAGCATTAAGTATTAATTTTGGTTCAAATGGCAATTTATTTATAAAAATTTTTAAAACCATTTTTTCATTAGACACGTAGTCATACCAATTATTATTTTCAAGGTTTGCTCTCAAGTTAAGCTTTGTTAGTTGTCCAACTA
The DNA here is from genome assembly GCF_013731165.1 of Rhagoletis pomonella. NCBI lineage: Eukaryota > Metazoa > Arthropoda > Insecta > Diptera > Tephritidae > Rhagoletis > Rhagoletis pomonella. Next base: position 51,396,298 of record NW_023458556.1, on the reverse strand, counting down.
AATATTCGTACAAATCATTAATTGTATTCTTACATTCTGCGGCTTTTATTTTATTAACAATAGTTTCAATATTTTCGCAAATTCCAAAATTGGTTTTTAATATATTTTTTATAATTTCCCATTCTAATGGATTTCCGTTATTTATAAGCGAAATGTTTGCCTTACCTACTATTTTATTACGTATTCTTAAATCAAATAGCCTTAAGAAATTGGGTTCCGTTGTTGTTGTAATGTTGCGTAGCTCATCTACGTGTAAAATAAACAGATCCAGCTCCTCAGCTTTTCCGTTAAATTCTGGTACATCTGCCAACAAATCGAATGTGGTGTGGCGTGACATGATTTTGCGGTATTTAATGTGTTGTTGTTGTAGATTTGATGAACTGCACTTTTTCAGTTATAAAATACAGCTATTTTCTCAGCGTCTCAAATTTCTTTTCAGTAAACTTTTTGCGTTTATTTTAATGAATTCGTATATTCAACTGTATATATATGCGTATATACATACATAGTATTTATTAAGATTTTTTTTTTTTTTTTTTTTCGTTTGGCTATAAAAGTTCACTTTGGCAAATCACTTTTTGTTCTTTTGTATGAATATATAATATTTAATTTAATTCAAATGTTTATAACTCTAATTTGAGCACTTTTAGTATCTGTCTGTTTTTTTTTTTTTTTAAATTAATATTAAGTTTTTAAATGATTGACCATTTACACACGGGTATTCCATTGTTTTCGCGACTGCGCCAGTAAAGTAAAACACAAAGTAATTGGTTTTTGTTGTTTATTTAATTG
>NW_023458556.1:51376923-51395406 GCF_013731165.1 Rhagoletis pomonella | reverse complement strand
TTTCAGTAAACTTTTTGCGTTTATTTTAATGAATTCGTATATTCAACGGTATATATATGCGTATAGACATACATATATATTTCTTATAGTATTTATTAAGATTTTATTTTTTTTATTTTATTTTTTTTTTCGTTTGGCTATAAAAGTTCACTTTGGCAAATCACTTTTTGTTCTTTTGTATGAATATTTAATTCAAATGTTTATAACTCTAATTTGAGCACTTTTAGTATCTGTTTTTTTTTTTTTTTTTTTTTTTTATTAAATTAATATTAAGTTTTTAAATGATTGACCATTTACACACGGGTATTCCATTGTTTTCGCGACTGCGCCAGTAAAGTAAAACACAAAGTAATTGGGTTTTGTTGTTTATTTAATTGCTTTAGTTATTAAAGCTTGACGTCACTCGTTCATGTACAAATTGAAACTAAACTAAGAAGAAACGTAACTTACATACTAAACTAGTTAAAGGAGAAAAAGGAAATGAGAAAATGTAAATAATATTAACGGGTCTTTATATGCACGAGTATGTACTAAGAGACCCTCCGATCAAAGAGAGGATTATATAAGAACAAAGACAGTTTTACATGACTCTAGGGGGTGAGAACATTACAATTCTGATGTTACTGTTTCTGGGCAGCGCTAATGTGAATTTTAGAACGCACGCCGTAACGAAGACTACGTATACATCAAGTTACTGAAATTATTTGTTGCAATGGTTCTAGCCAGGGATCAGTGGCATTTGCTATTAAATTTGGCTCTGGGTTATTCAAGCATCTATACGAAGATGTGGATCTAAATCAGAGGTTCGCTGTAAGGCAGGGATAGATATTTTCTGAGTAGAAAACGTTAATGGTTTTCCCGCAAAAGTGTTTGAAATCTGCATTTGCAGCCACGAATTATATCAGGCAGAATAATTGTGTAGGAAAAAATATTACGTGTGCAGTAATAGCCAAGCTACATTGCGAGCGTTTTTAATTCGATTGTGTACTAAAAACATTTTGAGTAGATTTAAGCGCAATAATAAAAACGTGAGTTTTTAAAACAACGTTACCTTGAGTACTAGGGCACAAAAGGGGCATTAAGCTAAGTGCCGTAATTGCTAACCCGTTCTCTGAAGATTGCTTATAGACAGGCCAGACAGGCTCTTGGATTTTCTGCAACATCAGCGATGTCGCATCAATATGTATAAATATGGCGAAAAACTCGAAGATTATCTTACGCAATAATGAAGAGATGTAGCTGGTTGCTCAGGATAACGATCATTTCCTAAGAAAGCATGACCGAAAAATTGAAGACTAATTGTAATGTAGGAATGCTAAAATTACACAAAAAATCGCCTAGACACGTAAAATTAATTTTGGGTAGTACACTCAAACAAAAGTTGTCATCAGGACGATGCTATTTAGCCATCAATGTGAAACCTTCGAGTATATATGTATTTGTCCTCATTAATTATCTTATCTAAATGATATTTTTCGTTCTTACTTTGAAACCATAAAGAACCAGAAAGACTATACAGGTCTCAATTTGATATTCTGAAGGGAAAAACTTGTGTTTTTTCTCACCAAATTAATAACTAAAATACAAACCTATTATTTTTCAATACACTTTTTTATATTATGGTTATATTCATACAGAAAAATTATACTGTTAAAAGTTTCACCAATAGTGATGCTGATCAAACTTTAACAAGGAAAATATTACTCATACGCCATGTACGAGTACGGCTACGTATGTGTAGTACATGGCGTATGAGTACGGTGACCATCCGTTCTGTTTTTTGCAGGACCGTACTGTTATTTAAAGGTTTGTCCTGCGTAGTTTTTCAAAACAGAAAACCCCCAAAATGTTCTGAATTTTTCCAAGTGTCCTGCCTTTGTCCCGCATTTTCTTCGATATTTTAAAATTAACTTTTCCTAATCGTAATAAAAGCAGTGTCGATAACTAATTGCTAATTACATAAGGGTAAGCTGGTTTTGAAGGTTCAACTAGTCAATGCGTTCTAAATAGTGTACGGTTATGGACAATGGATGACGAGAAATTGAAGACCAGCATCAAATATATCGATAACACTGTTCTACAAATTTTCTGGTAATCGCTTAAGAGAAAAAATATTTTCCAAGCCAATTTTCTTTTCAAACAATCGTTTTCGTAATTTTTTCGAAAAACGTATTTTTGGTACATTTCGGACCTATTCGTCAAAATCTCATGAAAAAATTATCCAATCAACATAAGCGACCTACAGTCCACTTACAGAAATATATTACTTTGCCGATTTCGATGAAAATTATTAGTGTTACAAGCGACCAAAATCGAAAAATTGAAATTTCAATCATTTTCTTTTTACAGTAAATGAAAATCTGATGAGAAATGTAAAAAAGTTTTACGGAACACAATCTGCACAAAAAAATATATATTTTTGCTAAGAGCCCATCAATACCTTTCAAACTGTTGGTCTTTTCATGAGATATTGAGAAATAACTGAAAAAGTACTAAAAATACGTTTCTCGAACAAATCTCTCGAAAACACTTCTTTGAAACCATGGGTGTTAATACCAATGAAGCAAATGTGATTTATGTTTAAAGTTTAAAATTGGATTAATAATTAAGAAATATACACTCTTCGTTATTTGAATAGCGCATCCTTTTAATACTTATTAGGTACAGTTTTCCTTTTGTTTGTTTAATATTCATTAATTTTTTATAAAAATACAGCATATTCTACGTCTACATCCCATTTTAAAAGTTTTTTAAAATTAGAAAAAAAAAATAAACATAGGGGCGAGCATTTTTTTGTTGACGGTGTTGCGCACTTTCTTCCATATAAAAATTTTGTCAAGCATACTTTGTATGGTAGAAAATCAAAAAAAGGGTGCGCTATTCAAATGACGAGGAATGTATATATGTAGTATATTTTTGTTATTTTTATAAATACTACGCAATTATATGTAGGAAATTTTTTTGAAAAATTGTCCTGCATTTTCAAAATATATTTATGGTCACCGTACGTATGAGTAACGCTCGTATCTATCATTGGATTCCAAAAAATGGATAGGTTGAGGATTGATATATTCTAGAAAATTATTATTCGGAAAATTTTACTAGGGGTATTCTCAGGCAAATGCTTCGTGCCTATAAAAAATTAAAATAAAAAATTAGTCAAAGAAATTGGCATTTTCTAATTTTTTTTATTGAGCTTGGCTGTTATTCCTTCTTGGTATAAATATTTTGTTTTAATTTTTTAGACTTTTAGACGGTGGCCTAAATTTTCTAGAATATATCATTCTTCTAACGAACTTCCAAATTGTTTTTTTGCGGGGCTACAGAATTAAGGGGCAAAACGACATTTTTCGGTGGAAACCGTCGGGTTAAAATTTTCTACGAAAATATTTCTCATGAAATTTGACTATATTTGTCATAACCTTTAGTTTCGCTCAGACATTTATTTTAACCATATTTTCCCCTTTTTTTGAAAACTACTTATGCCGGGACATAAATACTTTAGTAGACCATTAAATAAAAATAAGTACGAGCTAACTTTTTCAAATGCATCCATTGGTTTATTAATGATCAATCAAAACTGCTTTAAAGATATTTTATTTCAAAATTGCATGTAGGAGGGTTGCCACCTGTTTTAAAATTTAATTTCAACTTGAATTAAGGGAATCAGATAATTTAAATATGAATCACAATACCGGTGTCAGACGTTTTAGTTTGAAAATAATTTTAAAAATGTTGCCACACAAATTTAAGTTCAATGTATGCAATAGGTTAAATAAACTACTTCAATATGGATATTATTCAAAATGGCTTTGAAGAAACTTTATCCTCAAAATTAATGTAGCAGGGTTGCCACCTTTTTAAAATTTAAATGCAACTTGAATTATGGAAATTAGATAATTTAAATATGTAGGTCTGGGTGTCACACGAAAAAGGTTTAACAAGGTTTTAGTTTACAGTGTTGCCATCTGTTTTAAAAGCCGAACTTTTTTAAATTATAAATAAGTTACTGTATGAAATATTAAGGTATGGGCGCCAAACGAAAGATTTTTAGGAAATATTTAGCTTGAATAGTAAGAATAGTAATAGTAAGACGGATGTTTATAAAGTTAAACTCCGGCACAGCCCGTAGGTCAAGGCGAAGGCGCTGCACTGACCCGTTGTTAATCTGCCCGGGTGTCTAATAATAGACACAAACTTTCTCATTTTAAAGAATACAATTTTCAGTATGTGATATCAATCTTTAATTTGCATTACTTCTCTATATTCAAACATACATACATATGTATGTATGATTTCACCAACAAACGTGAACGCCTACGGTTCACCATTTACGGTGACATAACTGTTGCACCTAAGCTGTCAACAAAACCATGAATGCGAGGATTTCGTCGCTACGCTAAAACTCTTTTGATGCGATTTTTCCCTAACCTTGTGCCTTAGCCTGTCCTGCTATCCACGATTATATGACAATATTTCGCATGCTGCGCGCACAACCATTTTGCTTCACACCTTTCTTCTTATCTACTCAATACCTTTGCCGTTTATTTTCTTCTCGTACACTTTGTACTTTGCTCTTAGAAAAAATTCTAGTTTTTCGCAAGCAAGCGCCATTTGTAGCCGGTCTCGCACGTACTGCAGCGCAGCTCATCAGCGAAACTTTCCTTACTCTACGATATCCTTTCATATGTAATGTTTTTTCTTGGCTTGTGTGCACATGTATTCAGGGTCGTTTTGTCTAAGCTTGTGTTGAAAATGTTTCATTTTCCTGCACTATTTTTTTTTTTGCTATAATAGGGGATTAAAAGCAGAATCTGTGGCTTTTTTCACTTCATTGCATGAGAGGCGTGGACCCGCAGGACTTGCCGTGCGTAGTCATGCATATCGGCGAAGCTATCGCTTTATCTCACAGGTTGTGTGTTTAATATTTTGTCTGGATACGACACTCTACTGTTCAGCGACAGTGGTCCGTTCTTTTCACTGCAGCTAAAGTCGCTTCAATGTGGCAAATGAGTTTCCCAGTCTACTGGGCTTTATACCAGCCGCATTTGTCTTCCAGCGCCAATGTTTTTGTTTTTGCTTTTACCGCCGTTTCTTTACATTTTTATCTTCTTTTTTTTTTGGTTTTGCTACTTTCGTAGTTTCTGTAGCTCATTCTCTGGCGCAACACGTACTTTGGTAATTTGAAATGCAGCGTCACTGTCGTCGCTGATGATGGCATTTGCTATCGTGCGCACGCGTATTCAAGCCTTTCTCCGCACGTTGGCAGGAGGTGTTTTTTTTTTACATTAACGTCGAAAATCAGTGTAGCGGCAGCAGGCATATTGGAGTTGGTGGCAGCTTAGATTTTTTCTCAACAATTTTCACTTGTTTTTTTTCACATCTGCTCTCGATCGCCGTGTTGGCTCAAACGCTTATTAATACCATTTTCTTTTCTTTCCTTGTGAATTTCAATATTCGATTTTATTTTTGTTTCACACTTTTGTCTCTTTCAATTGGCAAATATGTTGACAATTTGCTCAAATAGTGAGTCAATAAAATTTAAGTTGCTATAAAATGGTATGACATTTGCTTCTGCAAGCGGGTCGTGCAATATCTATTAATACCCACTATAGTACTTACAACTCTGCATGTACATAAATGTGTATGGAGTGGCAATAATCGATTGTGCTCGTTTGCTTGCAATTGAACCTTAAATTACGCCAATTAGTGTTTGACTAGTGCAATTGATACTTGCAAATTTGTACGAACATCGCTTTTGAGAGTGTTAATTTAAGATGTTGCTTTTGGGAGACTTCTTCAAATGGGTCTGAGCATATTTTTTGAATGTACTTGTTTGTGCAATAAAAAATTTTATTCCACTAAACCTACAAAATTGGAACGATAAATTTCGGTTAAAGTTTCGAACTTAAAATGTTTCATGTTTATTTTTTTGTACGAGTACTAGCAAATGCCCACTTGCTTCCCGGCGCCTGATAATAACTTCTGCATTGGCCATTACGAAAATAGCGTTGGACGACAGAAAATACCCCTGGTCCACCTACTTGTAAAAATTAATATACATATATGCTAATCCGGATCACATGCATATAAATACGATTTAAAGTTCCATAAACTGCAGTTCATTCACAATAAAATAACAAAAAAAAATTTTGCAAAAATCAGCTTCTTCAAAATTGCAATTTAAAATTCAACGGTCCACAGAAAAAAGGTCTAAAAACGGTAACGAATGAAATATAGAGAAAATAAAAACGAAAAAAAACGTTCGTATTGCAAAAAAAATTTCTGTACATAAGTTTTATTGGGCCAGGGTGTGCATAATGTACTTTCTAAAATAACGGTTAATTTTGGATAAAATAATCAACAGTTCGAAAAAATATTATAATTTTCCTAACTGGGGCAAACGAATTTATGAAGTTTCTGTTGAATGCTCATATTGTTGTCTTGATAAAGAAAAAACTTATCTAATTTTTTTCCAAAAGTATTTACCGATTGATAGCATTTGGATTAATTTGAATATTGAAACCGGTATGTATGTATGTATGTTTTAAAACTTAATTTCAATAAATATTCTTAATTTCAAAGTTGGTCATACGCAGTGTTTTTTTTCTTTATATAAATTAAGTAAAAGGCGTTGTTTGACAAAATATACAGTGCACTCGCGAAAACTGGAACACATGATAACTCGAACGTTCGTAGATAAACTTAAAAATTTTTTCTACTCAATTGATTACTTTAAAACTCGAACAACATGTTTTTTTATTTCGTATGCGAAAATACTTATATCGGAAACTATTTGCTATCATGTCCACATCGCTATTAAAGTCTTACTCCAGCTAGCAGCTGTGCAACGGCTGTTGAAAGGGTAGCCGAAGTGGTCTGTCTTAGGTCCCCAGTACCTACTGTGTTCCAAGTGTACCCACTCAGTAATTATAGTTCTCGAGGAGCGAAGAGTGTACAATGTTGTTGCTTTTCATTCTGAGCATTCTTGTATAAATTTTTTTATATCTACATAATATGATGTATGAGATATGATATGATATGTGAGATATTATCTCGATTCTGCACAAGTGCGTATAACATAACACAACATTAGAAGAATCGAAAAATTTGTTAACCCGAACAAGTCAGGTTTTCTTTAATTCGAGTTATCGCGAGGGCATTGTATAAATCAGGGACATAACAGTTATAAGTTTTATCGGAGCATTATTCCACAATGGTTATTAGATGAGAAATATTTTTTATTTCGCCAATAAGAGTTATAACCAAACTTTTACGTTTTCCGTTGCCTGATAACGGTTTTTACGCAGCTTGATTACAGTTATTTCCTAACATTTATTTTTTCAGTTGATTGATAACTGTTATCATCCAACGTTTATTTTTACGTTATCTGATAACGGTTATTTCACTCCTCCTCTTTTATTTCATTATCGTTATCTTCTTCTCGTTTGGATCTTAAGAGATCTTAAGAGATCGATTTATTTTTCGACGATTTCTCCCTGATTATCGTTATTTCGATTCGAATCGATTCAAAATCCAATTATTTTTATTTCCATCTGGCATCTCTAATTGAAAGGGAAATGCAATAAATTTTTCAGATCTAAGGCGGGGATCACATTGTACATTTCGACAAATAAATGGTGGGGTTTTTTTTACTTAGCTGAACTCATTCTCGATAAAAATTTCTAGGCAAAATCACTCTGTGACTGCAAAAATGCACACATCTTTACAAATAGAGAAATCATTTGAACCCGCCTAACTAACCACTCCCGATAAAAAAATTCAGCTTTTTTTAATGAAATTGTGCTCTGTGGATTAAGCGAGCCGCGTGGTCGTGGGTTCTGAACTTATGCGGTTTTTGAAAATGCTGGAACGCATCCCCTGTTTTTGTATGAAAGTAAAGAACCTTTCTATGCGCATAAAAAAAGACCTAAGTGTATTCAATAAGTCACTGACTTGGAAAACAGGCTGTTCTTTGCATTCGTCGTATTATTTACTGAATGTATTAATATATAAAATGTTTAGCTTTGTATCGTTCAAATACTTAAGTACTTAAAAAAAAAAGTGTACAGCTAGTCAAGTAGAAAAAATACACTTTGCCTACCCTTATTTTTTAACAACTCCTTTTATACTAAAGTCTTTATGATCAAATGACTACCACACTGCTACCGATAAAGCAGCCTACGAAATATTTAATAAGCTGTCATAAGTACAAACTTATAAACATAAATAAAAATACATACATATGTATGTAGATATGTATTTATAAATAAACATGTGAAGAAGTTTACCACAGCCTCTCTCACTCCACAACAACGACTTTCATTTTCTAATACAGCTGTCATTTTATATGAATTTATTACCCTCGCGCTCTTCTGCATACATAATGATTTTGTAAATTTATTTTACGCCAGTGTAAGCGCCATTCTAAAAAAAAAAAAAACACAAATTTTATGTTGCCCATTTTTTAACATTTCTACATTTAAATACATGTAGGTTACCAGCAACACTTCTTGTCGCCTGCGTTCTTTTTATACGCATTTTTTATTTTCTTAATTTTTTCATTTGAAATATTTTGTGAGGTTGTATTTTCTGCACTAAACTTAAGCAATAAATGCTGACTTAGGCCATAGAGACTAAATGTAGAAAAAAATGCCAATTCTAGGAGTTTCTGGTAACAATGTTTGTTATGTGTGTGTGCCTCGGTGTGTGTATGAGCTTCTAGGCTAGCCTTGTACGCCTCATTTGCCTTTTGAGTTTAAACTTTTTTATTTATGCTACTTTTTTCTTTTGATTTTGTGTTTTTTTTTCATTCGTTTGTATTAGCGAAAGAGTTAAGATAAATGTTAAATCTGTGACTGAAATTCTAAATATTTTGGAAACACAACGAAAAGTCAGAATTTATGGCTTGCTGTAGCCGCTTTCGTATGTATCTATGTATGTACAATGTACATATGTATGTCGCCATGTTTAACTTTGTGTGTGCTTATTATGGTTTGGACTTTTACAAATGTTGTCATGGCGGTTATCAATATTTTACAAACTTTTGCTAGTGTAATTTCTCCCCCTTTTGATTTCCGAGGCGGGACCAACTTTTTCAATGCATAGATATTTGTTTGGCTTTGTAGTGTAAAACATAGCTTGATTTTCGTTTTAAATTGGCAAATAATTTTTTTTTTTCGGTGACCCCCAAAAAAATTCTACGTTTGAAAAGTTTGTAGAAGATTTCAACTTTATACCCGCCACGAACAAGATTGATAAGGGTAAAAAAAATCATATGGGTAGAGATTTTATGGTTACAATAAAATTTATAAAATAAAATGCTGGCTAAAATTTACTATAGGGAAACAATAACACTTCGCTGAAATCGCTTAGTAAATTATTTCTTTGATTTGGATGAAGCAAACTTACGCTAATCCGAGCGAAGTTTTCTAACAAACATTTTTGTAGAAAATGTATAAATTTTTCTTAGAAAAACTCCTTACTAACATTTTCTAAAGGTCCCTGAAAAAAAGAATTATGTTTTAAGTAAACTTACATGTAAGTTAATTGAGTTTTTAGTCAGAACTGTGGTGAGAACAATTCTTTTAACATTTAACATTTTACTATGACTTATTGCCTGTTTTTTGTTGGAAGCAACACAAACAATGCGAACGAATATCAGCTTAGTATTCCTTTTTAACCGACTTCCAAAAAAGGAGGAGGTTATCAGTTCGTCGGAATATTATTATTTTATATTTTTTTTTTTTATGTATGTTACCGCATAACTTTGGACCACGTCAACCGATTTCGATAATTCTTTTTGCATCGGAAAGGTAGTGTCTCAGTGTCCCATACTAATCTGGTTGAGATCCGATCAGTGGATCATGAGATACATATATATATATATATATATTTTTTTTATATGGGAGTTGAAGTCGGTTTTTTTTTTTGCTAAAAAGTACTTGTTAGTATCTGTTTTCAATCTACATGATCTACGAATAGATCGGAACACAAAATTTGGTGTTAAAAAGCTTAGGTGTAAGTCACTCAACATTCCCTACAAATACGAGTCTAATAAATGAAGAACGAGAACGACGAAATATATGGAACGGTATTATAAAACTTAAGTGGTGGAGAATTCAGGAGAAACACTCTCGTTCTCTACCTTCAAAAATTAAAGTTTTGAATTTTCTGTTTTTATTTTTACAGTTCCTGCTTATTAAAATTCACTTAAATGGCCACAAGAACCGAAAGACATATCCTTTTTTTTTAGTGTTCAATATGTGCTGTTTTAGATAAAATGGAGAAAAAATTACTTTTAAATGTAGTAGTTTTAAAATTCTCATTGAATAAAAAGATTTATTTGTCCTTAATAACGATCTTCACAAGTGAATATTTTATAGTTTTTTTTTCTGGTTTTATCAGCAAGGGTCTGCCAGTAGTAAGCAGTAGAATTCATGTGTTCACAGACGGTTCAAAACCAATAGATGGAGTAACGAGCAGGTGTCTATTGAAAGGAATTAGTAATAAAAATTCGTTCAAAAGATCACAGATATGCAGTTTTAGGGCGTTATTTATTATTCCAAATATTCATGCTAAATGAAAAAACTTTAGTGTAAGTAATGATACAGAATGTGTAGAAAATTTTGATTATGAGCTAGATTTGTCAGAGAAGAGAGAGTTTTAATCCATTTATTGTATTCTATTGCATTTTTCAACACTAATATTCTTTTAATATATCAATAAAATTAATAAATAAATAATTACAATTAATTGCACTACTTGCAAACGAAATTTCAATGCTATACCTCGTTCAGCAATATCATAACATATTTAATACTCTTAATCGGCTCTAAGATAACCAAACATAGGGTCACTTTTTTATGGTACTTAATGCCCTACAAGAATACAGAGTTGTGAAAAATGCAATAATTTTTTAATGCATTAACGGTATTTAAAGCAATAATGTTAATGTAAAACATTAATAAATTAATTTTTGAAATTTAATGCAAACGAAAATTTCAATGCATTAATTCGATCAAATGTTTTTAAGTTCCATTTGACATTGTGGTTTTACCTATTTAACGACAAAAGCCATTGCATTCGACATAGTGAAAACCAGCCTTAACGTCCGTCACTATCTTTTTTGACCTTAGAATTCTACCCCCAACGTCAGCAAAGAATTTTTACTTCAAAATAAAATTATTTAATGGGTTTTTAATGCTTGTTACAATTTTAATGCAATAAATTATTGCGATAGCATTCATTTAAACATTTTAATGTTATTACAAAAAAAAAATCATTAGCATTATTTGTGCGGAATTAATGAATTGAATTTTTCATTTACATTAAATTTGCAAAATTAATGCATTAACTTTTTCCATTTACATTAAAATGCTATGCATTAAAAAATTAATGCATTTTTCATAACTCTGCAAGAATATACAAATTTCACGTCAAAAAGTTCAAGAGTTATAACTTTTTTAATGAAAAAAAAAAAAATTGTTTTTCAAATAATTTACATGGAAAATTGCAAATGCTCATCGACAACTTTTAAAATTGGAATACAAATTTTTCCAAATGGAAGAACTTCTGCTCAGTAAATATGTCCTTCTAAGGTCATAAATTCGTTAGGTTAATTTATTTGGATCACCCTAATGTACATACATACCAGAGTTGTTGCGAATATTCGCATTCGCAACCACAGAGCTTCCGCATTAAATTTAACATTCGCATTTGCTTTCGCGTTCGCAATAATCGATGCGGAGCTTTTGCGAATACGAATATTGTGCAAGTGCACTGATGAAACGTATATCATATAAACAAAATAAAAATTTTAGCTAATATTTTTGGCCTGTGGGGATGCTACGTTAAAACTGTCCCCCTAAATCCCCCCTTTTTGGTAATTTAAAGTCAAAGAGTAAAGCCCTTAAAATAGGTATTTCCAGCGGAAATGTTTAACGTCTAGCTATAACGAGAATCGACAATTTGCGCGGTAAAAGATAACTTTTAATTAGGTAAGAATTATGTAACTATCGAACATTAAAAAACTGGATGCTGCGCTAATGTTTTTCTACATAAGTGTAATATTTTTTATTTTTTTCATAACACGGCTTATTATAGTTAAGTTACGTGTTTTCTTTTATTACTTAGCAGAAAAACACTGTTTTTACTATGCAAATACTACTCTGTGCGCTCGAAAACAACAACATTTATTTTAATTTTATGATAATTGTCAATATTTGCACGTAGCGAAATAAAAATAAAATGGAATGTGAAATAGTTGAGAGCCAACTTCACAAACCAAATAAGAATCAATTAAAGGCGAATTTAATATCTATTGAGGAGTGGGACTTGGAACGCAATATATCGTTAGTATAGTATGAAAAGGGCGTAACTCACCTCGTCGCTGAAATACAAAAGGCCGTAACTAACTAAAATTCCGAAATTCACTTTTTGATAGATTATGATGCATTTTATCGAATCATAAGTCCCCACGTCGTTTTATGCAATAACAAGAGAAGATTAGTTAGTTGTGGCTGTGTGGTGAAATGCGCCCTATCCGTACTATATTAACGATATGTTGAAAATTTGCGTACATTTGCCTCAAAATATCAAAGCACATTGAGCACATGGAATGAAAAAACAAAACGGACAAAACGGACAAACGGACAGCGGTTAGTAAGTAATTGTGACTGCCTGCAATTAGAAAAAGTCGATCTCAGCTAATAAAAAAGAAAACTAATTATAAGCTATTCATTACAGGTGAGCCATTTCAAGAAGTCACCCGCGTTCCAATAATTCAAATTATTATAAAAAACGGGGTTCCTTTTTAACAAAATAACAAGCTTTTAAACTAACTCGGCTGGCAGCCACGACTTTCAAACAGAATTTTCTACGAAATTTTCATTCCCAGAAAATCACATTTTATTTGCCATATCCACCTACTTACAATACAACCTAGCTATAAGCACAAATTTATCAAACCAGTCACAAAAGAAAGACTAAAAATTAATTACAAAAACTAAAATCGAAAATCGCTCATGACGTTACAGGTTCTCCAAATTTTTAAACAACCAAAAGAATGAGAATGAACTCTATGGAAAATAACGGGTTTTAAAGAACGATCTTTTCATGATGCTAGATTGCGAAGATGAATGTGAGAAGGATACATCTGACATTTGCAGCCCCGATGCAATTTTAAGAAAGGTGTTATTGCAGCGCCAAAAAAAATATAATTGAAAGTCCTCTCAACCGGTGCAGTGTCAGTCGAAGAGAATTTACAATTTTGTCAAGTTTCAAGTTTTTCAAGTTATTCGCCTTGAGCGAGTAACGTATGCGGAATGAAATACGACCTGATGCAGTAAAAAGAAACAGCTATACTTTCGGATGCAACAAGTACTGTTTTCCCGCTCACATAAATATTGTCGAAATTTCCAAGAAACATTTTTATTTTTTTAGCCACTTAGACGATAATTAGTTCAGAGGTATATTTAGGTGTCCTTTTATGGGTCCGCAATGAAAAATATTTCCCTAATCCGTGGTACAAAACTAAAATGAATGTGGTGCAAGCAAATTTTGGGAAAGCGCTTATAGCCGCTTTTAATTTTCCTTTTCAACGTTTACAAAAATGTTGGGTAGGGTGGTTAGCACATATTTCACTATATCACTGACTCTTGGATAGTATCTAATGCTTTTTTGCTTGCTTTGCACTTTATTCTCATTATACGATGTCATTTTGCAAAGAGATCAAGCAGTTTATGATTCTTATTACGGTCTCTGCAATGTGAAAATTTTTTTCGCACTCGTGGGTTTTCCTTCTAGTGTTTTTCTGTTCTTTAAAGCCGACATTTCCTTTGTAAGTAAAGCTTTTTATACCCGAGCGCACTTGTGCACAAGGGTATTATAACTTTGTTCACATAACGGTTGTTTGTAACAGGCAAAACGAATCGAGATAGATATAGACAAATGTATACATAAATGATCAGAATGAACAGAGAAATCGATTAAGCGGTGACTGTCTGTCCGTCCGTCCGTCCGTCCGTCCGTCCGTCCGTCCGTCCGTCCGTCCGTCTGTGCACACGATAACTCGAGTAAAAATTGAGATATCTTAACGAAACTTGGTACGTGAACTTCTTTTGGGCGTGGGACGGATGGTATTGAAAATGGGCGAAATCGGATAATAACCACGCCTACCTCCCATATAACGGTAATTTTAAGAAATACGAAAACTGCGATATTTTAGTAACTACTGAAGATAATCCACTTAAAATTGATACTTACAATGAGTTTCAGACGGAAAACATGAATATTAAAAATTTTTGGAAAATGGGCGTAGCCACGCCCACTTATGGTTACATGTGTATATCTTGGTAACCGCTGCACCAATTTCTTCCAAACTTGGCACAGTTGTTGGCCTTAGTACAGCATACTAAATGGCTGAAAATTTTAAAAATCGGACAATAACCACGCCTACCTCCCATATAACGGTAATTTTCAGAAAAACGAAAACTGCGATATTTTAGTAACTACTGAAGATAATTCACTAAAAATTGATATTTGCAATGAGTTTTAGACGAAAAATAAGAATATTACAAAATTTTGGCAAATGGGCGTAGCCACGCCCACTTATGGTTACATGTGTATATCTTGGTAACCGCTACACCAATTTCTTCCAAACTTGGCACAGTTGTTGGTCCTGGTACAGCATACCAACTTGCCGAAAATTTCTAAAATCGGACAATAACCACGCCCACATCCCATATAACGGTAATTTCGAGAAATACAAAATCTTCGATAAATCAGTAAATATTGAAGCAAATTTATTCAAAATTGATGATTGCAACAATTCTTTACCAAGAAATACGTTTATGACAAAATTTTGGAAAATGGGCGTAGCACCGCCCACTTGTGATCACATATATGTATATCGGTAACCGTTCTACCAATTTGTACCAAACTCGGTGTGGTTATTGTGCTTGCCACTTAAAAGCAAAACGTTGAAAATTATTGAAATCGGACTAAAATTACGGCCGCTTTTCATATAACGGTAAATTTCAGAAATGCTTGAAACTGCAATATTTCGCACCCCGGCTTATCATGTAGCGGTAGCTTTCGGAAAGGTGGAAAACTTATATTTAATACTTGCGCCGGGTATTTAATGTTCGGCTCCGCCCGAACTTAGACTTTCTTACTTGTTTCGGTATAAAAAATTTACAAGCAAATTTTCAGAGTTCGTTCGCTTTCAAGGGAATTACTTCAGCATTATAATATACAACGAGGTAATTTTTAGTGTAATGCTTGTTAAGATTGCGCAGTAGATTTTGGTATACTCAGTTTGGCTTCTGAGTTTACCAGAATTTTTTAAAATCTGCTTAGTAATTGTCTGCATTTCCTTCCGCATACGTTAGTTATTTAGTGGTGCAGGTTTGAGTTACGACACTTTAAGAAACACGCTTTAACCCAATTCCATTTTTTAAATTCAAGCACTAAATTAAAAAACAAAAACATTAAAAATGACTACCTTTTCCAAGTTTTATTTACTTAAACCCCTTAATTTACCCACCAAAATTATTTCTTAAAAATACTTGAAATCCGCATTCGCATTCGCATCCGCGGATGTTAGTTTTTAAACATCCGCAACCGCATTCGCATCCGCGGATGTCTAAAATTCCACATTCGCAACATCCCTAATACGTACATACATATGGTACGTACGTATATGAGCAAGTCTCACGAGTTGCATTATCTGCAGTTTTCTATTAAGAATAAGATTATATCGCGAAATTTTATTTAAATGAAAACTTAAAAAAGATGTACTAAAAAAGTAAAAATAACCACTCGTGCTCATATAACCGTAGTTGTGTATGTAACGTATACGCCCCGCAATACCAAACTCGCACGCCTTTGCTTAAAAGCCATATTATTTGAAAGTAATTAAATATTGACGTTTAAGACTTTTACACAGAATTCCCTATGCACATATACATATATAATTTTTTTTCATATATATAATAATTTTAGAACGAATTTCGAGTGCACCAATAAAAATTGTAAAAATGGAATTTTCATTTCAGAAATCTTTTAATCAACGAATTTTTTTCATTTAGTGAGACACTAGTTGTATTACCCTAGATTCATTCGTTTTGGCAAGAAAAACCTTTTTCATCGTTTAATTTTAACACGTTTATGTAAATTATTGTAATTAAAAAAATCTTAAAATTTCAAAAATTACAAAATACCAGCGACAGATATTCTGCATGCGGCACTTTTTTTAATTTCGTGGTGTACTCTTGAAACTTCACAGACACCTATGTTAAATTTGATGCCAACGTCAATTGCCTCTAATATAAGCTTTCTATTTGAAGACTTCCAAAGTTATTAGAAAAAAAAACAATTATGATTTTTTCGAGTGACAATGAAAAAATGAGAAATTTCGGTACTTTTTCGCCTAAAAAACGTTTTAAGGCTAAGTTTGTAAAACTACTTGATTTTTTTTAGTAGCGGTTTTTGGAACTCCATTGATTGAAATAACTGCAAGAAGAATGCACCAGCGTTTTTTTCTGCCGAAAGGAGTGAGTGACACCAAACAAAAAAAAAAAACAAATCGTGAGATATTTGCGACAATATTTTCAAATGCCAGACACCAAAATTAAGGGACGACTTTCAAAAAATGCGCACAAAATGGTTTCTGTTATAGTTTGAAGCGATGGAATTGCCTCGCGCCATTGGTTTTAACAACCTCTTCGTTAGTCCACTGACTTTGCAACAAACACAAATTTAATGCAAAAAAACATCAAACCAACTAGAGACTAAGATAATGTGTATAAGACAAATGAAAGACAAGCAGACCGAAACGGAACTAGACTGTAATGTACTGACAACTAAATAAATTGACCCAGGCTTACAAAAATGCGCATGTGCACATACATATATATATGTATACTCACCTACACATATCCATATGTATATAACTAAGTATGTATGTATGTATTAAGATATTATAGCATACATACATACATACATATAAGTGTGCATGTACATAAAAAAATGAGCAAACAATTTTTTTTTTATCAAAAAAGCAAAAAAAAAACTTAATTCGGCAAAAGAATTTGAAAATCGTAAAAATTATCGTAAATATTTACGATGCACTTCATTTCGCTTTATGTGTCAAATATTCATGAATATGTGTGCGCTTGTGAGAACGCACAATCGCGTTCGCGTATGAGCACATATGAATGAATTTGAGTGAGCTGATGGTAGGAGTCAGCAAAATAAGCATTTAAACGGGCAAAATAATTTGAGTTTCATATGAATTTTTCCTCACTCGCCAAAGTAATAACGATAACGTCTGGCTGGTAATGGTTGTGATAATGCAATAAGATAATCCGAAGGAGCAGAAGTCGAAGGAGTACAAGAAAATGAGATAAATACTCAGAACGAGTTGTTAATTCATAAAGTTTAGCTGCTTGAATCCTAATGATGTTTGAAGAGTGAAGTTATGGAAGAATTTTTGTGTGGGCAAATGTAATGAAGGGAGTTGAAAAATATAATTTTAACCTTTTTTTTCTATAAGTATAATGATGTGATAGGAATTTTAAAAAAATATTTTTAATATATAACTAAAAAGAAGTATTCAATAAAGTTATAATGTAAAGTCTTCCATATGGGTCTGTGATACTAGGGGTATTGAGACATTAATGCGAAATACAATAAAAAATGGGGTGAGCAGGGCAGGAATCGGTTAACAAACTAAAGCTGATTTAGGTTGAACATAGAAAGATCCATAAAGTTGCATGGCTATTTCCTAATCGAAAGACGAGACATCTATGTTGATGTTTCTTTGTGTTTTTAATTGTCGCCAGCTAGCTAAAAGGAAGTCCAGGGGGTCAATTACCGTTCTGCGGTATTGTGAAGTGAAGTGAAAAGAAAAAAAATCACAGCGAAATAAGTGCCATGTTAAAGTGTTATTTTTATCACTTCACAAGAGCGCATAACGAAAATTAACCCTCAGGTGTGATTTTCCAAGCTCTGCAAAAATCGCTTAAGTTGAAGATCTAAATACATATATTGGACGCCATACTCGCAAAATGTAATACATTTTCGATATGCATATGCAAACCATCTAAAGAAAATTTACTTATCTGCCGCCAAATGGTTAAGTACCTATGCGTTTTCATCTGCCTTACTTTATATCTAGGATTTTTTAAATCAAACATTTTCGACGCATATGTGCAATACCCTAGTGCAGCAGATAGGCGCAATTTTCCAAAACAGAGTGAATCGAATGCGATTTTAAAAGTGTGAAAAAAAACGGTGAAGTGAAAAGAGGAAAAAAATAACAAAAACAAAAACAAACCCCTTCGCCAAGCGTAGGCAAAGAGATATATATCAGAAAGAGGAAAGGAATGAAATGAAATAGGGAGAAGCAAATAAAAAATAAAGTGCAGCCAAGTTAATGCCTGTAGATACCCAAACGAAGAAGGCACAAAGGATTATATT
>NW_023458556.1:51373873-51376823 GCF_013731165.1 Rhagoletis pomonella | reverse complement strand
TTAATGCCTGTAGATACCCAAACGAAGAAGGCACAAAGGATTATATTGCCTTCATTTTGCGAAAATAACAAACGATATGCGATTGCTTGCACAAGCACTGGAACCGACAATTTTCAGCATTAACCTATTACACACACACATGCACATTTCCATCTACTTAACTCTTTCGTGCGCAACGACGACAACAGCAAGAAAAACCTTCACCATAGCAAGATGATTTGGCAGAAAGGCAACAATATCATCAACCAAGAGCAAATGCGGATGAGGTGATGGTGACGGCGGACGGCGACGGCGACGGTGATGGTGGCGAATTTTTCAAACAACACGTACAAATCAGTGGCAAGGCAAAGTGTGCCAAGTGGAAATTTATTTTTATTGCAAAAATATAATACGAAAGGGAGAAGAAGGAGAAGGACGAGAAGGAGAAGAACGGCACAGAAGCAGCGCACACGAAAGGATGACAGCGGGTGCATATGTTTGTGTGGATGCTGGTTTATCCCAGCGAGTAAACAACAATTTGTGAGTGACTATGTGTTCATGCGAGCATTATTTGACAGTCGCTGTTCTCTACGGCATGTGAAAGTCTTTATTGCGCGAAAATTTCGAAATATTCCTTTTTATTTATATTTGGCGGCTGACAACACGTACAGCAAACAACAACTTAAAATACACACAACAAACACAACCGTAATGACAATGCTGGATAAAAAATTAAAAAACGAGTGCCGAAATCTGACTTGGCGGCTGAGAGTGTGCGAAAAAAAAAACAATATCTTCGACATGAATCGTTGTAAGAAACAAATGGATGCGAAGAAATGAAGGTAGCAAAGATGGGGGAAACGCTTAACGACTGAATGTGCTAAAACAGCAGAGGATGCCGAGCAGCAGAATATACTCCACAAACGTATTAAATTTAGCGTACGCTATGCAAATAAATTTAAAAAATTGGCGACTGCCAAAGCCAAGGCAAGCCAAAGTAAGGATGAAATTTCGTGCGCCAAGGAAATGAGTAAAGAAAAAAAGAAAAGAAAATTAAATCGAGAAAAAAAAACATATTTGTGTTAGTGAACTGAATAGGAAGTTGAAGGTTGAAAAATTTTGCTGCGAGTCGAGTAAAAATGCTAGCATGCAGCAGCAGCAGCAGCAACTGCAGCAAAAAGTTTAACCGCTTGCAGGGTAAAAAAAGCGGCACAATGGCGAGCAGCTGCAGCAAAAGGGAAGGTGGTGGATAGAATGAAGCAGGTCAAAGTGGAGGGTGTTTGTGGAGGGTGTAGGGTGATATTAAGAAGAGTTGCACACAAATTGAGCACATCATGTTGGCTTTGTGTGCATGTGTTGACTTCGATGTTGGCTCCATTACCAACGAGTAGCGGCGTAGCGGCTACTGTAGGTACTACATACATATGTGCCAGGTTCATTGGGAAGTGGTAGTGTGGTAGAGCAAGAGTATAGAAGAAGTCACGTTACACGCAGTCGTGCATGGAAATAATTTGCGAAAAACGAGCTGCTAGGAGCTATGTGATTTTTTAAACTATTTATAGTGACACCGTACTACGCAATTGCACTTAGAAAGGAATATAAAGAGATGCTGTAGAAAAAAACACGAACAAAAATCGAAAGCTTGTCTGTATTGGTCAATAACTACTCAAATACAAACAAACAAACTTAGACCAACTAAGCTTAATACAAACTACATTCGCTACAGCCTATATATGTATATATTTGCCCAAATTGTAATATTATCATCTTGGTAGCTTATTCCTCGCTACCAACACCTTCAACACATGCAGTGACTCCATCAAGTATTTGTGTGTTAATTTTCTTTAAATTTTCATACATTTTTTCAAATTAATTTTTTTTCGAAAAGCATTGTCCAAGTTTTAACCAAAATCATAAAAACCAAAGTTTAAAACTTTATATAAAATTTAAGAAAATTCAACAAATTTTCATCAAAATGTCGAGCTTTTTAATTTGCATGTTTACAGAATTTATAAATGCAAAAACCGTCCCAAAAGGCAAAAATCCAAAAAAAAACGGGATTTTTTAGCCGGTTAGACTAAACTTGTATGAACTGTAAAACTGCATAGGCGGCAAGGTTCAGATTAAAAAACTCGAAATTTTGATGAAAATTTGTTGAATTTCGCTAAATTTTTGATTTATAGAAAAAAAATTTACTTGAAAAACATTATGGATATTTAAAAAAAAATAATATGTGAACACCTGTTTTGAGTCACTGTATATATTGAGGTCACTTCGCCTTCAAGCGTACACAGTTTTCCCATAATCCTTTATATACTTAAAGTATAAATATCTATGTTTAGGTGAAGTATGCTCAAATAACATAGCACAAAAACAGGCGACTGCATTCTAAGCACATTACCCTTTTAATGGGTTCATAAAAAGTCTCATAGTTTCATGCATAATGATTTAATTAAAGTCACAAACAGTCATTAAATTGCAACGCCTGTGGTTACGTTAAGCCAATTCCCTTATAAATTGGCTGGTTGATGTGCTTTTAGGCACAATTTTTGGGTGATTTCATCATTGGCCGGATTTTGTTAGTGATTAGTTTAATTAGTGGACGTCCGACTGAGATTAGGTTTCACTGAGTAAAGGCGAGCATTTCTTATTCAAAAATTTAAATCACTTTAAGTGTGCTTAGATTAAAATTCCGGCTGTTCATGCCTGAAAGCATCTGAGGGTAAAGAATACTAGCAGTAGTATGGCCAGTATTATTATTGGTTTTCGTGAACATTCATACATTCATAGTTATTTAAATTAGAATCAACCCTTTTGTTTTGTTTAAAATTTACCCTTTCCTGCACTGTGTTGGTTTAATTTGACCCAATAATAAAAATTTATAAGTTTTCAGGTAGAAACCCGTTTGTCATGACTATTAACAGCAAGGATAGCTTTTACTTAGAAAAGAGAAAAGTAAAATTAATTCAAA
>NW_023458556.1:51371172-51373773 GCF_013731165.1 Rhagoletis pomonella | reverse complement strand
TTAATGCCTGTAGATACCCAAACGAAGAAGGCACAAAGGATTATATTACCTTCATTTTGCGAAAATAACAAACGATATGCGATTGCTTGCACAAGCACTGGAACCGACAATTTTCAGCATCAACCTATTACACACACACATGCACATTTCCATCTACTTAACTCTTTCGTGCGCAACGACGACAACAGCAAGAAAAACCTTCGCCATAGCAAGATGATTTGGCAGAAAGGCAACAATATCATCAACCAAGAGCAAATGCGGATGAGGTGATGGTGACGGCGGACGGCGACGGCGACGGTGATGGTGGCGAATTTTTTAAACAACACGTACAAATCAGTGGCAAGGCAAAGTGTGCCAAGTGGAAATTTATTTTTATTGCAAAAATATAATACGGAAGGGAGAAGAAGGAGAAGCACACGAAAGGATGACAGCGGGTGCATATGTGTGTGTAAACGCAAGGATAAAGCTTTTGCGGGATGCTGCTCTACCCCAGCGAATAAACAACAATTTGTGAGTGACTATGTGTTCATGCGAGCATTATTTGACAGTCGCTGTTCTCTACGGCATGTGAAAGTCTTTATTGCGCGAAAATTTCGAAATATTCCTTTTTATTTATATTTGGCGGCTGACAACACGTACAGCAAACAACAACTTAAAATACACACAACAAACACAACCGTAATGACAATGCAGGATAAAAAATTAAAAAACGAGCGCCGAAATCTGACTTGGCGGCTGAGAGTGTGCGAAAAAAAAAACAATGTCTTCGACATGAATCGTTGTAAGAAACAAATGGATGCGAGGAAATGAAGGTAGCAAAGATGGGGGGAAACGCTTAACGACTGAATGTGCTAAAACAGCAGAGGATGCCGAGCAGCAGAATAGACTCCACAAACGTATTAAATTTAGCGTACGCTATGCAAATAAATTTAAAAAATTGGCGACTGCCAAAGCCAAGGCAAGCCAAAGTAAGGATGAAATTTCGTGCGCCAAGGAAATGAGTAAAGAAAAAAAAAGGAAAATTAAATCGAGAAAAAAAAACATATTTGTGTTAGTGAACTGAAGAGGAAGTTGAAGGTTGAAAAATTTTGCTGCGAGTCGAGTAAAAATGCTAGCATGCAGCAGCAGCAGCAACTGCAGCAAAAAGTATAACCGTTTTCAGGGTAAAAAAAGCGGCACAATGGCGAGCAGCTGCAGCAAAGGGGAAGGTGGTGGATAGAATGAAGCAGGTCAAAGTGAAGGGTGTTTGTGGAGGGCGTAGGGTGATATTAAGAAGAGTTGCACACAAATTGAGCACATCATGTTGGCTTTGTGTGCATGTGTTGACTTCGATGTTGGCTCCATTACCAACGAGTAGCGGCGTAGCGACTGCTGTACGTACTACATATGTGCCAGGTTCATTGGGGGGTAGAGCAAGAGTATAGAAGAAGTCACGTTACACGCAGTCGTGCATGGAAATAATTTGCGAAAAACGAGCTGCTAGGAGCTATGTGATTTTTTTAAACTATTTATAGTGACACCGTACTACGCAATTGCACTTAGAAAGGAATATAAAGAGATGCTGTAGAAAACAACACGAACAAAATTCGAAAGCTTGTCTGTATTGGTCAATACCTACTCAAATACAAACAAACAAACGTAGACCAACTAAGCTTAATACAAACTACATTCACTACAGCCTACGTATGTATATATTTACCCAAATTGTAATATTATCATCTTGGTTGCTTATTCCTCGCTACCAACACCTTCAACACATGCAGTGACTCCATCAGGTATTTATGTGTTAATTTTCTTTAACTACACTTTTTATACCCGAGCGCACTTGTGCACAAGGGTATATTAATTTTGTTCACATAACGGTTGTTTGTAACAGCCAAAACGAATCGAGATAGATATAGACAAATGTATACATAAATGATCAGGATGAAAAAAGAAATCGATTAAGCCATGTCTGTCTGTCCGTCCGTCTGTCCGTCTGTCCGTCTGTCCGTCTGTCCGTCTGTCCGTGTACACGATAACTCGAGCAAAAATTGAGATATCTCAACGAAATTTGGTATGTAGGTTTCCCCTAATCCAAGGTAGGTTGGTATTGAAAATGGGCGAAATCGGACTTTAACCACGCCCACTTCCCATATAACGGTAATTTCCAGAAATACGAAAACTGCGATATTTTAGTAACTACTGAAGATAATTCACTCAAAATTGATATTTACAATAATTTTTAGACGAAAAATAAGAATATTATAAATTTTTGGAAAATGGGCGTAGCCACGCCCACTTATGGTTACATGTGTATATCTCGGTAATCGCTGCACCAATTTCTTCCAAACTTGGCACAGTTGTTGGCCTTCGCATAGCATACCAAATGGCCGAAAATTTTTAAAATCGCTCAATAACCACGCCTACTTCCCATATAACGGTAATTTTCAGAAATACGAAAACTGCAATATTTTAGTAACTACTGGAGATTATTCACTCAAAATTGATATTTATAATAAGTTTTAGACGACAAATAAGAATATTATAAATTTTTGGAAAATGGGCGTAGCCACGCCCACTTATGGTTACATGTGTATATCTTGGTAACCGCTGCACCAA
>NW_023458556.1:51369353-51371072 GCF_013731165.1 Rhagoletis pomonella | reverse complement strand
TTTGAATTAATTTTACTTTTCTCTTTTCTAAGTAAAAGCTATCCTTGTTGTTAGTAGTCATGACAATGGGTTTCTACCTGAAAACTTATAAATTTTTATTATTGGGTCAAATTAACCCAACGCATTGCAGGAAAGGGTAAATTTGAAACAAAACAAAAGGGTTGATTCTAATTTAAATAACTATGAATGTATGAATGTTCACGAAAACCAATAATAATACTGGTCATATTACTGCTAGTATTCTTTACTCTTAGATGCTCTCAGGCATGAACAGCCGGAATTTTAATCCAAGCACACTTACAGTGATTTAAATTTTTGAATAAGAAATGGTCGCCTTTACTCAGTGAAGCCTAATCTCAGTCGGACGTCTACTAATTAAACTAATCACTAACAAAATCCGGCCAATGATGAAATCACCCAAAAATTGTGCCTAAAAGCACATCACCCAGCCAATTTATAAGGGAATTGGCTTAACGTAACCACAGGCGTTACAATTTAATGACTGTTTGTGACTTTAATTAAATCATTATGCATGAAACTATGAGACTTTTTATGAACCCATTAAAAGGGTAATGTGCTTAGAATGCAGTCGCCTGTTTTTGTGCTATATTATTTGAGCATACTTCACCTAAACATAGATATTTATACTTTAAGTATATAAAGGATTATGGGAAAACTGTGTACGCTTGAAGGCGAAGTGACCTCAATATATACAGTGACTCAAAACAGGTGTTCACATATTATTATTTTTTAAATATCCATAATGTTTTTCAAGTAAATTTTTTTTCTATAAATCAAAAATTTAGCAAAATTCATCAAATTTTCATCAAAATTTCGAGTTTTTTAATCTGAACCTTGCCGTCTATGCAGTTTTACAGTTCATACAAGTTTAGTCTAACCGGCTAAAAAATCCCGTTTTTTTTTGGATTTTTGCTTTTTGGGACGGTTTTTGCATTTATAAATTCTGTAAACATGCAAATTAAAAAGCTCGACATTTTGATGAAAATTTGTTGAATTTTCTTAAATTTTATACAAAGTTTTATACTATGGTTTTTATGATTTTGGTTAAAACTTGGACAATGCTTTTAGAAAAAAAAATTAATTTAAACAAGTAAGAAAGTCTAAGTTCGGGCGGAGCCGAACATTAAATACCCGGCGCAAGTATTAAATAAATATTTTTTCACCCTTCCGAAACCTTCCGCTAGATGGTAAGCCGAGGTGTATCAATTTTGAGTAAATTAGCGTCCTTCAATTTCGAAATATTGAAGTTTCAAACATTTCTTAAATTTACCGTTATATGAGAATCCGCCGTTATTTTAGTCCGATTTCAATAATTTTCAACGTTTTGCTTACACGTGGCAAGTACAATAACCATACCGAGTTAGGTACAAATTGGTAGAACGGTTACCGGTATACTTATATGTGATCATAAGTGGGCGGTGCCACTCCCATTTTCCAAAATTTTACCATAAACGTATTTCTTGGTAAAGAATTGTTGCAATCATCAATTTTGAATAAATTAGCTTCAACATTTAATGATTTATCGAAGATTTTGTATTTCTCTAAATTACCGTTATATGGGATGTGGGCGTGGTTATTGTCCGATTTTAAAAAGTTTCGGCGGTTTTTTATGCTGTACCAAGGCCAACAACTGTGCCAAGTTTGGAAGAAATTGGTGCAGCGGTTACCAAGATATACACATGTAACCATAAGTGGGCG
>NW_023458556.1:51358444-51369253 GCF_013731165.1 Rhagoletis pomonella | reverse complement strand
CAAGGATAGCTTTTACTTAGAAAAGAGAAAAGTAAAATTAATTCAAAGTTTTTTTTTAGATCGAAAGTAAAATAAGAAAACTCAGTGAAAAGTTCACATTTGGTCTTATTTTAGTTTATTTATTTTTTTAATACTTTATAGCCGCCTTAGCCAAGTGCTTGGAGATGCCTACTGCCACTCGGGTGGTCCATGGTTAAATTTCTGGGCTCAGAAACATCAAAAAAAGTTTTTTTGTCCAAATAGCAGTCGCCTTTGTCAACAACAGCAAACCTCCGAGTGGCCACAAAAAAGCTCATCTAAGGTGGAGTAAAGGTGTAGATCTCTCCATTTGTGTCACAACATCAGGAAGCAGAGCACGAATTGAAGAAGTTTATTCGATATTCGAAAAATCAAGATTTCAGAAAAAGTGCCAAAAAACCCAAAAAAATCAAATGGAAACCGGTTTGGTCGCAGGTTCTCTGCTCACTCGAATAGCGACTGTTACTGTTACTGCTATTGTAAAAGGCGCATCATTGCGACAATTCCTTTGTCACAATCGGTCACGGATACTTTTTGGAAGTTGTCACTGCAGTTACCCGTAACCAAGTCACAGGCACGCAAATATTTGCCATCTCTATTGGATATTCTCTTCCAAGTCTATTATGAAACTTACTTATGTAGGCTTTCTGCGTACGGCTACAAAATAATTTGCGCTGAAAGACATTGAGAGTATCCTGCCATGCAGCAATAGTTGTTCGTATTGTGTTATTTTGATTCTGGCTTGTCTGACCTTACATTCAGACCTCCCAAATATTTAACCTTCCAGGAATTCTTTCGAGTGCTCAACAAACGCTTGAAAGGAATGAGTCTGTGAGTTCTAGAATAGCATCCGCGTACGCGCACAAATTTGAAGCCTCTTCTCTTTAGTTCCAGCAGTATGCCGTTCAGTTCTGCTTACCATAACAGTGATGGGAATACACCAAATTGAAAACGCTGTCGTCAACATTAAAACCCTTCAAGTAATCATTGACATCAATTTCATTAAATGCAATGTCAAGAAATGCCCTTTGAGTTTTTGTTTTTTTTTTGAAAAACAGAAGCAAGATCTCATCTTCTCCTATTTCCGAAAACCTTTCTGTATGATTTATTTGAACATTATAGTGGTGTGTGAGCCAATAAGTAGACTATATCCCTTATTTATGCTTAATTACAGTCTTCGTAAAGAAAATAGATTTTTGTATTTCATCGGTTGACACCGTGGTGATAATAATAATAATAGATTGGCCCTTACACATATGTACGTTAGTGTTTGGCCGAGGTTCTCCTCCAGTTTTACGCCGACTCCGAACGGGGATTGTATTTTTATGAGCAGCTATTTTTCATTGGAGAAATACACTCGGAGGTTTGCCATTGCCTGCCGAGGGACGACAGCTGTTAAGAAAAAACCTTTTTTCTATATTTTTTTGCGAAGTTTACCAATGCATGTGGTTTTTAGAATAAAGAAATTTGCAGATTTTTCAGACCTTGGAGCACCCCGATTTTCGGAAATTATTACTGGTATTTACAAATTAGGGAAAGCTTATTCGTCGACTTTGGTGTAGTGGTAAGCAGCGCGCGCTTTCACTCCTCAGCGCCTGGGTTCAAGCCCTAGTTAAAGCAACATCGGAAAAAATGTAGAAAAAAGGGGTTTTTCTTAACAGCGGTCGCCCCTCGGCAGGCAACGTCGAACCTCCGAGTGTATTTCTGCCGTGAAAAACAGCTGCTAATAAAAAATACAATCGCCGTTCGGAGTCGGTGTAAAACTGTGACTGACAACATCAAGGCGCACACCACAAATCGTTGGAAAAGGTCGACCAAACACCAACATATGTGTAAGCGCCAATCTATTATTAGTGTTATTATTATTCGTCGATCTGTTCTCGAAAATTTCTATATATATAATCCGCGAAGCGATTTTTTGTGCAGGTTTTATTTTTTCGAAAAGATTTGCCACTTGCTAAACAATTCAACTTAAATAATTTACTAAAAAATTACATCAAGTCCGCACCGTTCGTTCGATTCTTAAAAGTGACGTGTCCAATTAAAGTTTTCGGACTGATTATTTTGGGGTTGCCGCCTGTTTAAAAAGCTTAATTCAAAATATTTAAAAAGTTAAAAGAGTTATAAAAATATGGGTATCTATCGAAATGGGTCAAACCCATTTATGTTGCCACATGTTTAAAAAATTTGATTACAAATATTAAAATATGACTGGCAATCGAAAGGGATTTATGAACGCTTAAATTTGAAAATATCTTTCATTAGGCTTTCCACCTTTTCGAAAGGTCATATCGATCTAGCTAAGTATATGTATTATACGAGAGGGCATTTTTTGTGTGGGTCATTAGGTTTGCACCGTTCTTTCGAAGTTCAAAAATGTGTGGTCGAATTATAGACCTTGACCCTTAGTTGTGCGATAAGATTTATTTTTATACCCGAGCGCACTTGTGCACAAGGGTATTATAGCTTTGTTCACATAACGGTTGTTTGTAACAGGCAAAACGAATCGAGATAGATATAGACAAATGTATACATAAATGATCAGAATGGAAAGACAAATCGATTAAGCGGTGACTGTCTGTCCGTCCGTCCGTCCGTCCGTCTGTCCGTCCGTCTGTGCACACGATAACTCGAGTAAAAATTAAGATATCTTAACGAAACTTGGTACGTGTACTTCTTTCGGGCGTAGGACGGATGGTATTGAAAATGTGCAAAATCGGACAATAACCACGCCTACCTCCCATATAACGGTAATTTTCAGAAATACGAAATCTTCGATAAATCAGTACATATTAAAGCTAATTTATTCAAAATTGACGCTTGCAACAATTCTTTACCAGGAAATACGTTTATGATAAAATTTTGGAAATTGGGCGTGGCACCGCCCACTTATGATCACATATATGTATCTCGGTAACCGTTCTACCAATCTGTACCAAACTCGGTATGGTTATGGTGCTTGCCACATAAAAGCAAAATGTTCAAAGTTATTGAAATCGGACTAAAATTACGGCTTTTCATATAACGGTAAATTTTAGAAATGCTTGAAACGTCAATATTTCGAAATTTAAGGACGCTAATTTACTCAAAATTGATACACCCTGACTTACCATATAAAGGTAGCTTTCGGAAAGGTGAAAAACATATATTTAATATTTGCGCCGGGTATTTAATGTTCGGCTCCGCCCGAATTTAGACTTTCTTACTTGTTTTAAGTTAAGTTTTTTTTATTGCTACAGGGTAATTTGAAATTTGATGAAATTAAAATTGAAATTAGTTGAAATACGGCACTCGCTCATAATTCTGACTAATATTTGGAATAATTTTTAAGTTTCTGAAATTAAATTTTGGGCGTCTTAACGCCATGCGGCTAGTAATGAATCTCAAAGTGATTCTGGGTGGGAATTCTTTCAAATCTGTGCTAAGGAACCATTTCAGTACTTCATCTTTAACAGACTCTGAGAGCGGCTGATAAAGCATAAATCGGCTGTACTCCCTTTTTAAGGTAAATTTTAGTTACAAATTGGGGTTTGGGTGGTATTATTTTTAAAGGTTTGTATTTAAAGTTTTAAGTTTACACTTACTAGACATTGCTTACTTTTCCAAAGCACTGTAATACTTTTACATACCTGACATACCTTACATACTTTTACATACTGGTGTCGTATTTAGTGCAACTAAAAGTAATTAAAATTACAAATAAATATATATATATGTATGTATATCCAAAAATTGAAGTTGGTTTGCGAAAGACGAAAGCTAATTTATTAAATAAAAAACTATTCTTTATTAATTTAAAACGTATATCTTGTAATGCTAAGATCCACACACAATAAAGAACTCGGTCTCAGTTTAATCAATGCTATATACTTTTTTTCCAAAAATACAAATGAATTTAAATAAAGCATTTAAACTTCAAGTACAGACATGCTCACTTATAAACATATATTTTTTCTTCTTTATCATACACTATTTACACATACAAATTTATATTTGTATGTATAAATATACATATGCTAATTTTAGATGTACTATCGAAAAATTTACATTTCCGCTTTAAATTTTAGTTTCCGCTTCATACGCTGTTGCATTATTACAACGAACGTACATGCATTTGTATTTACAGTTTACTTCGGTAAGCAAGCAACCGACAATTATTTTGCCACAAGTTTGTGAACATTTGGAAGCATATAGCACACACAGGAATGCTAATATTGCAATAATCGCCTTTATTCGCCACTGCCTGAAAAATAGTATGTAAAGACATTTACATTTAAGTACATCTTTTCGTATGCATGTATGTATGTATATACACCAGTATTAGGGAAGTTATTCCCGGGATCCCGGACCTTTTAAGCACCGAAAACCCCGGGATTACTTGCCAAGAATCCCGGGATTTGTAATTTGCAATGGTGGCAATAATAGAATGCCTTATGTTGACTAGTTTTCGCTATATTTAATATTTTTTTTTTTATACATGTCTAACAAATTATACATACACATAACACCGTGCGACAGGCAATTTTACACACAGAAAATCAATAAATTCGCGAAGCCATGGGCCAAATATATGCAGTAAAATTGCGTTTTTAGCTTTTTTCTCTGACGTCAGGATTTTTTAAGAGGACTTTGAAAATTGAATAATATGAATAATTCAGAAAACGGTTTAAAAAATTGAGTGCCGTGTACTTAGGAAAACAGTATGGGTATCCAATTAAAGAGAAAATTCTGTAGATAAAGAGCAGATTAAATTTTTTGGTGCATAAGGTATTGAAAATGTCCTTAAAACTTGTATCCTTGAAATTTTGCAATATTTATTTTGAAAAAAATATATGTTAAGGACTGATATTAACTCGACAACGTACTCGAATATAGTCCTCCTAACTTTATTAGCTTAAAAAAAAAAATTGATCAAAATTGTGAACCCGAAAAATTTTAATTTTTTTAAATCCTACAGAATTTTCTCTTTCATTTGGTACCCATTTGTATTCTACGTTGCACTAAATTTTTTAAATATTTTTTTTTTAGAATTTATGATATCTTTGAAATTATAAAGTTCTAGTAAAAAAAATCGAAAACTCAAACGCAGTTTTACTATATTTGGCCCATAATGTCTTGAGTATCTTGATTGCTTTGTGTGTTTTAAAATTTTTTTGTTTCAAACTGTTTCAATCTTTTCACTCAGAATTTTTAGAAAAATTTTAGGTACGAAATTTTATATGTATACCCCATTAAATTACAGAAGGATAAAATGCAAGTTTCAAGTGACTAAAAGTAACGTTGATTTTTTATATTTTTTTGCTAGAGGTGTCACGTATTTTTTTCCATACAAAGTTTGTTCGAAAATTTGTTTAAAAAAATCCCAAAAATCAACGGTAATGTAACGGTTTGTAATTGCATGAAGTTGCATTTGGCCCCACTTTAATTTAATGGGCTTTAAAACTGCGAACGTAAAACTTTTCTAAAAATGCTGAGTAAAAAGTTTGAAATTTTGACAAATTTTTTGCATTTGTATAATTTTTTGCAAATTTTGAAATGCGCTTTTAAATGCAGTTAATTATAAAATATAAAGTGAGGTAAACTTTTACATAAAAATTTAAATCTTAAATAAAGAAAAGAAATATAGACTCAACTGGTTGATATAAGGCGTTTCTTTTATTTCTGTGACTAGTATTATTAACTTCTTTCAGCCTCACAATACATATGTTGGCTTAAGTTTTTTTTTGCATCGAGCTTTTTTCGCCATGCCTTAAGTTTCTTTATCAGATATGTAACTTAAATAATAAAGAAGGTTTCAAAGCCATATGCTAGGACAGCTTCTCAATTTATATTGACGCAATTTTTTCATGTTAAGTTATTGGAAAATAATGAATATCTAAACCCCGGAATTAATCCCGTGATCCCGGGATTGTATGAACGATGTCCCGAAAAACCCGGGATCGCAAAATTCGAAAAAATTAACATTCCTAGTCAGTATCCAATTGAAATTAAATACACTCATCCCCATTGGAAAATGATGAATACTTCCATTTGGAAGTAAAATGGAAAAATTTATTATCAGGTCTTGCGGAAGAAGTTTTAAAATGTACACTGTGAATAAACGTTTCACTTTGAAAGAAAGTGAAAGTATGCAGGGATCCAGAAAATTTTTTTGAGTCCAAATTAAAAATTTATGACAAATTGTGTTGTACACATTTATGTTTCCTGTTGGCTATATACAAATTGTGAATACCATACTTTAATTTGAATCACATCAAATTGGCATGTGCAATATTATATATTATTTTCTATGTGTGTTACCGCATAATTTTGGACCACGTTAGCAGATTTCTATAATTCTTTTTTTTTAATGAAAGGTGGTACCACAGAGGTGGTACCATACTAATATTGTTTAGATCCGATAATTGGAATATGAAGAAATATCCGGTACTCTTAAATTTGTGTATGAGATGTGAAGTCGGTTTTGTTTTTTGCTTAAAAATTATTAATTTCATTAAACCCATTAAATTTTAAAAGTTTTTCAGCGTTGAGAGTTGGTCGCCGCAGCATTAATCCAGCTTTGGCACTTCGCTGCTCAAGAACTTCGCCATCAACCGTTTGGCGTTAGTCGCGTCCTGTTAACTATCTTTCCGTCTGCTGTTGCCTTGTTTGCATCACACAACGCTATTTTTCCCGACATTGCAGTGCATTGCAAACAAAAATTTCATGCAACATTTCGTGAGTGCTGTCAACGTGACACATTTTAAAACGGTAAATGGGCAATGCGTACAAATATACCGACAAACAAATAAACAACATGCATTGCACTTCAGGCGCTCTACGCCACGCCATAGCACTTACCGTTCCACTCTCCCTTAGGTTGCTCCACTTTTGGCGCGGACCAGTATATCCATCTAGTAGGTCCACCTTGACAGTGTTTTTGTTTTCACATTTAAGCTGAGCCATGTTTACTGCTTTACTTTTTTCACGCTCACTCGCCTCCCTCACTCTTTTCTAGGTTCCACCTCCATGCTTTTCAATATTTTATATACTTATATACATACATATTTAATATTATATTTTGTTTTGTTTTATTTTTGTCATCTCCGCTTGCGCCATTTTTGTTTTAATCCAACTTCCGGCATAACTTACCTTGGCTGCTGCACAATTGCTATGCTGTGGCTGCTGATGCCTCCACTTCAGCGGCTTCTTTCCAGTGTCTTTACTAGGTCGCTGGTGCGTTTTGTTTCGTTGACTTTGGCAAGCTTTTAAAAGCAACGGAAATTCTGCCAGCCACAGTCGAACCCTAGGGGCATTTAAGCGCAGTGTCGCTTTTTGGAATGAAACTCTTGGAGGATGTTTGGTAAATAAATATATACGTATGTATACATACATATGTATGTATGTACATATATGTAGCTGTTGGTAACAATTTTGTATATTGACTTATACATAAAACATAAAGCCATAGTTGTATTCAGAAGGTTAAAATTTTATAGTGGAGAACGAACTATTTAAAAGCAGAGAGGTATCGTACTTCAAAGTGAAAGATCGTTGCCGAGATAAGTAAATTCAAACTTACATATTTTTATGCATATATTTATACTATGTATATGTAAAATTAAAACCCAAATTTTTTGTTAGAGCGAAACAGCCGATGTACTGGGTCGATTTCTATGATTCAAACTTTAAAATTATATATTTGTACCACAATAGGACATAGCGGTATTTTTTAATTAAAACTTTAATAATAAATATGTTTAATCTATATTATATATAAAATAAAACCCAAATTCTTTGTTAGAGTGAAACAGCCGAAGTACTGGACGACAACGAATTGATAACCTCCTCCTTTTTTTAAGAAAAAAATAAAAAATGTTCAACGCCAAAAAGAGTAACATAACGTCCCGAATGCACATATACAATTGTTTTAAAGTTAATTCAACCTTTAGTTTTATTTTATAATACATATTGTTAACTTCATTATTTTTTCTTCAAAGTGTTATTTTATATTTTGTTCTCTCTATATTACAATTTGCGCACATCGGTTGACTTTGATGGTCATATCAAAATCACTTCCCTTTTCAGTAACGTCCGAACAAAAACTTTGAAGGAGAATATACAGACATTAATTCAAATTCAAATTTCCATTATTTTGTTCTCATATGTCCTCCCGCTACCTAGACCTTACCTTACAGCACAACAAATTTTTACTTATAATTTTCTTTTCGGCAAAAAAGTCAAAAGAAGCGGCAAAAAAGTAAAGGAACGCAACGTCCGCAACTCTAGGATTTGCCCATAGTATGTACATAAGCATGTTCAAATTAGGATTGATATGGTAAAGTGATTTAGCCCTGTTTATGGTAATTCTGTCTCTGCCACCGTTTTGCGATTAACCGTGCTATGAAATGCTGCACGATTGGATAATTTCAAGAATTTCTTCATGGATAAAGCTCTTTCGTTACACCCGATTTACATGATTCAAGTACTTGAAAGCAATTCTTGCTCATTCGTTTTTGTGTTTTCTAGTTGATTTTACACGTTTCAATTCTGTTGGATTCAAGTTTTTGGTTTTTCCACAGGGATACAACGAACATGTCAAAAGCAAAGCAAGAAAGGTGATACGACTTGGCAGTACAGTAATTGAATAAAGTTGCTAAAGCTGATTATTATTATTATTAAATGAATATTAAATATTAAAAGACTGTTGTTTTTCCATTTTTCCTAATAAACAATCGAGGTACAAAGCTCAATAACACTATTCAAATTAAAAGTTTTTAATGACAATATACTACTTCAATAGTATAAAGAGTATTTATAGCAGCCAGCTCCTGTTTTGCGGTTTTCACTTTTCTTGCGTTTCACATGGCGTTATGGTTGCCTCTACGGCTATAAACATGGCCGTAATGCGACTGTCTCTGATACAGTATTTTTTTTTTATCAATTTAACAAG
Organism: Rhagoletis pomonella; assembly: GCF_013731165.1. Classification (NCBI taxonomy): domain Eukaryota; kingdom Metazoa; phylum Arthropoda; class Insecta; order Diptera; family Tephritidae; genus Rhagoletis; species Rhagoletis pomonella. Next base: position 51,360,303 of record NW_023458556.1, on the reverse strand, counting down.
GCCTTGCTGTGTATTGAAAGTGACAATGCATAAAATAATTATCCAAAAAGAAGGCATAATTCATGGACTGTATATTTTAAACCTAGCTTACAAATACGTTAGCTTTGCATTGTTTAAATGGGGTCCTTTTAATCAATATTCACATCAAATCAGGAGTGTTAGTTAACTTACGAGCTTGTGTCCTCAATAGCGACTAGTCCCATTTGTCACCAGCTAAAGTTTTCTTTTTCAAATGTAATAATGCCATCAAATCATAAAATAAACCTTAAAGTTATATTAACTACATTCGAGAAAGCCGCTATGCCCGAAATATTTTGATATAGATAGTGTGCCTAAAATTGGAAAATGAATCCATTAAGTCTGAGAGGCGGCTGTCGTCGTTTTCTCACCCGCCACTCTTGGGAAAATTAAATTTTTCTGTGTAAATTATATAACTAAGTTTCATACTTTATTAGTTTCGTATTAGACTGATATCTGAATTCAGCCGTAAACAGTTTGAAACTTGTCAAATTTAGGGTTAAAGAGAAATTACTTAAAGTTTGCGGAAAAATTTGTTTAAAGGTCTTACCCGTCACGTTGGAATGCCCCATATATGTTCGAATAAAGAGATGTAACAATGACTGAACAGCGAATAAAACAAAACAACAGTATTTATCTAGAAATCCCATAATGAATTATGGGCGAAATCCCACGAGTTGGCAACATTGATCTGGGCTATCACTGCATCCATCGTAGAAAATCTACGAATTCGAATGCCTGCTACGAATACGAAAAAATTGCTATCACGAATCGAAATATCCTTGCCAGCTTCGAATGCTCATTCGAAATTAGCTGGTGCAAAGGAAGCATTAGACATTTAAATATGTACATATTGTATATCACGCTGCCCAGCAGTCGCAATGGCCAAGGCAGCGAAGCTCAATACCACATTTCAGATATACGAGTTCGAGTCCGAGTCCTCTGGCATCGAAATTTTTTATTAATTATTTTTTTTGATTCAACAATTTTTATTGAGCTTAAGGCCGTTTTTATTGAAAAACTTACTGCGGAAAAGCAACAATAATTTGAAAAAATGGTAGAAAAGATAGCTATTTCGGAAATCACCACATTTCCTCATCAGACAATAAGACGGTACTTCGTAGGACTATTAAATTTTGACACCTGGTACGTATGGTGGTCGGTAATCGATTTCCGTCAAAAACAGCAAATCGAACAGGTTGTCGCTTACGCCCTTTTGGCGGTTAGTGCTCGATATTATCGCAGAGCATCTCGTAGCTTTTCAGATTCAGTGATAGCACCTTCGTAGATTTCACGAAAATCTAACCTACGATGGATTCAATGATAACCCTGAATAATTTTTTTTTTTTTATATAATACAAGTAAACAAATATTTGGCGTACAGGTTTTCTAGTGGCCTCACTAAAATAGCTCACGTCGGCTGAATTGTGCTCGCACTCAACTATTGAATGATATACATATTTACATATGTATGTGTATAAGATGAAGCATACGCTTTCCACACATACATACATATGTAAGTAAAACAAAAAATAAATCCTTAAAAGAGGAAATGAAAATGAAATAATGGAAATCGAATGAGTGAAGGGCTGCAATTTTTGCGTATACATACATGCCATACTTCTTCGCTAACTAGCGAGCTTAGCCTCTTTTGCGAAAATATTTTAATGGATACAAATGCTGGCCTTGTACAAGTGTCGGACTGTGTCGGCAAAAAAAAACAACAATGCACAGGTTAAGGTGATTGGATCAAACGCAAAGTCGCGGCCTTTATGCTCTATAAATAATGATTTTTGCGTGGCTACAATCAATAAGTAAGATGTTGGCGCGATTACATACTA
>NW_023458556.1:51353051-51358344 GCF_013731165.1 Rhagoletis pomonella | reverse complement strand
TGCGTGGCTACAATCAATAAGTAAGATGTTGGCGCGATTACATACTAAATTTTGTTAGCAATGTTTGTGCGTGTAGATATATTGCTTAAGTGCTTTTCCACAATCAATGGTTTGTGTATGTATGCACATGGATTTCCTTAATATATTATTACGCTTTTTGCTGTAAGAACGTTCAAGCTTTGTATGTTCTTCGCGGCGGCCTATTATTCATCACTGCCACAGTTTTTTCATTATTTTTTCATTCGAATTTTTTCTTATTTTATGTGATTGCACACACATACGTGTGTATGTATATATAGTACATATGTATGTATATATTATTTACGGTATAAATATTTTACGATTCTTTGACTGTTGGCTGCCAACATCGATTTATTTGCTAACATTTTTCTTTGGATTCGAAATTCACTTTCAGCGCGAGCCTTTTTCCATGTATTTCGTCTTCCTCTTGTATACTTCTTATTGCTACATATGTATGTATAAGGGTGCGTTACTCTCCATACAAATAAAATTGGTACTGTTTTCGATCAGATTTTTAAAATGTGTTATATTCTACGACTTTCGAAAATATATTTCGGAAAAATATATAGAAATAGCTCTAAAACTACCACTCCATCCCTTCTAGAATGGAGGGATTTTTTTTTGTTGAAAAACGCAAATATATGACTTACCAAATCAGCCATGTCCTATCTATATATGTGGTCTACCCAATTAGCTATCTATGTGGTATTACCGACTTCCAGTTTCGACCGGAAGTGGGTTCAACTGACCGGAAGTCAATTTTTTTATATAGACAAACATGTTTTACTAAACATACGGATTCTGAGAGTACGAACTATTGTTTCAACGTTTTTTCTCGGAAGTGCCTTTTTCAATCTCTAAATGACCTTCGAACTTCAAATTGGAAAACGAAAAATATGAATTTTTATACCCGAGCGCACTTGTGCACAAGGGTATTATAACTTTGTTCACATAACGGTTGTTTGTAACAGGCAAAAGGAATCGAGATAGATATAGACAAATGTATACATAAATGATCAGAATGAAAAGAGAAATCGATTAAGCGGTGACTGTCTGTCCGTCCGTCCGTCCGTCCGTCCGTGCGTCTGTGCACACGATAACTCGAGTAAAAATTGAGATATCTTAACGAAACTTGGTACGTGGACTTCTTTTGGGCATGGGACGGATGGTATTGAAAATGGGCGAAATCGGACAATAACCACGCCTACCTCCCATATAACGGTAATTTTCAGAAATACGAAAAGTGCGATATTTTAGTAACTACTGAAGATAATTCACTCAAAATTGATATTTACAATGAGTTTTAGACGAAAAATAAGAATATTAAAAAATTTTGGCAAATGGGCGTAGCCACGCCTACTTATGGTTACATGCGTATATCTTGGTAACCGCTGCACCAATTTCTTCCAAACTTGGCACAGTTGTTGGTCCTGGTACAACATACCAAATGGCCGAAAATTTTTAAAATCGGACAATAACCACGCCCACATCCCATATAACGGTAATTTAGAAAAATACGAAATCCTCGATAAATCAGTAAATATTAAAGCTAATTTATTCAAAATTGATGGTTGCTACAATTTTTTACCAAGAAATACGCTTATGATACAATTTTGGAAAATGGGCGTGGCACCGCCCACTTATGATCACATATATGTATCTCGCTAACCGTTCTAGCAATTTGAACCAAACCCGGTATGGTTATTGTGCTTGCCACATAAAAGCAAAGCATTGAAAATTATTGAAATCGGACTAAATTACGACCGCTTTTCATATAACGGTATATTTCAGAAATGCTTGAAACTTCAATATTTCGAAATTTAAGGACGCTAATTTACTTAAAATTTATACACCCCGGCTTATCGTGTAGCGGTAGTTTTCGGAAAGGTGGAAAACATATATTTAATAATTGCGCCGGGTATTTAATGTTCGGCTCCGCCCGAACTTAGACTTTCTTACTTGTTAATTTTAATTTTTTATATATATGTCGGATCCTGTAATAAATTTAGAGCATCAGTTAGATGCTTGGGTAGAGTGGCGCGCACTGTATCAAGTTCTACTTGTTTAAGAATTTTCAAACGGGTGAATAATAGGTATTGAAATAAAAATGGTGAAAAATATTTGATGAATGAATTTTGGAAAATTTTGGAAAAAAAAAGAAAAAGAAAGAGTGCGCGTCAAACTACCGGAATTTGCTACAATGGAACGACATCCTGCGACATCAGAAGTGGGCAATGATCCTGAAAGTCCTTATAGCGGCGAATCGAACGCTGAGGAAAATATGTGGAAAAAATTGTACGAGCAGCAAAATCAAGATTTCGTAAAATTGTTACGATTGGTCAATTCTTCCTCGGCTGTAAATAATGATGTTCAGCTACCTGAATTTGATCCAGAGGGACACAACGTTAATGCACGTGCTTGGATATCTACAGCGGACATGTGCATGAAAGAGAAGCCTTTAAAAGGTTCGTCTTTGATGTTGACTTTAAGCAGAGCTTTAAAAGGACAAGGAGCTATTTGGCTAACGCAAGTTTCTTATCCGGATATGACTTGGAACGAGTTTAAGGAAGTTTTTATATCGAGATTTGATTTCTCTGAAACGAATGCTGCGTTCTTGATCAATTTGGTTAACAACAAGCCAAAGGATGACGAATGTTTAATTTAGTATGCTGCGACTATAGTTACGTCTTTGTCATCAAAATGGAAAACTCTTTCTACAGAGGAAATTATTGTGTCAACGGTACTGGCACATTTGGCGCAGTTTGATTTCCGTATTCATCGGTTGGCGTTTACAACAGGTATACAGACAAAGAAGCAACTGCAGCAAGAGTTAAGTTCGATGTCATTTTTGAAAAGAAAACTTTCTACTGGTTTAAATGATCGCGACCGTTTTGATGTTAAGCGTCAAAAGTTCGGGGTTGTTTCTTCTATCAAGTGTTATATCTGTGGAAAACCTGGCCATAAGTCTGTAACGTGCAAGTTTCGGTTTGGTAATGACGACAAATCAATATCTGTCAAGAAGGATTCAGCAAGTAAGAACGTTTCCAGTAACAACAATGCATCGGTAACCTGTTTTCGTTGTCAAAAAGTTGGTCATTATGCCTCACGTTGTCCGAATGTAATTAAGAAGGCTGTGGGTGTTGATTCATCAAATAATGCTGTTAATCATAGGATTGATGTTTGTACCATAAAGTCACCACTAGGTATTTTGCGGCAATCAGGTGAGCGATACAATTTTTGTTATGATTCGGGGGCGGAGTGTTCACTTATTAGAGAGTCGGTTGGTTCCAAATTTTGCGGTAAACGGTTTAATAATGTCGTGAATATGACAGGTATTGGGCATGCAAGTGTTATTAGTACTTTGCAAATACTTGCCACAGTGGAAATTGATGCGATTTTAATAGAAATTCTGTTTCATATTTTACCGGATATTTATTTAGGTTATGATATCATGATCGGGCGTGAAATTCTAAATCAAGGCGTGAGTGTAAAAATGACGTCTAGCGAATTAGTTTTTAATAAAAGTGATGTTAACGTTAACATTTGTCACGTAGAAAACAATTTCTTGAATTTTGAAGATTTAGCTACTGATATTCCTTCTGAATTTAGATCAGAGTTGATTAGTATGTTAAATAATTATAAAACAAGTTTTACTGAAGGTACTCCTTGTAGGTCTACTGTTGTGGCTCCTATGCAAATACGTCTTAAGGACCCTAACAAAACAGTTAATAGACGTCCCTATCGGTTAAGTTTTGAAGAGCGTAATATCGTTCGCAAAAAGATAAATGAACTATTGAACGCGGGTGTGATACGACCTAGCTGTTCTCCTTTTGCTAGTCCAATTTTACTTGTTAAAAAGAAGGATGGTTCCGATAGAATGTGTGTTGATTATCGTCAGTTGAATGATAACACAATTCCTGATCGATTCCCTTTACCACTAATATCGGATCAAATCAACAGACTACATGGAAGTTGTTATTTCACTACGTTGGACATGGCTAGTGGTTATCATCAAATACCGGTTGGTTCTGATTCGATTGAAAAGACAGCTTTTGTGACACCAGAAGGTCATTACGAGTATCTTGCCATGCCATTTGGATTGCGAAATGCTCCAGCTGTGTTTCAGCGTGCTGTTATGAAGGTTTTAGGAGAACTAGTTCATTCTTATGTAGTCGTTTACATGGATGATATACTGGTGCTGGGTACAGAAGACGTTAGGAAGAGTTTGGAAAGAATAGATATGGTTTTCAAAGTACTTAAAGCGTCGGGATTTTCGCTTAATGCTAAAAAGTGCTCTTTCATGAAGCGAAAAGTAGAATATCTTGGCTATGAAGTAAGTGAAGGTAAAATTAAACCTAATCCTAGAAAAATTGAAGCCTTGGTATCTTTGCCTCCACCGCAAACTGTTACTCAGTTGCGTGAATTTATTGGATTGGCATCATATTTTAGACAATTTGTGCCTAAGTTTTCTCAAATTATGTCACCATTATATGCGTTAACAAGCTTCAGTAAAGGTAGTATTATTTGGAAGCCCTCACACGAGATTATTAGGAAACAAATCATAGGAGTATTGACTGATTCACCAGTTTTAACAATTTTTGATCCAAATTTTCCAACTGAGTTGCATACCGATGCAAGTTCTTTAGGATATGGAGCAATTTTAATGCAGCGGAATGATAAGCACCTTTATGTTGTTGCGTATTTTAGTAAATGCACCACATCTGCAGAGGCTAAGTATCATTCTTATGAATTAGAGACTCTGGCAGTTGTTAATGCTGTTAAACATTTTAGGCATTTTCTATATGGTCGCAAATTCCTTGTTGTTACTGACTGCAATTCTTTGAAATCAGCACGTACAAAGCTTGATTTAACTCCTAGAGTACACAGATGGTGGGCGTTTTTGCAAGCTTATGATTTTGATATTATTCATAGAAGTGGTGATCGTATGGGTCATGTAGATTTTTTTTCGAGAAATCCACAACTCATAGCTAAAACTCAGAGTTTTGACAAAGTTGAGCGAAGAGAAGTAAATTTTGCAGATTTAACGGCGAATTGGTTGATAGCTGAGCAACAACGTGATTTGGAGATTCAGAAGGTGGTTTCTGATTTTAAAGAAAATAAGTTGTGTGATAATTTGTCAAAGACTTATGAGATGCGGTCAGGTGTATTATATCGTACTATACAACGTAATGGTAGAACAAAGTGTTTGCCAATTCTTCCCCGAGCTCTACGGTGGTCTGTAATAAATCGTATACATGAATCTTTAATGCAT
>NW_023458556.1:51350722-51352951 GCF_013731165.1 Rhagoletis pomonella | reverse complement strand
TGCGTGGCTACAATCAATAAGTAAGATGTTGGCGCGATTACATACTACATTTTGTTAGCAATGTTTGTGCGTGTAGATATATTGCTTAAGTGCTTTTCCACAATCAATGGTTTGTGTATGTATGCACATGGATTTCCTTAATATATTATTACGCTTTATGCTGTAAGAACGTTCAAGCTTTGTATGTTCTTCGCGGCGGCCTATTATTCATCACTGCCACAGTTTTTTCATTATTTTTTCATTCGAATTTTTTCTTATTTTATGTGATTGCACACACATACGTATGTACATACATATAGTACATATGTACATATTTTTTACGGTATCAATATTTTACGATTCTTTGACTGTTGGCTGCCAACATCGATTTATTTGCTAACATTTTTCTTTGGATTCGAAATTCACTTTCAGCGCGAGCCTTTTTCCATGTATTTCGTCTTCCTCTTGTATACTTCTTATTGCTACATATGTATGTATAAGGGTGCGTTACTCTTCATACAAATAAAATTGGTACTGTTTTCGATCAGATTTTTAAAATGTGTTATATTCTACGACTTTCGAAAATATATTTCGGAAAAATCTTTGGGTCGATTACGGATAGCAACGAAACCACGGTTCGGTTGCCAGCTGGCAACGCAACTGGAAGGAAAATTATTTATTTACGAATGGCAACTATCGTCAGTAGCTAAAGAGTTATCGATAATCGAAATTTGACAGTGCGACAATCAGTAAGGGGCTTTAAACAAGCTGTGCTAGTAAAATTAAATTATTAAAATAAAGAGTTTTAAAGAAAGCAATAAAGCTAAGTTCATCACAATTATTTGTTTAAGAGGAAGAGAAGTGCATGAACGCGGCCTCAATTAGGCAACATTTAAAGGATAAATTCAATCCTCTAGAGCTACCGCGTGCACTGTTAGCAAAAGTTAATGCTTTCCATGTTTTTCTTTTATTATCGTTTTGTGTTCATTTTCAAAGCATATAGAGGACTTCCAAAAGGAGCTGTAGCATAATTGGTTAATAAACAGATGAACCTCTTCGTTCAACTTCAATACCTCCGTTCATAAAAGCTTGCGCACCTCTTCGATTTTTCGCAAAAGGAAGTGGCACAGCAATGACTTCAATTTGGAAAACTTGGTGTGGCGGTAGTTTTAAAAGAGGTGCTTCAGTTGATAAAGGAAACAATTTGCAATCAGTGTTCGCTTTTGTTTCGCCAAAAGGGCGTACTCCACGGGAACTAAAATTTCATGTTATTGTTTTGTTAGTTTCACCATTTTCTGTAAAAGCAAACTGCATTGCAAAATGCTAATACCGTTCAAATTATTAAAAAGTAAAATATATGACACACTTTTCAGGTTTCGCTCCTAAATACGCTCCAAAAATGTTCCCAGCAACCACAAAAATGTAGTCGCCTGTATACACACTTTGTAGCAAATGCAGTTGTCAGTTGAAAGTTGACAGTTGCTATCTGTAATATCGTTTTGGCTACTAGGAACGCAACTAAAGTTCGATTGCTATCGATAATCGACCCATTAGAAATAGCTCCAACCAAAACCACCCCTCCACCCCTTCTAAAATAGAGGGACATTTTTTTTGTTGAAACACGCACCACTTACAAAATCAGGCATGTTCTATCTACGAGGTCTACCCAATTAGCTATCTATGTGGTCTTACCGACTTCCAGTTTCGATTGGAAGTGGGTTCAACTGACATCTTCCTGACTTCCGAAATTGGAAAACGAAAAATATGAATTTTTTATTTTAACTTTTATCTATATATATATAAATAAAATGTCTTGTATGTATGCAAGTGTATGTGTGTATATTCTATTTAAAATTAATTTGAGATCCATGTGAGTTTTACTTGATTGATAACGGGGAACACGGAACCCGCGGTAAAAATCTGAAAAATGTCGGGATGGGCGGCTTGGAGACCTAACAGTTGTATGTGTTATTATTTAGTCCAGCGCCCATTTCTAGGGGATCATTACTTTTATGTTTTGTAAAAATTTCATAGCTGTATCGAATAACCATACAAAAATTTGTCTTCATTTTGCAGGTTTTTTTTTACGTTCAAGGCAAATTTTTCGTGATGATTTGAATTTAAAGAAACGAGAACTTTTTCATCAAATAAGTAGAAAGGATTTTACATGGATTAGATACATCCCTGCAGGGAGTGACGTTAACTTATACCTAACTTTAGTCTGTTTACGCGAACACTAGTGCTAACTAT
>NW_023458556.1:51340712-51350622 GCF_013731165.1 Rhagoletis pomonella | reverse complement strand
ACTATAAGTTGGTTAGTTTTAACAATTGATAATTTTTCACTGCAGGGATGAATCACTTAACAGTAGTAAGATTTTATGTTTTTTTTTTTTTTTAATTTGGAATTGTCCTCATTGCGGAGGACCTTCACTATGTATGTACATAATTTTTTTACGTTTGTATGTACATACATAAGTACCTTTATCCTAGCTTTTGTGTAACTTAAAAGGAATTTAATTTCGCTTCGAATAATTGCTTTTTAATTACAAATGACGAAATTTAATTCAGTTACTGGCCATGCAATCATTTTACGTACATATATATCGTGGCTACCATGTCAAACTATCGAATGTGCTAAAATACTTTTTCGATTCCCTGCAGTGAAAAATTATCAATTGTTGTTAATTTTTTGGAAGATTTCGATAAATACCTCACTTTTAATTAGCTATAAAAAAAAACTTACTTAAAGTGAGTTGTAAAGTCGTGGAGGAGTCATGCAGACGCAATGGCGAGTTTGTTTTCTTTGCAAGTTTCTATTTGAAAGTCCTCATACAAAAAGTGGGTTGAATACATTTGTTTCTGCACTTCACAAATACTTTCTTGTATTCAGGACAAATAAAATAAAGTTCGAAATTTTATATTATCATTTTTGTTTTTTTGCTCTCCTGCAAAGTGTCCACTTTTCTTGACTTGGTCCCTTATAACATACAAAAATATGGCAATCATAAACGTAGCAAATCAAATGAAAGGAATATTACTAGGAGAAGTTACAATCTACATAACTAACTTTAATATTTAGTGTATAGGATGCATACATAGAGAATGTGGTACGCACGTTAGCACAAATGTGCATCACAATATGTTGAAGTTTCGAAAATAGTATACTGTATTTCTGTGGTATGCAAGTTATATATAATAGCAGTGTTAGTGGTGTGTTGCCCATATGTATGTACATATATGTTTGTGCATAAGAATCCACACTACGTGTACCATAGAGTTTCTGCCGCTATGCGCATGCATGCTGGTTTGAGCTTTGACTTAGTATTAACGAAACTCAGGGCAAAAGCATCACAATGACACCTCCATTGTGGTACATGTGGCAAGCAAGCAGCATGATTCGCCTGGACGGGCCATCGTGGCACAAAGCACAAATATTTAGCTAGGATGCTGCTCTGCATGTGCTTGAGTGCAAATTTGTTGATGCACAATGGTAAATATGTAGATAGGCATCCCATAGTGGAAGGTACTAGTTTTGAACTACTTAGAATGTTAATAGTTTAGAGGGCTGGCGACCATTCGAGAGTTCTACGCTTGGAATCTGCGGTCAGTGGCAGAAACATATCCAAGTATGTATATATTTTTTAATTATTATTTAACTTTTTTTTACCTTTGTTTCTAGTTCTAATTTTGAACTTTTCTTTTCTCTGGGAGAGGAACGCAACGGCAACCACATGACTGAAAAGTTCTGAGCCAAAACGATGAATCCGCCTTTAAATATCTCTGTGTCCGTTACGTGGTAGGTAGGTAGGTTATCCTTATTATCTCATTATCATTAATGATATACATATTTTGAAGTGCCTTAAATAATAAGTTATTTTGGGGGGATACCACTGAAAAAAGGCGAATTTTTTCGGGAATTTGTGGGAATTTGCCTAAATTGAGTTGGCACCCCTGAATGGAAGTCTTATTTGGGTTATCTTATTCCTTTTTGTACATAGTATTAGCTCTATTTTATCGCCAGCATATGCCACTACTTTTACGACACAATTGCGTTTACGTTTTGGCTTTCCTAATTCGAAGACGCATTCCGCTACATAGAACACTCGAACGTTTTGTTTTTTTTTGGTCTAAATTGTCGATCTGTTAAGTTTCCCTCCACATCAGCTTATCTTAGTTTATGAACTAGTGCTTTTCTACCAGTTGAACTACTAGAATGTTAACTGAACGGGTTTGGCCTTTGACTGTAGGATAGGGCTGCCATAATCCTAAACCCGTCGACCAAGATAACTTATTCCCTATAAATACAATTTATTGGGTTCTGGCGTTGCATTATTTTGAAGTATTTTCTGATATTATAAGCAATGCAGCTTTGTGGCATAATCCCTAGAGCTGAATGATTGATGATGACGAAACGCTCAATTTTTGATTCTTTTTATCATAAAAAAACCAATTTCTCTTGACGGTGACTTCACTTGGACAAATGTTTGTTAAAAGACTTACCCAATAAGTGCTTCCCTGCATGCTTCCTAGAAAGGGGTTTGCTATTTAAAATTTACGCGAATGTACCTAAGTATATGTTTATATTATTTAGAATTACAAATATGAATCAATTAGCATTTTAAGTCTCAAAAAAAGATATTTGATCTCAACCTTAAATATTTAAATTCCTTAAAGAAGTATGTTTTTTATGAACTAAAAGCAGCTTTAAAAGAACTTCTTTAAAAGGCCTTCAGAAGTACGTCCTATAAAAGCCCTTCTGGAAGCTCTTCTTTGAGTAGCGAAAGCAGAAACCCTTCAATTTGTGCCACGCCGCAGAAAAAAGGAAGAGAAAGGAAGGAGAAAGGAATGACTTTCAGAAAGGCCTTTTAGAAAAGATTTGAACTCCTGAAATTCTCTACTGCGTAGGTTGTGTTACCTCACAGCCGTTTACATACCTGTTCAGGAACTTGCACTCTTTGGCATTTGCCTGAAGATACAATATTAGATTCTAACCAAATAAACTAAACAGATAGAAGGTAAACTTACCAAATATAGTTCAACATTTTAGAAAAAAAAATTTATTATCGATTTTCGACTACTAACGACAGAAGGCTTAACCTTTTTTTCAAAGAAAAAATCTGCCTTGACCTTCATTAAAAAACCAGGACAATTTAAGTGTAAACGAGGACTCCAGGACAATTTGTTTAAATAAGGACAAATCCTGGAAAACCAGGACGTCTGGCAGCCCTACTGTAGGATATGTGCATATATATGTACATATGTATTTACGAGTATGTGCATAAACCTGTGCGTTTGTGTGTCAGTGACTTGTGGTTAGCACTGGGTAGATGCAGAAAATTAATTTACTCCGTGGTAAAGTGGAAACACTTTGTGATTTAACAATTTTGCGCTTTAGCTCGCCCTTTCCCTTTGTCGTTACTATTTTTCGTTTTTGTGTAGATTTAACGCGTGAAAGTCATGCGCACACATATACACTTACCAAAACATGCTTCCCCGCAGGAAATTTAATTAATATGAAAGTAATTTCTAAACTACTTTATTTACTTTTATACTGCATACTCGAAAAAAATCTAAAAAAGCTAATTTAAAAAAATTTTCATGAAAATTTGCTGAATTTTCGCGAGTTTTGCACAAAGTTTAGGAATTATATTTTTATGTTTTTTGTTGTAGGATGAACCATATTTTGATACGAAATTAGCGGAAAAATATTAAAATGAAAATTGTTGCATATATTGTGAAAAATTATCTGTGCCAATACTTTGTTCCGGCAGTGTATTTTCAACTACTTTAAAATGAATGTGGCTTAAACAACTTCAAAGTCATTATGTTTCACTTGAATGCGCTTTCTTTCTGTACTTCACGGATGCTTTTTCATATTTAAAAGACAGAAAAAAAATGAATTGAAATTTTCACATATTGTCTCTGTTACGACTCGAACCCGGGCCTTCTGGAAGCTATAGCCAAATATTTTAATGTGCTTTCAAATGTTCAGCTTGAATTTTGTGCAAGCAGCAAGTCGACTATCCGACTGTGCATTTAATTTCAACTACTTAAAAATGCATTTAGTTTAAACAACTTTAAAGTCAGTATTTTTCTTTTGAATACGCTTGCGTTCTACACTTCACAGGTGCTTTTTCAAACTTCCAAGACACAAATTGTTTCGTTGAGTAAAAAAGTAGTCGTTCAATTAGTTGATTGAAAAAAAAAATCACTTGCTTCCGTCAGGGTTCTCACACATACATTTGTGTGGTATATGCAAACTTTTTTAAACAATACCATAAATGTGTCAGTTTATCTATCTACATACAATATATATATGCTCTTGGTCGTTGTTATGTGCACTGAATTAATGGAACAAGGACGAAAGCAGGAGACCACGAGTTGGGTGCATGTACATAAATATATACATGAACTATTTCTTTAAAAATACACAGGGTAGTCCTTCACGTACATTTTTCTTTTGAAATTATTATGATTGAATTTTCGTTTCTTGAAATCACAAAACTTTGGGGGTCGTTGGTAATATTGAGCCAGTGTGTACGAATAAGCCACAATCAGGATTTGTTAGTGAATATTAAAAAATATACTATTATATAGAAAAATCCACTTTCATTTCATTCCGAAATTCAACGTTTTACGAGAGTTGGTAGATTTCCCAATTATGATCTAATATTTCTAATTTGAAACCAACTATTACATCAATAAACTACTTTCAGTGTTTACTAAAAACCAGTGTTTTAAGACACTCGCAACTGAAGAGCTTTTGCTTTTATAAAGTTTCAAAATACTCCGCAAAGAAACAAAAATAAATATTAGGTCTTTCTATATGAAACTAGCTATAACTAATTTGGTTGATACTTAATTTCAGTAAAATGCCGAATAAAATAAAATATGTATTGCTTTCAATGAGCGTGTCTGCTTTTGTTTTAAAAATATGTAATTATATATGAGTGAAATCAAGTTTTTTATTTAAAGTGTAAATAAAATCGTGTAGCTTTTCCAAAACTGTCGCGACGCGAGGTTTCTTTCTCTCGTTTGGCAGTTTTATTGTCATCTATGTATGTATATTTGTTATACTACCTAACAATTGATTTAGTTGTCACAATATTATACTGTAATAACACTAGGTCCATTCTTTTGCAACCGAGCTTCAAACGAACACTCGCTTAAATGACAAAATACAACACGCAAAGCAACAAAGTGAAAAAAAACTGCTCTATTGTAAATTGACTATATTTTCTAATTTTTATTCTTCATAAAACTTGCACTTCGAATGTCCTTAAAAACTAAGATAGCACTTTACAACAAAATCAAACTTTTCCCGAAATAACAAAGTTTCGACCATATATTCGTCGTGACGTTTGAGTTTTATTTTATGGGGTCTAGGATTTTCTTCTTTAACACATCCATTTTAACAGACTTGAAAAATTAGAAGGTCAACATTTCTGTAGAATATTTTTTTATGTATATTACCGGGCCAGAACTAATACAAATCATTGACAAATAACGGAAAATTCCGATTCATATTTATACCACGCACATCAACAAGTTGTGTGCATTACTTTTACCCAAAGTATCGATTGAAGTCGGTTGTAGTTTTTTTCTTTTGCTTTTTAACTTTTAAACTTCCGCTTAAAATTTTCTAAAATATTAAGACTACGGAAGTCACGTTTTGAAGAAAAGGTATACAAAAGTCTGTGAACGGATAGCTATTCAACACTATTCCAATTAAAGTTAAAAAAATAATACCAGGTATCCATTGGAAATTGGAAATATTTTTAAAAGTTCCTCTGAATCAGATAATCTCCCATGACGATTGAATTTTTTATTTTCCACACTGCGCGGCTTCCCTAATAACGTCTTCTGACTTCAAAAACAGTAAGTAAGGCAAGTAATTCTTCGAAGGGATATTAAAACTTTTCAACAGACAACTAAGCTTATACTTGTGTATTCTTCTTCTTCTTATTTGGCGCTGTAACCGCCTAAGCGATTTTGGCCGAGTCCAAAACAGTACGCCAGTCATTTCTCTTCTGTGCTAACTGACGCCAATTGAAAATGCCAAGTGAAGCCAAGTCCTTCTCCACCTGGTCTTTCCAACGCAGAGGAGGCCTTCCTCTTCCTCTGTTACCAGCATCGCGGCCCGCGTTGAATATTTTCAGAGCAGGAGCGTTTCTGTCCATCCGAACGACATGGCCAAGCCAGCGGAGCCGCTGAATTTTAATTCGCTGCACTATGTCTATATCGTTGTAAAGCTCATACAGCTCATCGTTAAATCGTCTGCGATATTCGCCATCACCAACGCGTAAAGGTCCGTAAATCTTTCGCAGAATCTTTCTCTCGAAAACTCCAAGAGCCGCCTCATCAGATGCTTTCATTGTCCATGCTCCCGCGCCATACACCAGCACAGGCATGATGAGTGACTTATAGAGTGTGATCTTTGTACGACGGGAGAGGACTTTACTTCTCAATTGCCTACTCAGCCCAAAGTAGCACTTGTTGGCAAGAGTGATTCTCCGTTGGATTTCAAGGCTGACATTATTATTGGTGTTAATGCTGGTTCCCAAATAAACGAAGTCGTCTACTTTTTCAAACTTGTAACTGTCAACAGTGACGTGGGTGCCAAGACGCGTATGCTCTGACTGTTTGTGTGCTGACAGGAGATACTTCGTTTTGTCCTCGTTCACCACCATTATTTATGTAAAATAAGTTCTATGAAAGTCTGTCCGGCGATTTGAGGGTTAACATATTTAATACAAGGTTTACAATTGTACTTTGGTATCAGGGAAACAATTATTGGAACTAAGGGTTTCAAAGTGTAAAATAAAATCTTCGAGAAGACCGATCACACTTTTGTGGCCGAAATCGTAACCGAAGTTAGCCTATTGGCTAAAATCCGAAAGGGTTGCAAAATAAACTTTACATATTCCGAGTCTTAAGCTCCAGCAAAAAGAAAAAAAAAAAACATAAGCGAACTATTTCACTAGAAATAATAAAAAAGTTTTAAAATGTTTAATGCTAAAAGCTTGAAAATTTCTTTTGGAAGAGTTTAAAATGTTTTCATCTTACTTTTCGTTTGTACTTTTCCTTTTATGCTTTGCTTTTTCTATTTCATTTGCTCTCTTTTTTCAACATAGAACTTAAGGAAAACTCAACACTTTGGCAAGTCTTCAAATGCACACTCTGACACACAAATTGTTCAACTAAGCTCATCGCCAAGTCATCGCTGCAAGTGTCACAAAAACCAAAGTTATCGATTCAGCACCAGTACTTTACGCGAAAACCAACAATAGCAACAAAAAAAGATTTTCGCAAGCAAATCTGCTTATGCCTGACTTTTACTTTAGTACTTAAAGCCCTCTGAGCTGTTGCTGGACGACGCTGCTAAATTCCCTTAGCGAATTTTGTGTGTTGAACAAACAGAGGACCAAAGGCATTTACCGCCACGAACGCATGCACATACATACATACATACATACAAATAGTATATATATATGTATATATAAATCATTTATGCACCATAGAAAACGTCGAATGCATTCTTTACTTCAGCTATAGCAGCTACTTTCAACATCTCTGCCATTTTGCCTTACTTTTGCTATTTTATATATAGAATTATATTGCATATACATATATACCAAGTTTTACGCGCATCCAAGCCTCGGCTATTACTAAAAGTAAGTTCATAAGCACTAACTACATACATACATACATACATGTGTATACTCTTTATTCTATAACCATTTTTAGTTAGTCAACATCCTCCTTGGCTAAAGATTGCCACTTCAGTGATGGCACTAACTGTTACAAGTATACTAGTTGGAGTGGCAATGCCACAACCGCAACGTCAAGTGTGACTATAACAGTGTTTACTACATACATACATATATGCAGTTGTAGTCGCTGCAGTTGCTGTGGTGACCATAGTAGAGGCCCTGCTTGGGGCGGGACGGTCGGTTTGTCAAGTTGTACATTGAAAAGTTGCAACGAAAATAGCCGACAATATATGAGCCGACATTTTTCATTGTAAGCATTTGATGGCATGCCATTGTCCATGCTTTAGTTCGCATTGTTGTTGTTTTGTGTAGTTTAGTTCTTGTAGCTTGTGTACTTAAAGCAGAAGAGTGATTGCAAATGGAGGTCAATGTTATATACTTGTACCTTGTTGTTCTTCCTACACAGCATAAACGCATGCTTGTGTATATATGGGTGTGCCATATCTACTGATATGTATGTATATGACATGCATTTGTGTAGCATCTGCGATCTGTACAAGTGTATTATTTCTTGCCATTTATGTATTTACATTAGGGCGGGTAAATTTTTTCTTGCCTATATCGACGTGTAATTCTAAGCAAATTTGCCATGGGTCTAAAATCAATTTGTAGTTTGCCAAATTGCGAAAATAGGTTTCAAAGAAAATGTGAAAATGTTCACTGTTGCGCCCTCTGGTGGAATTTTTTTTAGAAAAAGATAAGTGCAGAAATGGATTCCTCATACTTCTTTACGACACACACGCAGAAAATGCTAAGCAACCTATTTTCGCAATTTGGCAAACTCCAAATTGACTTCAGACCCTTGGTTTCTTCGGAAAATTTGCTTAGAATTACACGTAGGGTTCTTCTGTGCTATAAGCGCATTGCCAAGAAAAATCTCCCATACAAATTGACCCACCCTAATAGAGGCGTAGGCACGATTTCGGGAAAGGGGATAGGGATAAAAAAAATGTTCAGCGATCATTTAAAGGTGAGACGCACAATGTCAAGAGGCGTCTCATGTGTGTATTCTTTCATTCCATTCTTACTGTGATATATATATTTCCGCCCGGGGGCTCCGCGAAAGTGGAACTGCGGCTTGAGATACTTAAACCTCGTACCACGGGAAACGGATTGCTCGCGTAGTGTGTTCAAGAGGGACTAGCGAGACTAGCGAGACGAGCAAGACTTGCAAGACAAGCACTAGCATGACAAGCACCACTAGAAATGGTGAAAATGAAGGTGAATGAAATTATGGGAAATAAAGGTAATGTTGAAAAAATGGTGAAAAATTGGTGAAGAACCGTAAAAAAATTGGTGGAAAATGGTGATGTGCAATTTGAGTAGCTCGAGCGATTGCGAAAGTTGGGCGAGTCGAGTCACCTCTACTGGGAAGAGGAGGGTGCTCACGAGCGTGGCGAGTAAGACGTGCGAGACGAGCAGGACGAGCAAGATGGGTATGAAGCGTGCATGTTGGAATGGAGATGAACGTATAGTGAAGTGGTCGAGTAAGTCTTGCTAGTCTGAGTAGATCAGGGTGGGTCGAGCCAGTCGAGCAAATCTTGCTCCGGTCTGTTCATGGTGCAGCCCCTCAGGCAGTAATGTAGTGTTCGTGGTTTACCACCCAAAGACGGGTAGAACCAGCAATGGTTCAATGTGGAGTTGCATTGCAACCGGATGCCGGGACCTAGATAACTGCAGAGACTTTAGGAAGGTTTCGGCCCTACCAAGGTGGCCGCTGCCAATTTTTACTGAAGTGCTTGAATTTCAGGACGCTGATCAAGGCATTTGAACCGGGCTTGAACCCAGGCGCCGCGGAATGGTAGCGCGCACTGGTAACCACTACACCACAGCGTCCGTCATTATTTTAGTATATATTATTTAATGAAACTTTGTTGAATTGGTTTTTTATGTTTATTTTACTATTGATTACAACAACAACACGGAGTATCTTACGTATTCCAAAGAAATGACTTTGAAAGCATTTTATAAGAAAGTTGCCACCTTTCCATAATTTATGCAAAGCAAAAACGATTCAGCCTTATCCTAAGTTTTTCCCGAAAACCAATTCACTCGAAATTTTTTCCAGTTGCTTGTAGTGAATGCCCATAAGCGAAAATTGGAAGATTTCGGGCGAAACTAAAAGGAGGAAAGATACCCGGCAGTAAATGTTAGAGAGAGAATAAAAATCCCAATTCAATTTGCAAATTTTTTTTTCTTCTCGCCACTTTTTAGATCCCAGTATTCCAATATATTTCTAATACACAAAAACTTTCACGTACAGCTAATTTTATTGTCACACATTTTCACAACCAAAAACTAATTGCATTGCGAATGTTCAACGCGCATTGACACTCAGTAAATTGCCTGAAGAGTGAGTGTAGAATAGCGTAGAAAAGAGAAGGGTGGTCTTTTTTTGATTTATATCACGCTACTTCATTGCGCTATTACTCTACTGTCT
>NW_023458556.1:51336719-51340612 GCF_013731165.1 Rhagoletis pomonella | reverse complement strand
TTTTGATTTATATCACGCTACTTCATTGCGCTATTACTCTACTGTCTGTTCACTACGCCACCCTTTGGATTCCGTAAGGATATGTACATTAGGGTGGTAAAAAATAAAATAAAATCGGAGTTGTAGAATTAAGGTTTATTTACCATATTCTGTAAATTTTGCTATTACAATCCATGTAATATTTTTTGTCTACTTAATAAAATCTATCTATAATCTATCTATCTAAAATCGGAGTTTTAATGCTCTCACCCCCTAGCATTGTTCCATACCAAAAAAAATATGCCCCTGTTTTTTTCTTTCATTTTAAAATCAAAAATCACTCAAAGCGATCAAAGTTTTCCATGTATTTTATATGGGAAAAACAGGTTTTCGTAGAAATGGTTTAGAATTCTTGAAAATCAATATTTTTCTATCGGAAAACTTGGTTTCTCTTCAGGAGAAAATATTGATTTTCAAGGACCATTTCTACGAAAAACTGTATTATATATGCAGGAATAACTTTGGGCACTTTGAGCGACCTTGAAGTTTGTCGCAAGTTGTCAATTAAAGTTGGCGCAAGAAAAACGAATACCAAAAACTCTTCATACCTAGCCACACATACGTACGTACATACATACATCCGCATACAACTGCACAATAATTTCCTTTTCACTACTAATTCTTCCTTCCTGACTGCTCTGCTGATGCTGTGTTAAAGTTGAACTGTTTTTTCTTTAACTCTAACACAGGCCTTTTGTTTTAGGTTAATTTATTCTTTTGTGCTGTCTTTGTTGGTATTCCCTTATATTTGCTTCTCGTTTCTTTACTCTGCTGGGCTGCTTCCTTAGTTGTACTAGTACTTGCGGTAGCGGCCGATGAATTGTTATGCGTGTCAGGCCTGCGGTTATTGACCAACTCAGCAGCAGTGGGGGCGATTGAACTCAAGTGCTCCTATCAGCAGCGTAGTATACAGCGTACCACAAAGCATAGTATAGTTGAGAATTGTGCTGCAAAGTGTTGAAGAGGCACAAAATAGAGTAAGCTATTCCTTTTGCAGCATTTACACAATTCAATGACTTTTGTAAGATTTCTCCACCGCTTGCTTCGTCTGGAGTTTTTACTTGCCCATAGTATGTATGTATGTATAAGTTAGCTTTTTTCAAAAACTTCTTAATATATTCTTTTTACTGCGTTGCGACGGCAACACTTGAATTGTGGCTAAGAGCAATTAAGTTTATTGATTCGAAAATTCAAAAGTAATTCGGCAGCACTTAGTTGGTTGATGGTGGGGTTGTAATGTTGGCCAGTTGCAGAGGTGCGGGTGCAAGTGTTGGCAACTTGCAAATGAGTTGATTGTGTGGATAATTATAGTAGAACCTCATTAAATGGTCGTGTTGAAATTAAAAGAGAACATAAAAAGGAAAGTGAAAGTAAGTCCGCGTGTTTGCTTGTAGAAGTACTCTTCTTGAATATTAAATAAATTTGTGGCCTACTTTTAGGAAGCTTATGCTTTCAATTAGGAACTTATCGAGTAGCGCGATGAAGAGCTCAATAGCAGCAATTAAACTTGTTTAAAGGGTAGGAGTTATGTAGATGGCATTGTAAGAATGCTTTATGCGGTGGGTACATTGGGAAATTAGGAGCCACGACTGAATTGATGACAGCCACAAGGCGTTGCCATCGAGGGTGTGTCCTCTCTCCCTTTTCGTGGGCTATAGCCTCCTTTTTACACTTAACTGTCGAGGCTTTGAAACGCAAGGCTACGCGGATGAACTGGTAATCTGCATAACTGCGCTGCACTCCCATACTAATCTGGTTAAGATCCGATCAGTGGATCATGAGATATATATATATATATATATATTTTTTTATATGAGAGTTGAAGTCGGTTTTATTTTTTTGCTAAAAATTACTTGTTAAAAAGTTCATTTCATAATGAACAAAAAGTTAAAACCCCCTAATCTTGAAAACCATTTGAAAGGTCAAGGTATTCTTTTGATCGAACGAAACTATTTTTTCTGAATTCTCCATCTCAAAGGCCTTAAAACGTTATTGATTTTTTTCGCTAGCTGTTCTTGTTCTCTAGATACACATTAGAATTTGTCACGAAAAAAGTACAATTTTCACACTGTGCGACGTTTAGCTTTCCTTGCATTACTGAACGATCTGAGCCTGAGTCCTTTTTCGAATGTTTTCACATTGAGGAAAAATGTTTCAACAGTAAAACCAAAGACTCCCTTCTTGCGCACCTTGTCATTGAAATCACCAAGCATTACTTTTACATCGTGAAGAAGCCCGCTCCAAGCACTAATAGAAAATGTCCGTGGTCGTTTCGTCTTTGTTGAAGAATCTTGCCGCGGACAGGGTATGTCTCCCTCTGCAAATCGGACACAGAATTAACACTTTTTTATATACTTTTTTGGTTTGCCCTTTTTATTATTAATTTTTACTATGGGAGTATACATACATATGTAAACTCAAAATTCAAAAGCCATTTTCTCGAGTGTAGATTTTTGAGTTTCGGCACTGTGGAAATGAATGGGCGATATATTTTTTATTATAAAACTTTTCCTGAAAAAAATACAATAGGATTTGCAAGTATTAACAGTTGTTATCGCCTTGGCCTTTTAGTGATTTTTAAGTAATCACTAAAAAAATTGCCACCAAAGCAGTTGACACAGCAGTTCATCTGATTTTCTTGCCAAGTCGGCATGCAAATAATAACAGCTTTTTTGCACATTTGTCTTCCAACATTTTTATTCATATTTTTTCACACTCTTAACTGAAGGGTGCGCGTCATAAAGAATGCACAGTTTCGTCGTACAACCTTTTTCGCAATCAATTACACGATTAAATTTGCTTCATTTAGCGCAAATGTATTGAAAGTATGCAATCGAAATCAATTTCGTATTTTATTATGCTCGCAGCACGTGCCAAACTAGCGATGCCGCTGACTGCGACTGACAGCAACAGCTTTACCGATAATAAACACAAATGTACAAATAAACAGTATCCTTAGGATATAAATAAGCACAGATAAGAATGAGTACAGAAAATTGATTTTATGTAGTGAATTCTTATTCGAAATCCACTTAAGGAATACAAATTAATTTTAAAGCCGGTATTTTGTAATTTTCTTTTTCATCGTATATAAAAATACAATTATACGGCGCTCTGAACTACACCCACGGCACCCCCAGTACATACTGCTGCATCTTCCCGTGGCGGAACTGAAAGTCAAGATAATAGCGTTAACACTGCTGCCAAGCTTAAAGAAGCGGGTCAGTTTATGTGCAGGTCTCTGGGTCCAATTAGGATAAGGTAAACTATTTCCGAACGAAAATAATACGTGATACCAGACTTATACTTTGGAGTGAATATCAGAGCCACTACTGAGGTCTAAGTTTGGCGTAGGAACATGAGAATGACAGATTAATCCAAAATAGATAAGTTAATAAATAGTTCATCTATATTGACAGTTAGGTAACTACAAAGGCATTATTATCGCACATCACTTGCTCGAGAAGATGGCTAGAATACAAAGAAATAAAAGCTTATAAAAATGGCTCAATTATGCGCTGATGCGGAGGTATATCATTACAGTGTTGCAGGTCCTTCACACCAGGCTTCAGGGTTAGAAGATGTGCTTAAATATGATAGCAAACCTTCAAAGTTTATTTTACTTATTAAAGCTAAGTATACAATACAGCTCCCCAGACAAATCTCAAAATACGTATTTGATAACTTCTGTCGCTTGAAAAGGTACTTTGGAAGTTTTCGTATATTTAAATGGTATCTATAGAATTATTGAAAATTAATATTTTCCGATAGAAAACTCCGCTTTTCTTCAGGAGACTTCCAGTAATAACACTGGACCACAAATTTCAACTTTTTCTCTTTACCAGAAACGCCGT
>NW_023458556.1:51328126-51336619 GCF_013731165.1 Rhagoletis pomonella | reverse complement strand
TTTTGATTTATATCACGCTACTTCATTGCGCTATTACTCTACTGTCTTTTCACTACGCCACCCTGTGGCTTCCGTAAGGATATGTACATTAGGGTGGTAAAAAAAAAATAAAATAAAATCGGAATTTTAATGCTCTCACCCTCTAGGATTGTTTCATATAAAAAAAAATATACCCCTGTATTTTTCTTTTATTCTGAAATCAAAAAATATTTAGAGGTCACTCAAGCGATCAAAGTTTTCCATTTATTTTATATGGGAAAAACAGATTTTCGCAGAAATGGTATAGAATTCTTGAAAATCAATATTCTTCTATCGGAAAACTTCGTTTCTCTTCAGGAGAAAATATTGGTTTTCAAGAACCATTTCTACGAAAAACTGTCTTATTCCTGCATATAAAATACATGGAAAACTTTGGGCACTTTGAGCGACCTTGAAGTTTGTCGCAAGTTGTCAATTAAAGTTGGCGCAAGAAAGACGAATACCAAAAACTCTTCATACCTAGCCACACATACGTACGTACATACATCCGCATACAACTGCACAATAATTTCCATTTCACTACTAATTCTTCCTTCCTGACTGCTCTGCTGATGCTGTGTTAAAGTTGAACTGTTTTTTCTTTAACTCCAACACAGGCCTTTTGTTTTAGGTTAATTTATTCTTTTGTGCTGTCTCTGTTGCTATTCACTTTTATTTGCTTCTCGTTTCTTTACTCTGCTGGGCTGCTTCCTTAGTTGTACTACTACTTGCGTAGCGGCCGATGAATTGATATGCGTGTCAGGCCCGCGGTTATTGACCAACTCAGCAGCAGTGGGGGCGATTGAACTCAAGTGCTCCTATCAGCAGCGTAGTATACAGCGTACCACAAAGCATAGAATAGTTGAGAATTGTGATGCAAAGTGTTGAAGAGGCACAAAATAGAGTAAGCTATTCCTTTTGCAGCATTTACACAATTCAATGACTTTTGTAAGATTTCTACACCGCTTGCTTCGTCTGCAGTTTTTACTTGCCCATAGAATGTATGTATGTATAAGTTATCTTTTTTTTCAAAAACTTCTTAATATATTCTTTTTACTGCGTTGCGACGGCAACACTTGAATTGTGGCTAAGAGCAATTAAGTTTATTGATTCGAAAATTCAAAAGTAATTCTGCAGCACTTAGTTGGTTGATGGTGGGGTTGTAATGTTGGCCAGTTGCAGAGGTGCGGGCGCAAGTGTTGGCAACTTGCAAATGAGTTGATTGTGTGGATAATTATAGTAGAACCTCATTAAATGGTCGTGTTGAAATTAAAAGAGGACATAAAAAGGAAAGTGAAAGTAAGTCCGCGTGTTGAACGTAGTTCTGAAGAAATGGAAAGCAACGCGCGGGTTTGCTTGTGAAGTACTCTTCTTGAATATTAAATAAATTTGTGGCCTACTTTTAGGAAGCTTATGCTTTCAATTAGGAACTTATCGAGTAGCGCGATGAAGAGCTCAATAGCAGCAATTAAACTTGTTTAAAGGGTAGGAGTTATGTTAGTAGATGGCATTGTAAGCACATGCTTTATGCGGTGGGTACATTGGGGAAATTAGGAGTCACGACTGGTTTGATGACAGCCACAAGGCGTTGCCATCGAGGGTGTGTCCTCTCTCCCTTTTCGTGGGCTATAGCCTCCTTTTTACACTTAACTGTCGAGGCTTTGAAACGCAAGGCTACGCGGATGAACTGGTAATCTGCATAACTGCGCTGCACTCCCATACTAATCTGGTTAAGATCCGATCAGTGGATCATGAGATATATATATATATATTTTTTTTATATGAGAGTTGAAGTCGGTTTTATTTTTTTGCTAAAAATTACTTGTTAAAAAGTTCATTTCATAATGAACAAAAAGTGAAAACCCCCTAATTTTGAAAACCATTTGAAAGGTCAAGGTATTCTTTTGATCGAACAAAACTATTTTTACTGAATTCTCCATCTCAAAGACCTTAAAACGATATTGACTTTTTTCGCTAGCTGTTCTCGTTCTCTAGTTACATATTAGAATTTGTCACGAAAAAAGTACAATATTCACACTGTGCGACGTTTAGCTTTCCTTGCATTACTGAACGATCTGAGCCTGTGTCCTTTTTCGAATGTTTTCACAAAGAAGAAAAATTTTCCGACTGCAACACTCTCTTCTTGTGCACCTTGTCATTGAAATCACCAAGCATTATTTTTACATCGTGAAGAACGCTGCTCCAAGCTCTTTTAGAAAATGTCCGTGGTCGTTTCGTCTTTGTTGAAGAATCTTGCCGCGGACAGGGTATGTCTCGCTCTGCAAATCGGACACAGAATTAACACTTTTTTATATACTTTTTTGGCTTGCCCTTTCCAGCACATTTTTCCCGAGGATGTTAACCAGCCGGACATTCTAGACTCATTTCGTCAAAAACCATCGTAATCAAAAGGAGGACGTCTTATCTTATTGAAAGTTGGTTGTAACTGAGTCTAAAGCGCTTCTCTAGAAAAATTTTAATTTTGCAGAGCTTTTACCACTATTTTTGGGTTATTTTTAAGTACTAACTATAGGAGACATTTTGTAAATTTTTTGCGTAAGTTTTGCTATTATTTGGAAAGTCCGAGCCCTTATAGGTCACTTTTATATTATTAATTTTTACTATGGGAGTATACATACATATATGTAAACTCAAAACTTTAAAGCCATTTTTCTCGAGTGTAGCTTTTTGAGTTATGAAAATGACTATTGAAATGACTGAGCGATATATTTTTTATTATAAAACTTTTCCTGAAAAAAATACAATAGGATTTGCAAGTATTCACAGTTGTTATCGCCTTGGCTTTTTAGTGATTTTTAAGTAATCAATAAAAAATTGCCACCAAAGCTGTTGACACAGCAGTTCATCTGATTTTCTTGCCAAGTCGGCATGCAAATAATCACAGCTTTTCTCACATTTGTCTTCCAACATTTTTATTCATATTTTTTCACACTCTTAACTGAAGGGTGCGCGTCATAAAGAATGCACAGTTGCGTCGTACAACCTTTCCTTTTTCGCAATCAATTACACGATTAAATTTGCTTCATTTAGCGCAAATGTATTGAAAGTATGCAATCGAAATCAATTTCGTCTTTTATTATGCTCGCAGCACGTGCCAAACTAGCGATGCCGCTGACTGCGACTGACAGCAACAGCTTTACCGATAATAAACACAAATGTACAAATAAACAGTATCCTTTGGATATAAATAAGCACAGATAAGAATGAGTACAGAAAATTGATTTTATGTAGAGAATTCTTATTCGGAATCCACTTAAGGAATAAAAATTAATTTTAAAGCTGGTATTTACAATTTTCTTTTTCATCGTATATAAAAATACAATTATACGGCGCTCTGAACTACACCCACGGCACCCCCAGTACATACTGCTGCATCTTCCCGGGGCGAAACTCAAAGTCAACTATTGAGGTCTAAGTTTGGCGTAGGAACATGAGAATGGCAGATGGGTCCAAAATAGATAAGCTAATAAATAAATCATCTATATTGACAGTCAGGTAACTACAAAGCCATTATTATCGCACATCACTTGCTCGAGAAGAAGGCTAGAATACAATGAAATAAAAGCTTATAAAAATGGCTCAATTACACGCTGATGCGGAGGTATATCATTACAGTGTTGCAGGTCGTTCACACCAGGCTGCAGGGTTAAAAGATGTGCTTAAATATGATAGCAAACCTTCAAAGTTTATTTTACTTATTAAAGCTAAGTATATAATACAGCTCCCCAGAGAAATCTCAAAATACGTATTTGATAACTTCTGTCGCTTGAAAAGGTACTTTGGAAGTTTTCGTATATTGAAATGGTATCTATAGAATTATGTAAAAGTAATATTTTTCAATGGAAAACTCCGCTTTTCTTCAGGAGATTTCCAGTAATAATATCCAATTGTTGGTTTTACCACTTTTTACTACTAATGAATTCTATAGCTCTCTCATTGCAATTTTTGCGGTTTTTAGCGGACCTATAAAAAATAAACAGTTAATGTTAAAAGATTTTTAAATAAACACTTCGGTAGATATTGTTATCGGAAGTCTCTTGAAGAGGAAAAAAGTTTTCCGATCTACATATACCTACAATTTTTATGAAAACTTGTTGTTTTCTCGTATAAAATACATGGAATGCTTTCCAATTCAAGACAACCGGTCAGGTACTGGCATGGCTTTTAGTTTCGATGGAATTGAAATATGATGTTTGTTGGTTCAAATAATTATACCCGTATTTTTTTTTTGCTCGAATTGCAAGAGGAATCGATGCCAGTACTCATATTTGCAAAAAAGTATCGATAATACTCGTACTTCCAAGTATTTTTAATGCAAACGCTGTTTTGCTTTTATGACCTCTTCCAAATTGTAAACTTTAAAAGCTAATTACGTATACATACATATGAGTCAAACCACGCCAACTGTGTCAATGAATTTTCATTGATTTTCTGGAAAGTGAAGACAATTGTGGGAATCTGTAGATAATTATAGAACAAAAATATACTTTGGACGGTTTTTCGAAATTGCACTTCGTTTTTGTTTTTTTTTGGTATTATAAGAATATTGCAATTTTTGAGAGAAAAATTCTTAACTCGCGACCCATTTGATGAAATTTGATGAAATTTTTTTTGAGAGTTGCTGAGGCTTTGCTCTTTACAATAGAAAGATTTGCAGAATAAAATTTGCAAAACAATTAATTTTTTAATAACAATAATTTAAACAATTGCAATTATTTATATATTCTAGGCCCGCCATTTGCTGTGAAATTTTGGCACAATATACTCTAAACTCTTGTTTTTGAATTCCAAAAAGAAAAAATTGGTCTTTCCAATTATGACAGTCGCTGTCGATTTTTTAAGCTTTTTTAACTAATTCAATAAATATTTCAGCCGATTTTCATTGAAGGTAATTTTTTTTCTATTTTGGTAACCAATTCCACGCATTAAGCTCCGCTCAGCTTCGTTGAGAGTGAGCACTTGCAGCTACGCACCCTAAGGCCGAGGCCACGCAATGAGTGGCAAATTGGCGAGCGGCTTAAAATTAAAAAAATATGAATATGAAATACTATTGACGTGGCCGAGCAGTCAGCGACATTTCCGAATGGTTTGGAGGAATAAAAACCACTCACCGCTCAGCTGCTCATTGGCCTCGGCCTGAGGCGATGCGGATTGAAGCTACGGCTGTTCATACTGAATGAAGCAGAGCGGAGCTTTTCGCATTGAAATATTGCCAAGGTACCACAAAACTTACCTTCAACCAAAAGATGCCGAAATTTTTGTTTATTTTGCTTCAGAAAAGGCATTGAAAACAAAAATTTTGTTTGATTAGTCGAATATTTTGTTCACAGCAGCATTATGAAGCAGAAGAAAAATTCAGTTTTGCGGAGAAAAATACAATGTTTAGAAACACCGCTCCTTGGTCCAAGAATCCAGAGATAAGCTAAGCTATCTCCATGTAGTATTTTTGGTAAAGCTAAGAAATGAATCAAGGTGAGTGGTTTTGGACACCTCATAAGTATTGCGAAATAATTTTAACACCACCACTTTCAATAAAAAATTTCATTTGTATAATTTTCATTTCATTTTAATTTCATTTGTAATAATTTCATTTGTATATAGGCTCGGTTTTAAGTGAAGATTTAATTAATTTTCGGAAATTAGCTGCTGGTTTTCAGAAAAAAAATTTAAAGTTGTGCTAAAGAATGAGTTTTAATTCTCGCCTGTAAAAACGGACCTAAGAGGGTTAATTATTATATCCGGGTTGCTTATATGCGGGTAATACTGTACATATGCAACAACTTTGGGTTGAGCCCAGTGTTAGAACTTCACTACGATCGTAGTAGATTTGCTACGATTTTTGATGAAAATTATAAATATACTACGCTACTCCGCTTTACCCACGATCTACTTCGGTTTTCTTTACCAAATAATAAAGAGCACTTATTGCTGTATCTGAACTCAAAAATTGTGTTAGAGCCGTTTTTTAAATTTATGTGGCCTTCAAACACATTTCTCGCTAAAAAATACTACACTTTTTTTTTTAAATAGAAGAGGTCAAGGAGTGGTTGGCTTTCAATTACACTGTACGTATCTTTTTTTACTTTTGAAATTTTCTAAAAAAAAAAATTTATAAGACCATGAAATAATATTCAAATGTAGATAAAATTCATTCTCAGTTTTGTTTCATCACGTGATTTTTTTGACGAGCCAATATACATGACAAAATATCTACTACGGAATTTTATTTTCTGCTACACTTTTTCACTTCATTTACTCCGGTTTAGGTTTGCCGTAGTTCTAACCCTGATTGAGCGTGCCATCGGCACTTGGTGGTAGTTAGTTAGTAAGGGAAGCTGCTGATGAGGCATGAAGGGATGTGCATTGAAATCAGCAGCACTTTACGCGCTTCAACGGGCAGCAATAACAGCGGCCGTTGATAAACTTGAATGAGCTCTCGGCATTAAACGTATGTCCCCCACTCCGCCTTCTCTAAACATAAGACTGTGTGCAGTGTATTTTTAAATGGATTTTGTAGTGTTGATATTTTTACGTTTTTTTAATTTGTGTGCATTTCAATGCCCTTAACTATGCAAATTTCCAAACATTTACGCATCAGCAATAAAAGTATTAAAAGCTTCGAAGGATTGGTTTGACACGGCTAAAGTTTTTACGCTGGTTTTCACTATGTCATAATTTGACAACAAATTTTGTCAACACATTTTTCCACATAACTTCATCTCTTTTTCCCATACCTTTACCGATTATTTTTGGGTCAAAAACAGACAGTTGAGCAGCACATGTACACGACTGAAGACCTGTTCTGATCTAAATCAATCGATAAAACGTTTCTTAGTTTTATTTGAGAATGTGTTTTCACTTATTTGACGACAAATGCCACTGAATTTGACAAAGTGAAAACCAGGCATTAGGTGGCGAGTGACACATATGCCATCAAGTGCTGTACGTGGAAGTGAGCATCTCATGAATGACAGTGTTGCATTGCCTCATATGGAATTGCATTTTACCCACGTATAAATGTGTGCAAGAATATTTTTGTATTGCATACATATACATATGTACATATACGTTGTGTTATATATTGGTATTGTTCCATTTGACTGCCATTAGCAAATGGCTTGGCATTTGCTCTAACAACTATTTAATTCAATCCATTAAAAGTTGAATGATGCTGACGCACAAACACCAACACAAACATGTATAACTGTGGATGTGCTGTGTTTATTTGGAGATGCACTTAGCGTTTGTTATATCTACATTTGTATATGTATGCATGTATGTATGTACATATGTACGTATAGCGATTGCTTAGTTAACGGGTCCAGTAAGTTTACTTTTTTGTTGACTTCTAATACGTAGTATTTGACTGTCAGAATCAGCTCACTGTGCTAAAAGTTACAGTTGTTGTAGCAAAACTAGTTAGTATTATGCATCTGTAGGTCGCTTCCCTTGATCTCTCTAGGCACAATTCATACAAAAATATTTTTGAAAGCAATCAGTGCTGGAATAAAATGTGTAGGTGTTCTGAAATGAAGACCAAGGTCAATTTAAACACTTTACTTATATAAGGGAAAATATGAAGGGGAATATGCATATGAAGAATATGATAAACATAAAAATAAAAACAAAGATAAATATAAAGAAAAAGACGAGGTTAAATGTATAGATGAAGATAGAGGAAGAAAGATTAAAATAAAGGTAGTTGTAGAGAAAAGGATATATGTAGTAGAGGTTTACGCCGACACTTACTGCTCATAAGGTAGATTTCAAAGAGCCATGAGGCTACTAATCATATCATTTCAACTCGTCAGCGTTAGGTATTCGCCATGCTAATTATTCTATTATTATAATTCTATTTATTTCATTATTGAATTAGTTTTAAATTTAAATATTGTTACTTCCTACTTGCATTAAAATGTTGAGTGTCTGGCGCTGATTGATGGGCGAACAGAAGAAGGTCTGACGTATATACATACACACACACACGTATCTCTATGTTCTCTACAGATCCGTATGTACTATTTAAATTTAAAGAAATAAGAAAAGTTTAAAAGTTTAGTTATTGGGGTAATTAATGTCGCTCTCAATAAATTCTTGCAATAATCTTATCAACCGTTATGTTAAATTACGGAGTTCTTACGATTTTTTGCGGATTATAGATTGAAAACAAGGTTGGTCTACTTTTTTCCAAAAGTTTAACCCATCAACTCGGACCAGAACGGGCCTTTTTGACCCACTTTTGAAAAAAATGGCTTATAGATGGTTAAAATGTCTACTAAAATATGAAGCCAATAATTGAGGAGTTAGATGCAAAGAGGCCGCTTCTATTATAACTGCTTTCTGAGATATTGGCGTTAAAGTTTTTGATGTGTTATAACTTTCTTGTTGTTGTAGTAGGCGTATAAAAAAGTAGTATTGTTGTATCATTGAAAAGAGTTGTCTACTGCGGAAAAA
>NW_023458556.1:51317655-51328026 GCF_013731165.1 Rhagoletis pomonella | reverse complement strand
TTTTTTTGCATTCTCCCTAAGCTCTGTTGTATTACCAAAAAAATAAGCTATCATCGAAGAAAATCGATGCAAAACTACGTAAGTTATAAGCGATCAAATAAAAATACCCAGGTTGCGCAACTTCAATGTATGTACCTATACATACATACATATATTAAAGGTATAAAGTGCAAGTGAGATATTATCCGGATAAACGAATAACACCATAACAATGATAACACTTTTTCTTTAAATAAATCAAATAGTACTTTTAATACTCGAATTGTATTATAGTAGGTAGAGTGGTTGCATCGAAAGGAAGAGTGGTTGGGTTCGAAACCTGCTGTAGGCATGTAGTTATAAACATGTATTTCCGTCAGTTATGGGTAAGTATGCAGGTAGATTTTCAAAATTATAAGACACAGAAAATTTCTAAAGCCTACATCTAAAACAGGTAGTATTTTCTTTTCCCGGCTTGTTATAAAAAGGAACCTTTCTGTCTAGGTAAGATTTGATTTTTTCAATTTTATTCTTGTTCCGAGTATAAATATGAGTTAATGCGCTTTGAAACTTCATAACATCTTCAAGGCTCGCCGGAGATAGTTCAGTTCATAAGTCTAATTTCAAAACCGTGATTTATTAAAAATAAAATAAAATGAGTAAAAGGACGCGAGAATTTGAGTGTAATAAGGATCCAGATATGTTCTGTTTCATGTGTGGCCAATATACTATCATAAGGCGACGACGAGTGTTCTCAGATCATATCAAAACTTTATACTCCAAGTATTTTGGAATTGAGCCTAAAAATGCTGAAAAACCATGGACACCGAACACTTTGTGTACATCGTGTCGAGTAGAATTGATTCAGTGGGAATCAGGACAACAAACAAAATTTGATACACCAATGATATGGAGAGAACCTACTTGCCATTCAATAGAGTGTTATATTTGTCAAACAAAAGTACTTGGCGTTGGAAGATCAAGAGGAGTAACCTATGCTAGCGTACCTACAGTGACATTACCAGTACTACATTCAACGGCAGTTGCGGATCCAGTTCCATTGTCAACAGTAACATCTGAGTGCGGGGGATCAAGTTGTACTGAATTTCGCATGGAAAACGAAAGAAACGTTCTGTCACAAGCACAACTTAATGATTGGATAAGAGATTTGGAACTATCCAAGGAAAAGGCCGAGATCCACACTTCTCGTATGCAACAATTTAAATTTGTGTCATCCGATGTTAAGGTGACATATAGTAGAACTCGTCACGAACCATTTTCCAAACACTATACCAAGAAAGACAGTATATGCTACTGCAACGACATCCCTGGTTTATTCAAAGAGTTTGGTCAAACATATGATTCAAAAGAGTGGCGATTGTTCATAGACGGCAATAAACTGAGTTTGAAGGCTGTATTATTGCATATTGGTAACAAAAAGCCTTCTATCCCGATTGCACATGCAGTAAATACAAAGGAAACCTACGAGGAAATGCAAAAAATACTCAAATTTATCAAATATGAAGAGCATGATTGGAAAATATGTTCTGATCTCAAAGTCGTTGCAATGCTATGCGGTCTACAAAGTGGCTACACCAAGCACTGCTGCTTCCTCTGCAAGTGGGATAGCCGAGCTCGTAAGGACCACTACGTCAGAAAGGATTGGCCGGAAAGAGTCGAGTTTACCGTTGGTGTGGATAACATCAAATACACCCCTCTTGTCAAGAAAGAGAAAATCATACTTCCACCCTTACACATCAAGCTCGGTCTCATTAAAAACTTTGTTAAGGCTTTGGACAAAGAAGGCGAAGCATTCGACTATTTGAAAACAGTTTTTCCAGATATTTCTCAAGCCAAGATAAAGGAAGGTATTTTTGTTGGACCACAAATAAGAAAGTTGATCAACAATAATCAATTCAAAGGACTACTCTCATCAGTTGAGGCAGCAGCGTGGGAATCCTTTGAAAAGGTCGTTGCTTCTTTTCTCGGTAGACACAAAAGCCCTAACTACGAGCAGATAGTGAACGACCTAATCAATAATTATGCGAAAATGGGCGTAAATATGTCTTTAAAAATTCACTTTCTCCACTCACATTTGAGCTTTTTTCCGGCAAATCTTGGCGACGAAAGTGATGAACATGGCGAAAGGTTTCATCAGCAAATGAAATTAATTGAGAATCGATATCAAGGATTCTGGGACGTCGCAATGATGGGTGATTACTGCTGGTTTCTCATAAGAGAAACCGATCCTAAACTGAATAAGCGTCAAAGTAGAACACATAATTATTTCGACAACATAGTAAAATCAAATTAAAATAAAGATTGTTAGAATATAGTATAAACATAAATAAATAAAAAAAAAAGTTAAAAATATGGGTAATTTCATTCATAAATTGAACTTTTAACTCAATAGAAACAGAGCATAGCTAGATATTTCACTCTTCTTTATACCATACATACGTTTTGCGGTATACGTTGAAATTGCGCAACCTGGGTATTTTTATTTGATCGCTTATAACTTACGTAGTTTTGCATCGATTTTCTTCGATATAGCTTATTTTTTTTGTAATACAACAGAGCTTAGGGAGAAAAAAAAAATCTGCAAAAAAATAAAAGGTTTTCGAGATCCTTCCCCGCAAAGTACAATTTTTTTTATATTTTTACAAAAAAAATTGTAAAAATCGGTAATGATTGTTCGTTATCTTTGAATCTACAGGGCCTAGCAAAAAGTGTTGTATGCACAGCTTATAGAAAATTTTATTACCTTTTAAAAGCTTCAAACCGTTTTGGAATTGCTTAATTCGTTCTTGAGATATATATGATTAAGTGGACCCAATTTTTTATTTTTTTGCAAAAACGGTAAATTGCAAATATCTCAAAAACGGTACCATAAAATTAAAAATAACCTTGATTTTCGGAATCAGGGGGTGATTTTACATACGAATTTCATAACGGCGTCTCTGGTAAATTTTGGCCGTCGACCAGTGTAATACCCAATTGTTGGTTTTACCACTTTTTACTACTAATGATTTTTATAGATCTCTCATTCCATTTTTTGCGGTTTTTAGCGGACCTATAAAAAATAAACAGTTAATGTTAAAAGATTTTTAAATAAACAATTGGGTAGATATTGTTATTGGAAGTCTCTTGAAGAGGAAAAAAGTTTTCCGATCTACATATACCTACAATTTTTACGAAAAATCGTTGTTTTTCCGTATAAAATACATGGGATGCTTTCCATTTCAAGACAACCGGTCAGGTACTGGCATGGCTTTTAATTTCGATGGTATCGAAATATGTTGTTTGTTGGTTCAAATTAGAGCTCTAGATACCCGGGTATCGAGCAATGCGAGTAGCTCGATACTCGCTCGAAACTCGTTCATTGCTCAACTGCTCAAATGTTTGTTCAAAATTTTCGAGTTTTTGAACAATTTCATAAACAAAAGAAAATTTGTAAATTGTATTTGTCAGCAGCTGCTTTCTAATTCATGTTAAATAAATTATATTATTAAATACCATTTGCATTATATATCAATAATTTCAAAAATTTAAAAAGTTGTTACCAAAAATGTCAATAAAAAAACATTGCTCAGATTACTCGAAAAAACTCGAATTGCTCGAGCTCATGCTAGAAAATTTTCGAGTAATGAGCATTGAACAAGTGTGCGAGTACTCGCTGCTCATATACCCGGGCTGTTTGAAAATGTGCGAACAAAATCGAGAGCTCTAGTTCAAATAATGAGACTTGTATCTTTTTTTGGCTCGATTCGGTAGAGGAATCGATGCCAGTACTCATATTTGCAAAAAAAGTATCGATAATACTCGTACTTCCAAGTATTTTTAATGCAAACGATGTTTTGCTTTTATGACCTCTTCCAAATTGTAAATTTTAAAAGCTAATTGCTTATACATACATATGTGTTTGACGTGTATATTTATAAATCAATCTGATTGGAAAATAAGACAACGAAGGCTCTGTTTTGCTTGTGAATGGCTAAGTTATCGAGTCGAAGACCACATTCTTCCCCACTTCATTATCGAAGGTAAAACAAGAGATTCGTTTTCAAATTATTAAGGAATTTTTAATCACCGCTTCTTCTTCTATGTTTTTTAAAAATTTCATAGATGTACCATGTAAAACAAAAAATTTATAAATTTTTACTTGAAAACTTTAAAACGATTTTCCCGAATTTTCGGTTTTTATTTAGGACAGTAGTTAGTAGCAGTAGGACAAATTACCCTTACATTTTTATTGGATATCGGAAAAAATTTTCAAACGTTCTCCACAATGTTTATTGGGTAATTTTTAAGCATTTTTCAATGTATGTAAATGTAAGGAAATATTTACATATAAAACAAATTTAATTTTCAAAATTTGTTTACTTAAAAAAGTTTTTAGCACGTCTACATTTTCTGTTTTTAGCGATACTTGCTCAGTACTTGTCCAAAAGTGTCGAGTTCTCGATACTACTCGGTACTAATGAAAAGTATCGATATTCTATACTCTGTACTAGTATCGTTCTGTAACTAATCTTGCAAGATTTCGCCATTAACACACTAGTGCTATGCAGAAGATTTTTTCCTATTTTATATTTTCTTTCTAAAATCTTCCAGTTCGGTGACTTCTAATTACTATTGTTTTATTTTCGGCATTCTTAATTACACTTTGTCGACATATGACTTCGCACATTGAATATACTCTGTTGGCCCTACGGATAAATTGTGCCGCATTGCATAATGTTTAACTAGTCCTGAGAGTCTGATCAAATCAGGCTGAAGTCGATAGTAATATCACAAGTTTGTATACGGAGAAAACTTGCCAACATGACCGGAGGTTTTTAGGATGTAAGGTTAAGTAAAAACTGATTCTTTGTAAATTTATTCTAAATAAATTAATAACAATAAATAATAATCTTTCGTGTGGAAATTATTGACTTCATTTATATCTCAGAAAAAAAAATGTTGCTACTAGGAATTCAGCTCGCTTGTAGCACAACAGGCTCTTTCTTGTGAAAAAGTATGAAAAAAATATAGTGTTTGATAATTTATTTTCGAAACAATTCACAAAAAAATAAATCAAAACTTTATAAAATTAGAATCGACAATTTTACCGATACATCATGAAGTGGCAACGATTACTAAAATTTGAGGAAAGAAACGGTTGAAATCAATTAATTTCTATTAAAGTTATGGCCATTTAATAAAAAATCAGCAAACATCGCTTTTTATTCAAAAAACAAAATAGCTTATAAGTCGGCCAAGAAAAATTACGGGTCTCATTATTTGAACCAACAAACAACATATTTCAGTTTCGTAAAAATTAAAAATCACGCCCTTACCTGACCGGTTGTCTTGAAATGAAAGCATCATGGAAAACGTTGAGCACTTTGAGTGACCTCTAAATATTTTTACTAGGGGGTGAGGGCATTAAAATTAACTTTAATTTTTTAGATCACCCTGGTGCGTAAACACACAAAAGCGGCCCCGAGCCGAGCGGAGCGAAACTTTAAATTGAATTTTGCATTTTATTTTTCAGCTCCATGAAAATTAAAATCCTTTTTAAACTAATTCAATAAATATTTCAGCCTTAAAATTAAAAAAAAAATATAAGAAATACTATTGACGTGGCCGAGCATTCAGCGACATTTCCGAATGGTTTGGAGGAATAAAAGCCTCTCACCGCTCAGCCGCTCATTGCGTGGCCTCAGCCTAAGGCGACGTGGATTGAAGCTACGGCTGTTCATACCGAATGAAGCAGAACCGAGCTTTTCACATTGAAAAGTTTCCAAGGTACCACAAAACTTACCTTCAACGAAAAGATGCCGAAATTTTTGTTACTTTTGCTTCAGAAAAGGCATTGAAAACAAAAATTTTGTTTGATTAGTCGAATATTTTGTTCACAGCAGCATTATGAAGCTGAAAAATCAAATAGCTTGCTGAACAATCTCCTGCAGTTACACCACTTTGAAAACTTCGCTTCGCTCGGAACGATACTGCTTGGCTTGACCCTGCTTTCTGCGAGTATGTATGCTAGGCATGTTTGTGGGCATGGCATTCTTTCAAGTTAGGTCTAACTGTTGATAAGATTTGTAGTGAGGTAGAGCTAATGATGAGATTCCTAGGGTTTTCAAACAAATCTGGAGGTAGCCGAAAGAAAGGCATGAAAATTTTCAGTTTTGCGGAGAAAAATACAATGTTTAGAAACACCGCTCTTTGGCCCAAGGTTCCAGAGATAAGCTAAACTATCTCCACGTAGTATTTCTGGTAAAGCTATGGTTCTATATATTCTCAGCCTAACCTTACGCCGTCGGAGCAAGAGTCAAAAATTAATCGTGGTGGGTAGTTTTGGACACCTCCTAAGTATTTCGAAATAATTTTAATACCACCACTTTCTAAAAAAAATTGAATTTTCATTAATTTTCAGAAATTAGTTGCTGGTTTTCAGTAAACAAATTTAAAGTTGTGTTAAAAAATGAGTTTTAATTCTCGCCTGTAAAGAAGGGCCTAAGAGGGTGAGTTATTATATCCGGGTTGCTTATATGCGGGTAATACTGTACATATGCAACAGCTTTGGGTTGAGCCCAGTGTTAGAACTTCACTACAATCGTAGTAGATTTGCTACGATTTTTGACGAAAATTAGAAATTTATTACGCTACTCCGACTTACCCATGATCAACTTCGGTTTTCTTTCCCAAATAATAAAGAGAACTTATTGCAGTATCTGAACTCAAAAATTGTCTTAGGGCCGTTTTTTAAATTTATGTGGCCTTTAAACACATTTCTCGCTAAAAAATACTACACTTTTTTTTTTGAATAGAAAAGGTCAAAGAATGGATGGCTTCCAATTACACTCTACGTATTTTTTTCTAACTTTTTCTAAAGAAGAAATTTATAAGACCACGAAATAGTATTCAAATGTAGATAGAATGCATTCTCAGTATATCTTTGTCATCAAACACACCATATTTTTAATTTTTGGTGC
This sequence comes from Rhagoletis pomonella, assembly GCF_013731165.1. Taxonomy (NCBI): domain Eukaryota; kingdom Metazoa; phylum Arthropoda; class Insecta; order Diptera; family Tephritidae; genus Rhagoletis; species Rhagoletis pomonella. The sequence goes on along the minus strand of NW_023458556.1, from coordinate 51,321,064 downwards.
TTCATTTGTTCAACGACTCCCTGAAATTATTCGAAGAATAATTTTTTTAACCCCTCAGGAGTCCTATTCTCAAAAAAAATAAAAAAAATTTAACTAACGTTCACCGAAAAAAGAGCTTAAAATGATATTTAAGAAATACGCTTCTTTTATTTTATAGTATGGTTGCAGGGCGCGATTAAAGGCTATTGCTATGCATTATTTTATTTATTTTTAACTAAAAAATAAATTATGACGGGCCAATATATGTATGTACATGAAAAATATCTACTACGGAATTTTATTTTCTGCTACACTTTTTCACTTCATTTACTCCGGTTTAGGCTTGTCGTAGTTCTAACCCTGATTGAGCCTGCCATCGGCACTTGGTGGTAGTTAGTTAGTAAGGGAAGCTGCTGATGAGGCATGAAGGGATGTGTATTGAAATCAGCAGCACTTTACGCGCTTCAACGGGCAGCAATAACAGCGGCCGTTGATAAACTTGAATGAACTCTCGGCATTAAACAACGTATGTCCCCCACTGCGCTTTCCTCTAAACATAAGAGAATGCAGTATGACTGTGTGCAGTGTATTTTTAAATGGATTTAGCAGTGTTGATATTTTTACGTTTTTTTTAATTTGTGTACTTTTCAATGCCCTTAAATATACGAATTTCCAAACATTTACGCGTCAGCAATAAAAGTATTAAAAGCTTCGAAGGATTGGTTTGACACGGCTACAGTTTTTACGCTGGTTTTCACTATGTCATAATTTGACAACAAATTTTGTCAACACATTTTTTCACATAACTTCATCTCTTTTTCCCATACCTTTACCGATTATTTTTGGGTCAAAAACAGACAGTTGAGCAGCACATGTACACGACTGAAGACCTGTTCTGATCTAAATCAATCGATAAAACGTTTCTTAGTTTCATTTGAGAATGTGTTTTCACTTATTTGACGACTAATGCCACTGAATTTGACATAGTGAAAACCAGGCATTAGGTGGCGAGTGACACATATGCCATCAAGTGCTGTACGTGGAAGTGAGCATCTCACGAATGACAGTGTTGCATTGCCTCGTATGGAATTGCATTTTACCCATGGATAAATGTGTGCAAGAATATTTTTGTACTGCATACATATACATATGTACATATACGTTGTATATACATACGGTGTTATATATTGCTATTGTCCCATTTGATTGCCATTAGCAAATGGCTTGGCATTTGCTCTAACAACTATTTAATTCAATCCATTAAAAGTTGAATGATGCTGACGCACAAACACCAACACAAACATGTATAACTGTGGATGTGCTGTGTTTATTTGGAGATGCACTTAGCGTTTGTTATATCTACATTTGTATATGCCCTGCAGGGAAACCGCAGACTAGTGAATCAAATTTCTAGTTACGTTCTAGTTCTTTATCGCCAAAAAGGCACTGGTCCTATAGGAACTAGATCCCCACCAGTCCAAAATCGGCGAAAAGTGGTACTTTTAAAAAACTAATTTTTTCATCTAAAGTGACGAATTTAGAACTGGTTCGGAATTATAGAAAAAGGGATGCAGAACGAACTAGATCTTATTTGTCGAATTTAGAACTAGTTCGGAACTATCGAAAAAGGGATGCAGCGGGGGGCTTGTTTACTTTACATAGATATGTGTTCGGCGGCTTTTTCGTTCAAATACGCTTCTATTCTGTGCTTCGCAGATGCTTTTTCATAGCTTGGTAATACAAAACTAAAATTTGTGTTAACATTTCAACATCTTGGGACCGTCTGGAATCTAAGAAATAACAGCGAGCACCTCTGCAAACTCAGCTACAGCTAAAGGTATGTAAACGTACATTTCTTACAATCATTCAAACAAATTTAATTTCAAATTGAAAACACATTTCTTCCAAAATAACTTAAAATCGCACACACGGAAGAACCAAAAAGATTGAAAAATCATGATACTTTTTTCTTTCGTCTGTCGATTTTCGAACTGGTTCGGAACTATAGAATTTAGGACTAGTTCGAAACTATCGAAAAAGGGATGCAGCGGGGGGCAATTGATACTTCCTAGGACATCGCCATGTTAAATTCGCCAGTTGCTTGCATGCAAAAGAGATTTATCGCGAACCAGTACTGGGTCTAAATGTACTAGAAGCGCACCAGTTCAGAACTAGAGATTTTCCCCACAGGGTGTATGCATGTATGTATGTACATATGTACGTATAGCGATTGCTTAGTAAACGGGTCCAGTAAGTTTACTTTTTTGTTGACTTCTAATACGTAGTATTTGACTGTCAGAATCAGCTCACTGTGCTGAAATTACAGTTGTTGCAGCAAAACTAGTTAGTATTATGCATCTGTAGGTCGCTTCCCTTGATCTCTCTAGGCACAATTCATACAAAAAAAATTTTGAAAGCAATCAGTGCTGGAATAAAATGTGTAGGTGTTCTGAAATGAAGACCAAGGTCAATTTAAACACCTTACTTATATAAGGGAAAAGATGAAGGGGAATATGCATATGAAGAATATGATAAACATAAAAATAAAAACAAAGATAAATATAAAGAAAAAGACGAGGATAAATGTATAGATGAAGATAGAGGAAGAAAGATTAAAATAAAGGTAGTTGTAGAGAAAAGGATATATGTAGTAGAGGTTTACGCCGACAGGCTATGCGGCGGCGGCGTGGTCAACTTCAAAAATATTCGGCGGCGGCGGCGGCGACGCTCATAAGGTAGATTTCAAAGAGCCATGAGGCTACTAACCATATCATTTCAACTCGTCAGCGTTAGGTATTCGCCATGCCAATTATTCTATTATTATAATTCTATTTATATCATTATTGAAATAGTTTTAAATTTAAATATTGTTACTTCCTACTTGCATTAAAATTTTGAGTGTCTGGCGCTAATTGATGGGCGAACAGAAGAAGGTCTGACGTATATACATACATACACACACGTATCTCTATGTTCTCTACAGATCCGTATGTACTATTTAAATTTACAGAAATAAGAAAAGTTTAAAAGTTTAGTTATTGGGGTAATTAATGTCGCTCTCAATAAATTCTTGCAATAATCTTATCAACCGTTATGTTAAATTACGGAGTTCTTACGATTTTTTGCGGATTATAGATTGAAAACAAGATTGGTCTACTTTTTTCAAAAAGTTTAACCCATTAACTCGGACCAGAACGGGCCTTTTTGACCCACTGTTGGAAAAAATGGCTTATAGATGGTTAAAATGTCTACTAAAATATGAAGCCAATAATTGAGGAGTTAGATGCAAAGAGGCCGCTTCTATTATAACTGCTTTCTGAGATATTGGCGTTAAAGTTTTTGATGTGTTATAACTTTCTTGTTGTTGTAGTTGGTGTATAAGCAAGTAGTATTGTTGTATCATTGAAAAGAGTTGTCTACTGCGGAAAAA
>NW_023458556.1:51309161-51317555 GCF_013731165.1 Rhagoletis pomonella | reverse complement strand
AAGTAGTATTGTTGTATCATTGAAAAGAGTTGTCTACTGCGGAAAAAATAGTTAGATTACCAGTATTCGACCCTAATTTAACTGTAATAAACGCTTTCGTCGCAAAATATGTTACCTATGTTTTTTCTGAGTTACGCTATTTTTGGAAAAATAAAGGAGATCATATTCTTGTCCAGTGGCCCAAATTATGCAAAAAAAAAATTATTTAAAAATGTAGTTTTCATTTCGTAAAATTGTGTTTTATACAAGTAGTATTTAGTTCCTTCAAACGATGTATTCAATGTACATAAATCATGAGAATTTTGTACAAAATTCATTAGGCGCCGAACGCCGCCGCCGCTCCGATATTTTCGTAACTCGGCGGCGGCGCGTGAGGAATGACAAAAAACGGCGGCGGCGTGGCTCGGCGGCGTATACCTCTAATATGTAGATAGAGGCACAGAGACTCAATCTGGGAACTATTTCGAGATTTTAGAGATTTTCGAGAGTCTCGGGACTTATCGATATAATCTTCGATATCTTTTCGGTTTTGAGATCGATATTTTTATCGATCGAAATTTTTATCGATATTGTTATTGATTTTTCTATCGATATTTTCGGAACATATCGATATAAAGATCGATATTTATATCGATTTTGTTATCGATATTTTCTATCGATTTTGTTATCGATAATTTTATCAGTTTTGTTATCGATTTTTCTATCGATAATTTTATCGATTTTGTTGTCGATATTTTTATAGATCTTGTTGTCGATATTTTAATCGATTTTGTCATCGATATTTTTACTAGTTTTATTACCGATATTTTCTATCGATTTTATTATCGAAATTTTTATCGATATTTTTACTGCTTTTGCTATCGATATTTTCGGAACTTATCGATATATCGATCGATATTTATATCGATTTTGTTATCGATATTTTCTATCGATTTTGTTATAGATAATTTTATCAGTTTTGTTATCGATTTTGTTATTTATAATTTTATCGATTTTTTATCGATTTTGCTATTGATTTCGTTGTCGATATTTTTATCGATTTTGCTATCGATATTATTATCGCTTTTGTTATCGATATTTTTTTCTTAGTGTGTGCTTTCGTTTTTGACTTGGATATGCTCTTAACCATACCACGTATTCTACGTTTAAATTTAGCGGAAGTATCTCCGATACAGCCTGCAGACCAAGACGAAGGCGCTCGACTATTCCTTATTTTTATACCCGAGCGCACTTGTGCACAAGGGTATTATAACTTTGTTCACATAACGGTTGTTTGTAACAGGCAAAACGAATCGAGATAGATATAGACAAATGTATACATAAATGATCAGAATGAAAAGAGAAATCGATTAAGCGGTGACTGTCTGTCCGTCCGTCCGTCTGTCCGTCTGTGCACACGATAACTCGAGTAAAAATTAAGATATCTTAACGAAACTTGGTACGTGTACTTCTTTCGAGCGTAGGACGGATGGTATTGAAAATGGGCAAAATCGGACAATAACCACGCCTACCTCCCATATAACGGTAATTTTCAGAAATACGAAAACTGCGATATTTTAGTAACTACTGAAGATTATTAACTCAAAATTGATATTTACAATAATTTTTAGAGGAAAAATAAGAATGTTATAAATTTTTGGAAAATGGGCGTAGCCACGCCCACTTATGGTTACATGTGTATATCTTGGTAACCGCTGCACCAATTTCTTCCAAACTTGGCACAGTTGTTGGCCTTGGTACAGGATACCAAATGACCGAAAAGTTTTAAAATCGGACAATAACCACGCCCACATCCCATATAACGGTAATTTAGAGAAATACGAAATCTTCGATAAATCGGTAAATATTGAAGCTAGTATATTCAAAATTGATGCTTGCAACAATTATTTAACAAGAAGTACGTTTATGATAAAATTTTGGAAAATGGGCGTGGCACCGCCCACTTATGATCACATATATGTATCTCGCTAACCGTTATAGCAATTTGTACCAAGCTCGGTATGGTTATTGTGCTTGCCAAACAAAGGCAAACTCCTGAAAATTGTTGAAATCGGACTAAAATTACGGCCGCTTTTCATATAACGGTAAATTTCAGAAATGCTTGAAATTTCAATATTTCGAAATTTAAGGACGCTAATTTACTTAAAATTTATACACCCGGCTTAGCATGTAGCGGTAGCTTTCGAAAAGGTGTAAAACATATATTTAATACTTGCGCCGGGTATTTAATGTTCGGCTCCGCCCGAACTTAGACTTTCTTACTTGTTAATTTACGAATTTTGATAATGCCATAATTAATGGCTAGATGAAATCTTTTACGAGAATATGAACATACATATTTTATTATGTAGCTCATTTCAAGGGGGAGGGGGTTGAGTATAGTAAGAAAATAACTTTTGTCAAACCCAGGCTAATTGGACAATGTTTTCGAGTACTGCTTAAACACATATACTGATCATTTGAACATAAAAAACATTGCGCGGAAAATTTTGTCTTGCGAAAGCTAAATCATGTTCTCACATTTTATTTACTGACTTAAAAATTTTTTTAACGGTTGGCATCATTTGGTCAACAAATTATAGCCGAACCACTTTTTGTCAAGTTTTAACGCATTATTTTTGTTGTCATTGAACTTTTGTTATTTTTTTTTATAAAAATATAGTTCATTCATTCCATATTTTTCAGTCGAGAAATGTAATTTTGAAATTTTAAAATTACTACGGTGCATTTTTCTTAAAAATATATGACTCAAAACGTACGATTTATAAAAATATAATTCATTTATAAACAATAGATAATAAAATAAAATAAAATGTCTTTCATGCTGGGGCGTACAAAATTTCTGATTCTCATTTCTCACGATCCAGCCCTATCATAAGTGGGCGGGGTCAGGACCCTTTTCCAAAAATTTCATAATAATATTATTTTATAGCAAAATTCTAATTCACATACTAATTTTCAACAAATTGGATCAAATAATAAAAAATTTCCTGAAATATCATAGTTTTTTCATTTTTCGAAAATACCGTTATATGCCATTTTCAATAGCAACCTAACTTGGATGGAGTGCAACCTATATACCAAATTTCGTTGAGATATCTCAATGATTATTTCATTGACAAACGTAAAATGCAAATTCCTTCCATTGTTCATGTTCGATTGGAAATTTTCGGGGGATTAAAACTAAAATCATGTAAAAAATAATAAAACTTTTTTGAACACTATACACTTTTAAACAACTAACTTTCATGTGATCGTTATAAGGGGGAACTGGAATGTGGGATCTATAGACCGCGTTCCATCGACGCATGCTAAAATGCGGCCTAGAAAAAATGTATTATATAAATTTTAAAACTATGGGATGAACAAAGAGTAAAAATTTAATAGAATATTCTCACAATAAGCTATGCAATTAGTATACTTTAAATATGAATACCTTCAGGACTTGCAACACGTAATGTGTGAGATGTACACATTTTTAACGCTTCTTATTTACGAAGGTGGAACGTACCTGCAAATAAACAAAAAAAAAAATATTTAATAATTATTTACTACATAATGTGTTATACTAAATGATGATCAGGCAAATTGCATGGAATTATATGGGCGCAATCTATGCTTACATAACTTCTTAACCATAGCTGCTATATTGTACAATAACTTCAGGAAACATTAGGAAGATAATGACTCAGGGATCTTTTTTCTATAAGACGAAATAGAAAATATACGGGCCGATTCTGAACAGAAACTCCCCGGGAGCTTTCTCTCTTTTCCCTTTCCTCCTATCATGAATAAAAATTCCCTGAGGGTTTTTCATGTTAAATGGCGGAGTTGAGCTCTCAAAAAAGTGTCGAACAGCTTTTTCGAAGTTCGAATTTCTTCCTCCCAAGTTTTCGGGGAAAATGATACACCTGGGAGCAGGCGGAGTTGAGCTCTCAAAAAAGTGTCGAACAGCTTTTTCGAAGTTCGAATTTCTTCCTTCCAAGTTTTCGGGGAAAATGCTACTCTTGGGAGTTTATTATTGGGGTATTTCTTTCTCGGGAGAAACAAATTCCCGGAGAACAAACTCCCCGGGAGTATTAGGAATTGGCCTGATAATAGCCTTATTCATAAAAAATACAAAAAGTTTATAAATTGAAAAATGTATGCATACGTCAATTTATAAAGCTTTTTAAACCTATATTTTTTATGAATAAGGCCAGGCATCTTCCATCTAAACGGCAAATGAGCCTTTGGATACTTACCCTCGGCCAGAAAGACCGTGCAATCATGCATTTCCTGGTTTTCGTCCAGCGGTCGCTGAGCTGACATGAGGCCCATCAATGATACATCCAGCTGATCTTTATGTGGTGATAATCTTTCAACAAAATTCTTGTGATATCTTATTTAACTTATTAATTAACCGGTTTAAAATTTTAACAGAAGAAGTATTTTCGGTTTACACCCACATCGAAGTCATATTTCAACTAACTGGTTTTAACTTTTAAAACCCGTAGCAACTCTCTTCAACAGATACTGTATATGTTAATCTAGCCCTCGAATCGTTAAATCTGTTCACATGATACGTTAGTCGTCTATGCTGAATGGGATAAAAAGTACGTTCAAGTGTGTCATAATCTGAAAAATTTGTTTTTACGTGACTCTGTAATGCGATATCGTATGTGACGATTCGAGCCCAGGTTATGGTCTATCTGTGTGCTAAACTTCATTGAAATCCGGTCAAGCTTTCATATTTATAATGTTGGTAGGAAAGGATATGTACTTATATACATACTACATACTTAGATATATATGGACGAGTAGGTATAACTCACATAATCTTGTATGAGGTTACCTCTATGCAATTTTAGATTTTATTAAATTCATTTTTTGTGCCATGTGCGTTACACATATCTACGAAGCACTATTTTTTGCCCCTTTGTTTTATTTTCATACGTTAAAGCATAGCCAGACGGCAGCGTTAATCCGGATCAACTCGCTAATTCGGAATTATCTCGAGAATTAACTGCAGTTGATCCGGATTAAGTCCTAGCGTTAATTCCCAAACTTAAATCGGATTAACGGAATTTTCGATGACAACACTGACCAAAACTCAGAGAGCGTAGAATACAGAGAATATGCAAATCTAGCATGGACATATACCCTGGTTGCCTCAGCCGCAGTAGCCGAGTGGCAAGAGCTGCGTACTACAAGCCTGAAGGTCCCAGGTTCGATCATCGGTTGGAGCGGTTGCCAAGAAATGTTTGATTTTATTATTTCTTATTTTTTTTCGGTTTTTATTTTATTTCGCAATTTTTATTTTATTATAATAATTATTACTTAGTTTAAATTTTGAGAGCAAAATTTTACTAAAAAAGTCAAAAACATTAAAAAATATAGCGATAATTTAATGAATTAAAAAAATTAAATGAATATCCTACTGGACGTGGGACACGAATCTACGACCTCGCGCTCGTAAATCCGCATTACTGCCGTCTGTCAAGGCACAATTTCGATCAAATCAACTGCGCCGTTAATCCGACTAAACGGTGCCGTCTGTCTATGCTTTTAGTCTATTTTGTTTATGCTTCGATAGCGATGAAGTGGCTCAATTCAATCATAACAAAAGCTCAGTGCATACCTAATTTCGTCTATATTTACATTTTTAGCATTTCCATCGTTGGTTTGTTTTGTGCATTATGAAAATGAAAGCAGCTTAATAGCCAACTGCTAAGAATGCTCGTTTGAAAACGCGTTTCAAGGAGCTGTTAAAGCAAAATCAACGGTGTGGAATCTAATTTGAACAAATACGTAAAATTTGTTTGTTTAATTGCAAAGAAAATTAATCAAATGAAAGAATGTGAATGTGAATGAACATAAGCAGTAATATTTGTGAATTAAATATTTTCAATCCTGAGAAAGGCACACAAAATAAAGTGTAGGGGAACTGAATAAACTAAGTACAAAGAGATGAATGCAAATCAATTGTTAAACTATTGTAGAACCACGGAAGCTGCTACAGAAAGTTAACTAATGGTGAGTTTGGACATGGGACGATGGTAAATTTCTGATAACCAGCTGGGTTTGCTCATCTATAAATACATACACTGCGAAAAGAGTTTATTTATGGCAACTAAATATATTTCTCTCAACATACAATATCAGCAATATGGTTATAGTTACCAAATCATGTGTTGAGAGATTTATATTTAGCTGACTTTTTTCTGAGTGTATATACATACATACATACAGATATACATACTCCTATTAATAACACCCATTGAAATCGCCTGAGTAAACTGCAATTTACAGCTTTCTGCACTTACACAAACAAGCTTTTCAAGCAAAAACAATGCAGATTACACGCTCACCGAACGCCAGCTAAAACTCAGTGTGTAACCAAAGGCACTTCAGGTAGTTAGTTGACTCGACAACTGCGACAGCGAAGAGCAATCGCCTGCGGTGGAGTCTTAAAGGCAGTCTTACAACCCCACAAGTGTTGCACTTAGCGCCGTTTTAAGCGATTTTAATTTTTTTTTGTGACGCTTGCGGTATGTATGTGCGATGACGGCCTTTGTTTGCCATACAAACTACATACACACAATTCGGTAACAATTCCAGAACTCAGTTTGTTTTGGAACTTTTTTGGCTGCTGTCGCATTCATTTCACTGCAAGGAAACAGAAAACAACAACAAGAGCATTTAATGCCAATAGCAAGATTGCTGTTGCCTTGGCTGCAGGTGGCTGCTACTGCTACTTGCTACTTGCAGCTTGCAGCTTACTTCCTGCTTTTAGCCGCTTAAAACCGTAAAAGTTTGCTCTTCGAAAAGTGTGCTCACTTTTTCACGTTCGAAATTGTTCAAGTTCTTGACTTCGCGATAGTGTTTTACTCTTATTTTTTGTGTTGTTGAATGAACACTTTTGCATTTGATTTATTTTTTTTTGCTTTTTTCTGTGAGTTTTTTACTTGGCTTGTTTACGCAAGCTCTTTTGGAAGTATTTTTTTAGCGATTTGTTTTGGCTCTTTGCAACGCGTTTGCGTTTAAATCAAACTCTCCGTACGTTCCCAACTCGCTCGCGCTGTTTTCCTACGATTCGCTCAGACTGCCTTTCATACAAACTGTTGTCGTTTTCTTTTGTGCAGATTTAAGTTTTTTTCAATTTTTGCACCTTTTTCGCTCCGAAACTCGTTTTGCAACAATTGCAAAATTACCCAAAATTAAGGTTTTAACCTAATTTTGACGCAAAGTGCCTCTTCGCACGCAAACAAAGTCCAGCAAAATGTTTCATTTTGTGGGCAACAAAACAAAAAACAAAAAACACAATCAAAAGGAGAACAACTGCAAAAAAAAACAGAAAGTTTCAAAACAAAATTTAAAAAGAAAATTGTGTGTAGCACACACAAAACCATTTCGAGACTTCAAGTGAGACTCGTTGAAAAACGCAAAAGAGACTTTATGTTGGTCCCATTGACCAAAAATTGCTAAAAAGTAATAGAAACTTCTATTATACTACACGAAATGGCAGGACTAAGCGTGTAAGTATTAGTGCAGTGAGCACGGTAAATTTAGAATCATCCAAGCAGAAGGATGGGGATAAAGTTTAGCAGCATCGTGGTGGCGGCGGCGGCGCGTATAAAGACGCAGTAAAAAGCATTAAATTTAAACAGATTGCGGTTGTGTGGAAAAGTGTTTGCTGTTGTTGTTGTTGCTGCTGCATTACTCGGCCAGTTGGGCAGTTGTTGGTCGCTTACGGTTAGCTAATGGCAACATTTGCGCGCTTTTCGGCAGCAGCACACTTTTGCTACCACTTTGCAGCACTTCGCCCTTTATTTCGAAATGTTTTCGCTGTTTTTTGCTGCATTTTCGACTCTTTTTGCCGCTGTTTTTTACCTTTTTTCTCTCTTGGCTTTGCTGCGTTTGGTACCTTTTTTGCGTTGGCCATTTCATTAAAAGGTGGCAACAAAAATAAAGTGCTGCTATTTTCTCATGCCGCATAAGTACAATTATCGTCGACTTGGAAAATATACACTGCAGTTGAATTGCATATGGCGGCTGGAAATTAAAGAAAGTACGTTATTTAGCTTTTCGGTAAGGTATTTTTATATTACTTCTGGAAAGTGAGTTTAAGTGCCAAAGCAAAGAAACCGTTTGCAGCATAGATGGTTGTATAAATAAAATTAAATTGCTTTCTAGTAATAAGTACCGTAAGCGGTGCTGGTTTACCTGTGTACCTGTGTAGTGTTTGATAAGAGGAGTGAAGGTTGAATTGAACTCGTTACTGGCTGAAATTACCTGAAGTAAATAAAACGAATGTATCAGAAAAACTTGCAGAAATTAGCTCAGGCAGAAAAAAAATTGAACTAAAATCCTGAAGTATGATTTCGTGAGAAAAATCTTAGGCAAGGGGAAACG
>NW_023458556.1:51301370-51309151 GCF_013731165.1 Rhagoletis pomonella | reverse complement strand
TATGTGAATAGATAAATGCATGCGTAATGCTATGTAGGTGAAGTGTGTGCTTAATAAAGATTTCAATGGTTGAGAGAATGCGCGGCATCTACTTAAAAGCGTGGGCTCAGAGAGTGTATAAGCATGAGTGCGACATGGCGTATACGTAACTCGTTGTGGGAAATTAAAAAAAAAAACACTGAATTTCTTGTGGCTGTACGCAGACGTTTGCTGTGTAAGCGATAATTATGTTAAAAATATGTAAATTCAAAGCTCCTCAACCCGCACAAATAAAAACAATAATAATAATTTGTAGCCTGATGAAGAAAGTTGCGAAGCGAGAAATTTGAATAAATCTCAGACAGAAATAGTTATAAATGATGAATATGACGTACATGAAAGTGGGTTATAGTGTGCAAAGTTTTTGCTGAACGTGAAAAAATTAAAAAGTTTCGCTGAGTGTATGAAATTTCTGCGTATTACCTTATAAATGATTTCTATTAAACTTAACTTATTTAAACTCCAAAAATTATAAGAGATTTGTACACCTTCTATTTTCTTAAGATCCATCAAAATATTTTCATGCTAAAACCTTTTAAAACTTTTTCGTCTGGCATCCATATTTTGACATATATTTCAATAAATTCCTTTAATTAAAGTGGAATTTAATTTTTCAACTCGGTGACAACCTTCCTTCAATAAAACCATTTCAAAACAATTTCGGTTGTAATAATTTATTTAACTTATAAAATAATTTGAATTTAAATCATTAAACAGGTGGCAACTCTGTTCAAAACTACAAAACTCTTTCAAAACCTATTTTCTTCTTGAACCTATTTTGTTATCTTCTCACCAGTACTCTACTACAAATACTTCCAGAGGTAGGGAGTATGAAAAACTCAGTTTCTATGGGAGGTGCCACGCCCCCTTCCTCAATAACGCCCCTTCCCCAATAACGCAGATTTTGCTCATTAGTGTGGGATTGATTTCATGTCCATATTTCCATACCAAGTTCCAGTCTTCTGCCACAAATACCTCCAAAGATATGCGGTATGAAAATTTCCATTTGTATGGGAAGGGCCCACGCCCCTTGTCAAATCGAGATTAAGGCTAGCCTATCTTTTAAGTTGGGCTAAATGACACCGGTTAGCTTCAAAGAAAAAACAAATAACACCTATTAAATTCTTACACAAAGAAAGTTGCTAGTTGCTAAAAAATCTCGATGTCAATATTTTTCCGTTTTTACCGAGTCTTTTTGTGTCTCCATAGTTTGTTACGTTTTTTCCTACCTTTTTCAGCTTTTTAGAACTACATTGTACGCCCTTGAACGCTCGAGTTCGTGCCGAAATTTTCCGACCCACAGCCACAGGCTTAAGCATGACTCGACCCGTGTCCATACCCCTATTGCCAACTTCCTGCTTTTCATGGCGATCACTACTGGCCACTGTATAATGGAGTTATATGTCAGCAGAATCTCGTAGTATATATATGATATTAATATGAAAATAAATTTCAAAGAGTTAGGTCAAGGTTTGCATAAAAAATGATTCATTTAAATTTTTTGCCTTCATTCATAACTTACATAATCAAATAACAACTAATATAATTACTAACAAGGGGAGATATAGAAGTCCATACATATGTATATTCAAAAAAAAAAAGCTGGTAAATTAGCCAACATGATAGCTGCTGGTAGTTCATGCGCATTGAATACAGAAAATACATCTGACAATTGCCTTTAATTTGCACTTGTCACACATGAAAACGTATGCAAAAAGCATAGAGATGTACATTAGGGTGGGTCGATTTCGTATCGAGGAAAATAAAAAGCATTCAATGGTATTGCAATAGTAATATTATGTTGTCTTAGGTCTAAGCCAATAATAACTGGCCACGAAAGATTAATTTAAAACGTACGTTTAGCCCACGCAATTGACTTTGGCTGGTAATATACAGGGTAACAATTCGATATATCAAATAAAAGTTCATTATACGTCCATATATCATTTTTCAATAAGGCTTAAAGTTGTCGAGATATATATATAAAAATAAGTTAGTAGTAAAAACAAATGTTTCTAAAGCAAGCTTTCTAAATATTAACGAAATCGGACAGAAATACTGGTGTACCAAATATATCGACTCGTGCGCCACCAATCGGAAAAATTTTTGATCGAGTTATTTCTTTTCATGTAGTTAATATACGTTCTAATACCATTTTCCCACGGCATCCTGAACTAATTTGTTCGCTCTCCCAATTACGATCGCGAATTACCCCATTCCCACGGGCACATTCTTAATTCGACTTGACAGTTCTCTCTCTCGTCTCTGTGTTTTTTTTTTCGTCACTGCAAAATTTATCCGAAATTAGGTTCTTCCGTTTTGTGTAAGTTTCCGTATTTAATTAGGGATATACTGTATTGAAAAATTTTACTTTTCGTACTCAGAAAACATGCAAGTTTTGATTGTGAGCTTGTATCGATAAATATTCGTAAAAATTAGAGACGGCAGCGATTTTTTCGTAATTCGCATGGTAATTCGATCTGAATTAATTTTTTTTAATTTTATTTAATTCCATTATGTGAAAAAGTGGCTACAGGTAAATGCAATAGTCTTTAAAATATTCGGGGAAATCCTTTTCAGGACTCTCCAATTCGTGGATAAAACTTTGTATTCAGTTGAATTGAAAACGTCACTCCCTGGCACATTTTCCTGCAATCGATTACTTATATTTCGAAGTTATTTATACAACTGAAGAGAAATTTGTGCAAAAAAAAACACAGAGATACATCTAATTTTTTCTACATGACTTTGGCAAATATTCCTGGATCGGTACGTGATAATTTCCAAATTGACAGTGAGATTTACTGTTACGGATCGTTCAGATTATAATAAAATTATTTATAAAAAACTAAAAATGTTGAACAAAAATTTCTGCCAACATAAGTAAACTAATTAGTGTTTCTAGAAGTTGTGCCTGTTCAGTGTATCCATACTCATTTTCATAAACCAAATTTTTCCAAGGTTATGGAGAATAAGGGATTTCGTATCATAGCTAAATAGTTGCCACATTTGCAAAAATTCGCAAACAATAGCTAATAAGAAAAAAATATTTGCATATATGGAACCAGTGACGAAAATATCTCCAGATATATGAATGCTGTTATTTACATCTTTTGACTATAGACCACTGCAATTATCCATAGACGAGACACTTGAGACAAACCATATATTAAAGGGCTGCCAGAAATGATACTTGACTTTGTCGTTTGCGTTTAAGGATTCATTATCGAAAAATATACACCGAACTCTGAATTTTTAACCAGAATCCGTCTTATTCGACCAGTGTGCTGTGTGTCACTTGGGGGTCAATGCGCGAACTCTTAATATTAATATTTTACAGGCTTGTCGCTGACCTCATTATTCAATATTTATTTATTTATTTATTTATTTATATTCAATATATTTTCACTATTACCAAGGGATTTGAAAAATAATTAAATTTCCGACCCGCCCTAATGTATACATATGTACATATATATATATGTGTAGTTAACTTTAGTGTTAGTTCAAGGTATATACAGTGTGAAACCAAAATTCAATAGATTTGAAGTGAGTGTGTATAGGAGGTGGACCTTATGCAATCAAAGCATAATTGAGTGTGGAAAAAAATTATACGCCGTTCAACTTTAATTGCATTGCAATTTGATTGTCAACGACAGTATTTTTTGCTAAATAAATACATACTCGTATAAAAAAAAAAAACATATTGCTTGATAGTGTTCCCACGAGAAATACTGATTGCACTGATTGCGGTGATGAGCGTGACATTGCCTGTGACATTTAGTTGATTTGATTTGATTTGATTCGACTTGATATGATTTGATGTGATAGTTAATTTAGATGTTTATAAATGAAAAAAAGCTACTAAAGACGTCAGAAAACTCATACATAAATACGTTGTTAGAAATTTAAAAAAAATAGTAAGGTTGGTTAGAAAATGTCAGAATATGTTGAAGACTTTTAATCACAAATAGAAATATAATAAAAGAAAGCAAGTTTCAATATGCGAAAGAACCTGTCATATTAGGTACACTTTTTTATTATATAACTAGGTCCAGAGGTGGTTTATGAGCCTCTGGACTTCACCTAGTAGATCGTGTAGATGACTTACGACGTGACAAGGCGAGGGACCACGTCTGTGGCACCCTACTACTAAGGAATTGCTTACAAAGCATCGTATTTGGCTCCATGACTGTCTGAAAAGTGAAAATCAACTAATTAAAAATTTACGTGCAAAAAGTTACAAAGCATAAAAATTGAAGGCAGCTATACTTTCAAAAAGTTGAAGAAGGGTGCGACCTGTTCCAAAAATTACAATAATTTTTAATGAAAAACTAAAACTAATATCGGTGTCAAACGAATAAGTTTTTAGATGCCAGGTTTTTGCAGCGACTAACCATCTGTTTAAAAAATTAAATTTAATCTAATTCAAAAGTAAAAGTAAATATAAATAGATTAATTTCAAATATATTTTTGAATAGGATACAGTATGGGTTTTAATCGAAAGAGGAGGAAGATATATTTTTAAAGAGAGTTGCCATCAGGTTAAAACGCCAGAATAAGTTTAATCTATAAGTTATATATTTTAATAAAAAAAATGATTTATTGTCAAATTATTTCTGAAAAGTGTTGCCACCCCTTTAAATTATTTATATTTATTGCAATTAATAAGTATAGTGGAGTCCTATAATCCAAATTAGTTTGAAAATATTTTATAGGAGAGTTGCCGCATTTTAAAGATTTATGTAAATACACTTTTTAAGTTGAAGTTTAATAAAATATAACAAAACAGTACTAATATCAGACACAAAATTTAAGTATAGGCTTTTTTATTCAGACAAATTTTGAACAGAGCTGCCACCTATAAAAAAGTTAAAAAATAAATAGGGGTGCATATATCAGAACAAGCTGCGAAAGTTAAAATGTTCTTCATACCGAAGGGTTGGCGTGACTAGAATAACAACTAAAGTCAGAGAAAACCTTTACCCTTACTACCCTTACCCTTTACTAGGCATTGAAATGACAAGAAATATATGCCATTGAAATACAGCCAAGTGGAAATAAACTTAATAACTTTTTTTAATGTAATTATACGATTATTTTTTAATGCCCGACTTTGTCATTTGTCATTTTTGCCATTTAATGCCTAGTGGAAATCCAGCATTACTAAATAATCAATACTAAGAGTGCCAGTTGCTCTCGGAATTCGACCGTTTTTCTAGTTTTTTAAGAGATTTTCTACTAACATACCGGAAAATCTAAAACTTGTCTTAAATTTTTTATAACTTTGAAGCTCTTTGAAGGACCCGGTGCATTATAGTTTGTCGATATATATCGATAATTTGATATACTTTGGTAACGCGATGAATTTCAAAAACACTAAACTTTGGATAAGACTGTATAAATTTCGATAACTCGTTTAATTTTAATTAATAGCTACATATTTTTCGAAAGCTATCGACAAATTTCGATAACTCCTCATACTCTGGTAACATGATACAATTCGATAAGCAGTGATACCTCGATAATCTTATATAAACCTGGAATTTCGATAACTCGATATTTTTTTGAAAATTCGAATAACTTCTATTTGAAAACTCGACAAATTTCAAGAAATCATCAATATCGATAACAATAAGTTGAACGAACTCGATGCATGCATTTTGGAGCATAGTTTTCAGAAAATCAATTCTTCTTTTTATTCAAATTTCAACTCAAATATCCTCCCTTCTTTGTCAAGGGGTGTAAAAATGATAAAAAGAAGAGTGGTCAAACTAACGTAACTGTAGTTTATTACGCTAGATAGACAAAGAATATTTATTTTTTAAACGTCAGAGCGAAGAGCTCGGAGGAAAGAGATTGACCTTCTCGAAAATATAGTTTTGCCTCGAACTGCTCGAAGTACTTCTTCTTATAGCCAAATTAGTTTAACGTGAATCCAGAATTTTGAAATTGAATTGAATTGAAGTTTTTGAAATCTAGCTTAAGCTTCGACTGCATTTTCAGTACAAATTGTTGAGCTTAAGCTCAGTTTTCGTTGTAAGGGCATACAGAAACAGCTGATCTCCGATCACGCTAAAAATAAATTTTTTTCTCAAATGTATTACGAAGTAAATACGATAGAAATAGAAAAAATAATAAAAATGTGTGTAAATTTCAGATTTATTTAAAAAATTTTCCCCTTAATTACGTTGTACCGACATTGTGCTGTAAATGGTACAAATATTCTTATTTCCAAAGTTGCATGAAAACTTAAAATTGGGTAAAAAAATAACCGAACTAAAAATTTTGTGCCAAGAGCTTAACTGCAGTTAAGAGCTCAGGTAAGTGCAAATAACGTTAACATCGGGTGATCAGCAAAGTTTATTTCTTAAGCAGGGATCACACGATTTGTGCTTTTGTACATTTTCATCGTTACAGGGTGGTATTATTTGGAAAGTTATTTTTGAGCTGAGCTCATTATTTCGCCTTTTTCCAACAGGCATAAACTGCAGTTAAGGCTTGGTGGAAATTAACTTTGAGTCGAGAATTTGAGAGTGCAACAAAAATTGTAAACGCAGTTTCGTGAATTATTTTACCAGCAATACGAAATGTAATGGGATCAATGTAACACTGTGTTATTTATTTTATTTTTCATTGTTGCATTTCAAAGCATGACGTTAAAGCGAATATAATGCTGGCCGATCTGCGAAAAAAGCTAGCGCCAATTTTCATTTTACTCATGAAATTACATAACTTAATGGTTTTAATTAGTTTTCTTTGCTTACTTTACTCCGCGAGCAACTTGGCTATTCGCCATATTGTACATCTCCACGTGTCCCAGATTTTTTGTTGCTAAGAGCACTACTATGTACAGCTTTGGAAGTGTCTTTTTTTATGCTTTTATTTTGCTAAAAATTACTTAAAAGCACCATAAACTACTATTTTTTCTGTACACTACTTATGTATGTATGTATGCGTGTATTCGAAATGACACAAAAACTCACTTTTCAAAATTTAACTCGTTGTTGCGCAAGTAAAAGCCTGCATGTCAATGACACATAAACGTAGAAGAAGCATAACAAAATTGCTGTCAACCACAAATCCGGTTGTCTTTTAAAAATGAAATAAGCACTTGTCTACGCTAAAGAAATTCGAAACCATTTCTACAATATTCGCCTGCTACTGTCATAGTAATACTTGTGTGATACTGTCATGCTTCCTTTCCTCTGTAAATTCTCCAGGATATTATGTTGCCTCAAGCGATACTAGCAATCATCACGGCACAGCGCCACACTACCCATACGCTATGATGAAAACACACAGCCAACTTTATTGTAAACCCGTCCCAGCAGCTTCTCACTTCTTTCATTGCCCTCTCTTTTTCACATTTTCTTAAACTTTCATACGCTCCTTCCGTACTTCCGCTCGCTTCTTTTCCTTTCTTCCGCCTTGACGTTTCCGAAATTGGTAAATTCTGCTATTAAAGTAAATTCTCAGCACTTGATTATTTACTTTCGGTCACTTTTCCCCAATCAAGAAGTAAAATCTTTCACAAATTCCTTTGGGTTGAGTTTTATTGATAAAATGGCTTGGTTAAATCAGGTAGGGGGATAACGAGAGATGATGCAGGCAATGAAGAGTAATGCAAAGGACAAGAAATGGGAAAGCAAAAAAAAAAAAAAGGAAAAGCCACGTCAAGTTATAATATTGGCTATTTAAGCACTTTGACGTCGCTATGATGTGAGCTGACCAACAAAAAG
>NW_023458556.1:51298259-51301270 GCF_013731165.1 Rhagoletis pomonella | reverse complement strand
AAAACAGAAAAAATTCTGCGAAAAATAAATCAATTATGACAAAAAAAAAGTTGTATATCCTAACTTAACTTTAGGAGGGTTGCCACCTGTTTTAAAAAATGAAATTCAATCTGAACTAAGGGTAGTAGGTAAGAGAAATATGTATGTATCACCAGATGGACGCCAAACGAAATATGTTTCAGAAGGTAGTAGTTTGAAAATATTTTGAAGAGAGTTGTTGAATTTGTATTATTCAATAAGTTAATTGAATTATTAAAATATGCGTCTCAATCAAAGGGGCTTTGGAAATCTTTATTTTTGATCTATATTTAGCGCGGTTGCCATATGTTTAAAAAATCGAATTCAACTTAATTCACCAGTTAATTAAAATATGTATCGCAATGTCAGACGAAGGAAAGTTGACAAAATTTTAGCTTGAAAATACTTTTCAAGAGGGCTGCCACCTTTTTGAAAGGTCTAATTAAATGAACCAATACAAAAATTATATGATATATAAAATATGGCAGTCAAAATAGAGAGTGTTAAGGAATCTTTAGTTTGAACATCTGAATTGTTTGAAGAGGGTTGCCATGTATTTAAAAGGTTACATTGCAGGGTTGCAGTCTGTTTAGAAAGTTAAATTGCATAAAACGATCTGGGGTCTTATAAATTGATGAAATACATAATATAGGAGGGTTGCCATATGCTTGAACAATCAAACTCAACTTAGTTCATCAGTTAATTGAAATATGTATCCCAATGTTAGACGAAAGAGATTTAAGGAGATTTTAATTTGCAAACACTTTTTAGACGGATTTACACCTGTTTCAAAAGTCGAATTTAGTTAACTTATACTCAAGTTTTAGTGTGCAAATATCAGTAGTTAACTGGCCACCTTTTCGAAAAGTCATATCGATATAACTTAGTGTGTATGTATGTATATTATACGAGAAGGCATTTTTTGTGATTGTCATTAGATTTGCACCATTCTTTCGAATTTCAGAAACGAGAGTTCAAATTAAATACCTTGTGCCACCTGCACCACCTGTAGATGTGCGATAAAGTTTATTTTATTTTTTTTAACTAAGAACTTTTGTATCAGTATAGGGTGATTTGAACGGTGAAATATGGCGCTTGGATGGCTTATAGTTCATACAAACCGTTGAAATATTTTTTAGGTTTTTGAAATTCGGTTTGGGCGTTTTAACGCAATGCGGGTTCACTAGTTTTCTATATTTTCCCAACTCTATAAAATAAGAAGGGCATGTGTAAATGCGTAAGATATACTTTTTTTTGAGACCCGCTATAGTCCTAATAAAAATCAACTAAATTTCTCAATTTTATCGACTACAATAAAATTTTTGAGATTGTACTTAATTGCATTGTCGGTTTGTAGATACTTGTGAAAAAGTGACAATCAATACCACATAATCACTAGGGACTATTTATCAACTTTATTTTACAAATTTTACTTGTGACAACCTAGCAATAATACATGTGCTAATAAACACATATACAACGATTTGAGTGTGTATAAATTGTAAGAGCATCAACGTCAACGATTTCTAGGGTTTTCAATTTGCCTTAGGTAGGGAATAGGCCGCAGAAGTGAGGAGTGAGTTTGTCATGAACATCAGAATGTGATAAACAAAGGACCTGGCCAAGCTTAAAAAAGCAACACTTGCACAAATCTATATACTCTACTTATGTAAGTAGACTAGGGTGCCAAAAAAAAAAATTAAGTCTGAATTTAATGCTTTCACCCCTTAGGATTATTTTTATTAAAAATAAATACTTTCGATTTTTTTAGCAAAAAAAAAATGTTAAGACGTAGCAGAAAGCGCTAGAAGACCTCCAAGTATTTTATATGAAAAAGAAAACAATTTATCTTAGAAATGGTGAGGAATTACTGAAAATTAATATTTTTCCATCGGATACCTTTTTTTCTTCTTTCAATAATGATGGTTTATTTAACAATTATTTAGTAGTAACTGTTTTTAAAGGTCCCCTAAAAAGGCAAAAAATGCAATGGAGCGGCCCATAAAAAATCGCTAGTATAAACAAATGGTGAAATACACTATTGGAAGTATATTAAAGAGAATAAAATTTCCGATCAAAAATATTGAACGTCAAGAGTTCTATACCATTTCCACAAAACGCTTTGAGCGACCTCTGATTTTGAATAAATAAAACGGTATTTTTCGGTATAGATAAATTAAAATTCCGAGTTTACTTTTTCTCATGCATTTTTGGACCATCCTAATGTACCTACACTTGTGTTTATGTAAGTATGTATGTACACTAAATTCAAAGTTTCACTGCATTTGATACACAGAAAGCAATAGAGCGCAACCATCAATGGTTGATTTCAAACTTTTCGATCCACTCGTCTAATATGCTGGCGAGCACTGGTATCCTATGTATGTATGTATGTCCGCCTACAATGTCCGGCGCGTATGTGTATTTTAGTTTCCGGCGTTATTACTCTAGCAGTGTCTCACATCTTTACGTCGGCCTCTATAAATGTAAGTGTGCTGATTTTTGCAAGCAGTCGATTGCTGTCCAACACTTTTGACACCTTTCTTTTCTAAAAATCTAAAATAATATTCCCGAGAGGCAAAAGGTCTTAAGCGTATGCACAATGAGCTAGTATGCATGCGCAAATATGTATGTATGTATGTACATATATACTAAGAAAATAAGTAACTACCATGCTGTATGAAGTGTGTTTGCTCCTATGAAAAAGGGTCATGCCAGGCTTAAACTTTTACACATCAAACGCATGCATGTTTATGTGTGGGTGCATATATACATATGTAACTATGTAGGACAGTTTGCCGCCATTTATGTACTTAGCAGCTTCATAAGTAATTTTACATCAGCTCTAACCCATTTTGTATATTTCACTGTATGTAAATATGTCTGTGAAAGCCCTTTTGCCTACATACATACATAGACATCCCTTTTTGTTCGTCTTTCAATGGACTTTTTGTTGGTCAGCTCACATCATAGCGACGTCAAAGTGCTTAAAT
>NW_023458556.1:51290710-51298159 GCF_013731165.1 Rhagoletis pomonella | reverse complement strand
ATTTAAGCACTTTGACGTCGCTATGATGTGAGCTGACCAACAAAAAGCCCATTGAAAGGCGAACAAAAAGGGATACTTGTATGTCTATGTATGTATGTATGTAGGCAAAAGGGCTTTCACAGACATATTTACATACAGTGAAATATACAAAATGGGTTAGAGCTGATGTAAAATTACTTATGAAGCTGCTAAGTACATAAATGGCGGCAAACTGTCCTACATAGTTACATATATATGCACCCACACATAAATACGCATGCGTTTGATGTGTAAAATTTTAAGCCTGGGATGACCCTTTTTCATAGGAGCAAACACACTACATACAACATGGTAGTTACTTATTTTCTTAGTATATATGTACATACATACATACATATTTGCGCATACATATTAGCTCATTGTGCATACGCTTAAGACCTTTTGCCTCTCGGGAATATTATTTTAGATTTTTCGAAAAGAAAGGTGTCAAAAGTGTTGGACAGCAATCGACTGCTTGCAAAAATCCGCACACTTACATTTATAGAGGCCGACGTAAAGATGTGAGAGACTGCAAGAGTAATAATGCCGGAAACTAAAATACACACATGCATGTGCTGGTCATTGTAGGCAGACATGCATACATAGGATACCAGTGCACGCCAGCATATTAGACTAGTGGATCGAAAAGTTTGAAATCAACCATTGATGGTAGCGCTCTATTGCTTTCTGTGTATCAAATGCAGTGAAACTTTGAATTTAGTGTACATACATACTTACATAAACACAAGTGTAGGTACATTAGGATGATCCAAAAATGCATGTGAAAAAGTAAACTCGGAATTTTAATTTATCTATACCGTGTTGAAACTGTCGCTCTGTGCAGACGTGTTGTTCTGGTATTCAACATAATTAGTTATAACACATTAAATAATGTCTAACGTATATGGTTCCTCTGTCATTATTCATATCTGTATTATTTTTATTTTTCCCTCTTTGTTTTCAATCTCTGTTAAGTTTGTCGATAACCACCACTTTTCTGCTATTGATTTATTACTTGAAGTTGTCTCACCCATATGTTATTCGTATGTCGGCGGATAACTCATTTTCTAGCGTTGACGATAATAACTCGGTACTGCTAAATATTCTTTGTAAGCAAGGCAATGGGCTAAATGTTGTACACTTCAATGCTCGTAGCCTTAATAGTGAAAAATTGGATTATGTGAGACACTTATTTGAATACTCGACTGTCGATGTGATTTGTGTATCTGAGACCTGGTTCGATGCTGAACTTCCTGATAGTTTTTATTCCATTCCAAATTACAATTTATATCGAAATGATCGCGTGGGTAAAAGAGGCGGCGGGGTAGCTGTGTATACTAAATTATTTTTAAATGCTAAAATTGTAAGTTGCTCGTCCACGTCTGAAGTATTTGTCTGTTTTACTGTATGATGCCAACATTAAAGTACTAGTGTCGTGTGTGTATAATTTCAATAGGTATTCTTCTTTTGAACCTTTTTTTGACGACATATCTCAACGTCTTCTTGACTATGACCATTACGTTATCTGTGGCGATTTTAATGTTAATTTGCTTAAACATGATTCCTTATCAGCCAGGTTTATTGACTCTGTTGCATCTACTGGTATGTCCATAGTTAACACTGTTGTGCCTACGAGATTTTCTTGTAATAATCGTCCTAGTTTATTAGATGTGTTTATTGTCCCTGAATCAACGGGTGTTCGTCTGTTTGATCAAATCTCCTTCATTTCTGACCATGACCTTATTTTTTGCAAGTTTGATTTTAAATTAACTTATGTAGTGGATGCAACGACAAAATTCAATTATCGTGATTACAAGTCAATTGATTATGACGCTTTGTTCACAGAACTAAATAACTTCCAATGGAATCATTGTTGGAATCTGGAAACTGCTGATGAGAAACTTGGCTTTTTGCAGAATAAAATTTTATACTTTTTTAATAAATATGTGCCTCTTCGCCAGTTCACTTCCCGATCCTGCTCTTGTCCGTGGTTTAGTCAAGAAGTGAAGAGACGGCTATTAAAAAACGCAACATTTTGTACGGAATATGGAAAAGAAAGCCATCCGATGAAACCTGGAATGTTTATAGGAGTGCTCGCAATAAGGCGTCTATTTCGGTCCGCCAAGCAAAGATAAGATACTTTGGCATAAAGCTCAATTCCTGCTTGCCTCCCAAGCAGTTGTGGTCAAATTTGAAACAGTTGGGTGTGCGCTCGGGCTCTGAGGCTCCATGCCAACTTGATGCCGATTTGCTAAATGAGTTCTTTGTATCCAAAAACTGTCCATCGGATATTGGTGCATTGGTCCCAAGGAGCATACCTGTTAAGTCTCACCTGGCTGAAAAATTTAAATTCATTTCTGTCTTTGAGGACGATGTAGCTAAGTGCGTTCTTCGGATAAAATCAAATGCCGTGGGTGCAGATGAGCTCCCTATTAAATTCATTAAAATTATTTTACCATATATATTGAGTAGTTTTACGCACACAATTAATCACTGCTTTACTACCTCTACTTTCCCTGCCGCATGGAAAGTAGCCACTGTTACACCTATAGCTAAAAAACCCGGTGCCTCTTCCCTGTGTCATTTTAGGCCTATAAGCATTTTACCGGGACTTTCCAAAGTATTCGAAAGGCTTATAGCTCAACAGGTTATGGATTTTATTGAGGCGAATAAGCTGTTGAGTCGACTTCAATCTGGTTTCAGGCCCCATCATAGTTGTTCAACGGCAATTGTAAAAGTGTTAGATGATATTCGTCAACCTTTAGATCAAGGCCACCTTACCTTGCTCTGCCTACTCGATTTTTCCAAGGCCTTCGATTCAGTTAATCACACATTGTTGTGCAATAAGTTATCTAACTATTTTGGTTTTAGTGAAAGCGCAGTAAGGCTGCTTAAAGATTACTTAAGTAATCGATTCCAAAAAGTTAGGTCTGGTAATAAGCTCTCTGAGCTCGCCCCCATCTCTTCAGGCGTGCCACAAGGCTCTATTCTTGGCCCTTTACTATTTAGTATGTTTATCAACGATGTATTTACGAGATGCTCAAATGCCAATGTACATGCGTATGCAGATGACGTACAACTGTATCTCTCCAACAGAATAGGGTTGGTCGAAGACCTTAGTTATAGGCTTAATGAGGATTTGCACTCCATCTTTGAGTGGTCGAAGGAAAACCTACTTCATCTTAATGCGCAGAAGTCATATGTACTACCCATATTTAAGGAAAAAGTTGAGCATTCCGTGATTCCGCCTTTGCATATTGGTACTAGCCCACTTAAAGTAGTTGACAAAGTTACAAATCTTGGGTTTGTCATTAACTCTAAGCTAACTTGTGAGGATCATGTTAACAAAACTGTGAGCAAAATATATTATACTCTTCGATATCTTAGAATTACTTCGCAATATGTTCCTTTAGCCACTAAGAAAAAGTTGGTTCAGAGTTTAATAGTTCCACTTATTACGTATTCTGAGATAGTTTATAGCAAACTAGATTCTCACTCTAAGCACAAGTTGGACGTAGCTTTTAATTATGCCACGAGATACGTATACGGTCTGAAGAAGTTTGACCATCTTTCCTTGTTGAGAAACTCGATACTTGGCTGCGACATACAAAATTTCTTAAATGCCAGGAACTGCATCTTTATTTTTAAACTAATTACTCTTGCGAAACCGGAATACCTATATGAAAAACTCATATTTACTAAATGCTCTCGCTCTTTAACTCTAATTGTGCCCAAGTTCAATTACTTATGCTCATCCCGACTGTTTTTCGTTAACGCTGTTAGACTTTGGAACTCCCTTCCTCAGTCGCTAAGGAGGTTATTGTCTAGAGGCAGCTTCAAGAAACTTATACTTCAGTATTTCTCTAATTAAAATTTCTTGAAAACATGGTTATCGACTCTCGCAATCTAAATTATTTTTATTCATGTTTATCTTTCTTTTTTTCTTATAATTTCTTAATGTTTTATAATTACTTAATGCTTTAAATTATTAAATATTTTATCTGTGTATTTTTTTTTTTATTGTTAAGGTATTTAATTGCTTATATTTACATCGTTGTGCAAGAAAAGATTATATCTTAATGTACTAATTACCATTAAATTAAATTAAATAAATAAATAAATAAGAGAAAATAAGAGAAAAATACCGTTTTATTTATTCAAAATCAGAGGTCGCTCAAAGCGTTTTGTGGAAATGGTATAGAACTCTTGACATTCAATATTTTTCGATCGGAAATTTTATTCTCTTTAATATACTTCCAATAGTGTATTTCACCATTTTTTTATACTAGCGACTTTTTATGGGCCGCTCCATTGCATTTTTTGCCTTTTTAGGGGACCTTTAAAAACAGTTACTACTAAATAATTGTTAAATAAACCATCATTATTGAAAGAAGAAAAAAAGGTATCCGATGGAAAAATATTAATTTTCAGTAATTCCACACCATTTCTAAAATAAATTGTTTTCTTTTTCATATAAAATACTTGGAGGTCTTCTAGCGCTTTCTGCTACGTCTTAAAATTTTTTTTTGCTAAAAAAATCAAAAGTATTTTTTTTTAATAAAAAGAATCCTAAGGAGTGAAAGCATTAAATTCAGACTTAATTTTTTTTTTTTGGCACCCTAGTCTACTTACATAAGTAGAGTATATAGATTTGTGCAAGTGTTGCTTTTTTAAGCTTGGCCAGGTCCTTTGTTTATCACATTCTGCTGTACATGACAAACTCACTCCTCACTTCTGCTGCCTATTCCCTACCTAAGGCAAATTGAAAACCCTAGAAATCGTTGATGTTGATGCTCTTACAATTTATACACACTCAAATCGTTGTATATGTGTGTATTAGCATATGTATTATTGTTAGGTTGGCACAAATAAAATTTGTAAAATAAAGTTGATAAATAGTCCCTAGTGATTATGTGGTATTGAATGTCACTTTTTCACAAGTATCTACAAACCGACAATGCAATTAAGTACAATCTCAAAAATTGTATTGTAGTCGATAAAATTGAGAAATTTAGTTGATTTTTATTAGGACTATATCGGGTCGCAAAAAAAAGTATATCTTACGTATATACACATGCTCTTCTTATTTTACAGAGTTGGGAAAATATAGAAAACTAGTGAACCCGCATTGCGTTAAAACGCCCAAACTGAATTTCAAAAACCTAAAAAATATTTCAACGGTTTGTAAGAATTATAAGCCATCCAAGCGCCATATTTCACCGTTCGGCCATTTCTGAGTGAAGAGAGGTCCCACAGAGTGCAGGTTTCTTAATTTCATCAAATTTCAAATCACCCTATACTGATACAAAAGTTCTTAGTTAAAAAAAATAAAATAAACTTTATCGCACATCTACAGGTGGTGCAGGTGGCACAAGGTCTTTAATTTGAACTCTCGTTTCTGAAATTCGAAAGAATGGTGCAAATCTAATGACTATCACAAAAAAATGCCCTCTCGTATAATATACTTACATATACACTAAGTCATTAGCGCACACAAGGGGTGGGTTTTGGGGTTCAAACCCCACCTAAAGCTAATAACCTCAAATACAAACTGTATCTTAAAGCTAAGAACACAGCTCTCAAGGAAATTATAAGAAATATTTATTATAATTTCTGTTGCTTGAAAAGGCGCTTTGCTTTTGCTGTAAATTTTCATGAGGAAATAAATATACGAGCATTTTTTTCTTGAGAGCTGCAAACTGATTTATGAAAATTTGGTAGAAGAAAATTTCTTTTACATTTCTCGTCCGTCGTTTTATATGAATTTTTCGTTTTTCTGAGAGTTCAGTTAATTTTTTCGGAACTCGAAATATTAAAAAAATTTAGCAATCACCATCTATCGAAAACCAGAAACCAGAAATCGAAAAAATGAACATAAAAGTGCAAAAATTCATGGAATCAATAAATTTATTTTTACTGACTCTTTTTGAAAATTTTTTATTAGGTACTTTTGAAAGTTGAGCGCATCTTGAGTTTATAGAACTTTTTATTAAACAAGTAGTTTTTAAGGAAAGAACAGAACCGACTTCAATTCTCATATACAAATTTAGGGGTACCGTTAATTTCTTCATGATCCAGTCATCGGATCTCTAAACCAAATTACGGGACGACCCTTGAGGTACCATCTTTCCAATAAAAAAAGGATTATTGAAATCGGTTCACGTGGTAAAAAAGTTATGTATTCCGGCGAATTAATAACCTCCCCTTTTTTGAAGTCCGTTAAAAGTGTTTGAGTTCTGTTAATCTTATGTAAATAAAGTGCAGTTTATGAATTTTAAAACGTTTATTTATTTATTACATACTGTACATAAAACTTGCATAAATGTATTTTAAAGAGCGTATTATCAAGCAAATTTTCAGTATTTTCCGGTGATATATCTTCAGAAATATAAAACCCCCCCTAAAATATATTCCTGGGTGCGCCCCTGCACTAAGTTATATCGATATGACTTTTCGAAAAGGTGGCCCGTTAACTACTGATATTTGCAAACTAAAACTTGAGTATAAGTTAACTAAATTCGACTTTTAAAACAGATGTAAATCCTTCTAAAAAGTATTTTCAAATTAAAATCTCCTTAAATCTCTTTCGTCTAACATTGGGATACATATTTCAATTAACTGATGAACTAAGTTGAATTTGATTGTTCAAGCATATGGCAACCCTCCTAAATTATGTATTTCATCAACTCATAAGACGCCAGATCGTTTTATGCAATTTAACTTTCTAAACAGACTGCAACCCTGCAATGTAACCTTTTCAATACACGGCAACCCTCTTCAAACAATTCAGATGTTCAAACTAAAGATTCCTTAACACTCTCTATTTTGACTGCCATATTTTATATATCATATAATTTTTGTATTGGTTCATTTAATTAGACCTTTCAAAAAGGTGGCAGCCCTCTTGAAAAGTATTTTCAAGCTAAAATTTTGTCAACTTTCCTTCGTCTGACATTGCGATACATATTTTAATTAACTGGTGAATTAAGTTGAATTCGATTTTTTAAACATGTGGCAACCGCGCTAAATATAGATCAAAAATAAAGATTTCCAAAGCCCCTTTGATTAAGACGCATATTTTAATAATTCAATTAACTTATTGAATAATACAAATTTAACAGGGGGCAACACTCTTCCTTCACCTTAAAAATATGTCAATTTATATTCCATATAACTTGTGTATAAGTTAACTAAATCCGACATTTAAAGCATGTGGCAACTCTCTTCAAAATATTTTCAAACTACTACCTTCTGAAACA
This sequence comes from Rhagoletis pomonella, assembly GCF_013731165.1. Lineage (NCBI taxonomy): Eukaryota > Metazoa > Arthropoda > Insecta > Diptera > Tephritidae > Rhagoletis > Rhagoletis pomonella. The sequence continues at coordinate 51,290,882 of NW_023458556.1, read as the reverse complement.
TATTTCGTTTGGCGTCCATCTGGTGGTACATACATATTTCTCTTACCTACTACCCTTAGTTCAGATTGAATTTCATTTTTTAAAACAGGTGGCAACCCTCCTAAAGTTAAGTTAGGATATACAACTTTTTTTGTCATAATTGATTTATTTTTCGCAGAATTTTTTCTGTTTT
>NW_023458556.1:51287762-51290610 GCF_013731165.1 Rhagoletis pomonella | reverse complement strand
TTTTTTTGTCATAATTGATTTATTTTTCGCAGAATTTTTTCTGTTTTTTCTTCGGAGGTATGATCTGTCAAAGTTTGCATTTTTCGTGATTCTGACTATTCATCTTAGCGCCGTTTTATAGCTAAAGAAATGGGCTTAACATGTCTGTATATAGGATGGTCGAGGTTATCCTAAAGCTAACTTAGCTATTAGCAGCTGAACTTTTTGTTTCATTCTCTTTTAAAATGTGGCTCAAAAAAATTAACGTTTTTCAGGAACTATTATTAAACTAATTTGTTTTTATGACGAGATGCTTTTTTTTGTGCCAGTCAACACATTTTTGTCATTTGTTTACGAAAAGTTATGTTGAGATATATTTAGTAAGGTGTTAAACATCGGGTTTTTACAAGAATTTAAATTTTATTACAGATTCCGATAGAATAACTATCCAGGTATAATATTTGCATGGCAAGATTTTTCTTTAAGTCGACAAACTCCTAGAAATGGGCGTGGCAATTGCAGGACTAAAGTAGAAAAACGCAGATTTTATTGCGGATTTCGGCAGAATATTGCTTCGTTAACAACATTTTAGAAATGGGCGTGGCTATATTAAAACCAAAGTTCAAAAGTTAAGACTTTATTATGGATTTCGTCAGAATATCTATATTAAAAAAGTTGTGGAACAAATGCGAAGCGATATTCTGCCGAAATCCGCAATAAAATCTGCGTTTTGCTAAGTTCATTCTCTAAATGCATTGTAATATTTTAGTCGGTGTATATGTATTTAGGTCCCGAACATTTTAAAGGGTGGAACCCTATCAAAATTTTTCATATTTACCTCAAGCAGTGAAGCTTTCCTTCAAAATGGTGTTTCAATCATTCAATTTGATGAAGTATTATGGCGAATTATTGACCGGATACAGTGCTCTCAGTTTTTCAAAACCCCGTTTTTTAATAAATAACTAAATTTGAACATCGTGGCTATTTTTCGCATACACGCGAGCTTCTTCGCTTCAAAATGGCATATCATTCATTAAATTTGACGAACTTTTAACGGAGATATCGTTTGGTAACAGAAAGATACCCTTTAGAAATAAGTGCATACATATGTATATAGATAAAGTGAATGCTCGAAGCAGCTAAAGATTCACTTTGATTAAGTTTTTTTTTTGCCGACGCTGCTACGGAGTCCGTGAGATACTACGATCTGCATTTAATAACCTGGTACATCTTAAATTGAATGTTAAGAAGCGATATAAGACAGACGTTTCAAAATTGTCAAAAGCGGAGAGGTCTTTAAGTGAGTACTCTTCACTCTAAACTTTAATGGAAAGAGAATACTAAAGAGCGTTGAAGAGAATGGGGGGACTTATATAATAATTTGTGCCATCTCGGCTGTCCCATAACATGTCACAGAAAAAGGGTTACACAAAGATCTCATTCACATACGAGAGTCATGTTATTTGGCACCACCCGACAGCTTTGCAAGGTAACAGGTCAAAGAAACTTCTAATTGCAAATATATATAAACATATATACTAAATATGTCCGTTGCAACTATTATACCTTAATAATGTTTTACTTTCCTATTCATTGGAAACTTAAAAAACAATTAATTAAATACCTGTGGAAATTGTAACTCAAATTAAAAATGCCATTAAGCACTTTTGAAGAAGGTACGTACCTGAAAAGAGACAAAAGTATTAAATTTAGTGATATGTTTACTTTCATGTATATAATATAGTTACTAGGTTATAAATAAATAGGTAACGTGTAGTTACTTAATTATAATAAAAATACATGAAGTGTTCGGCCGTGATTCCCGCAGCTTTTCAAAGCCCTTGCAGGTGCACGGGAAAAAATCTGGTTTCCTAAGGGAAAGCGTGCACCGTTCAAGGGCTAACGACCACTGAAAATAGTAAGTAAGTATTTTGACGTTGAGTTTTGCTTGAATCAACAAGAAGACCTTTAAAATGCCTTTCGAGCATAAAATGGAATTGCTTAAATTTCTTTTGTCTTATGTCACGTAGAAAATTCAAAGCTCATGCATAAAATCGCTTTAATTAAAGTCCACAACTAAATTCACTATACACACATACACATACATCGATTGGGTTTGTGATAAATATTTAAAAACTTAAAACTTGGAGGCATGTAAATTTCACACAAAATTTACATTTATACACCATAACCGCACACAAATGTATACTGAATCCTTTCCCTTGAACTGCAGTTGTTTTATTGCAATTACAACAAGAAAGGCATACTGCGGCACATACAAGTGTGCTGATGGTATTGATAAGACGCAAGCATTCGAGCATACAAATTCGAATTCAAATGCAAATTCAGATTCAAATATTCTTAAGCATAAATAGCTAATCTTGTCTAATAACATAAAATTTTACGACTACTAGCAGATACGAATGACTTAGGCGATTGAGTGAAGAACTCATTTGTGGCAGTTGCACACGCAGTACATTCATATATAGTTACGTATGTATGTATGTGCATATGTACATAAGAAACCAAATTCGAATAACATTTAAGTTGCTTTTTACCAGGGTTGCCGTTATTCGACTTTTTCAAAATGCACACTTCTCCAGAGACTCGCTAAATTTCGGATGTATATTATGTGAAATGCGTCCGGTTTTGCTTCAAATCAATGCCGAAGCTATCGGGCCGCGCATAAAAAAAAAATTAAATAAAATAGACACCATGACCGCGTTGGTTGATAAAGAAACTCCTCGACCTTATTTGGCGCTCGTTCAACCGCAGAACTCTAAAGTTTTCACGGTGCCTTAGTGATGCAGTTATAATACCCCTTTGAATTGGTCACACGGGTAGGCTTATGATCGAGCGAAAGATTTTT
>NW_023458556.1:51255113-51287752 GCF_013731165.1 Rhagoletis pomonella | reverse complement strand
ACATATATACATAAAAATTCTCTATGAAAAGAAATATTTTTTAAATTTTTTTCTTGAAAATTTTTGTCACATACAAATTTTTTGATAAAAAAAAATAGTTTTTGAAAATATGCCATTTAAAAAAAAATTAAAAAAAGCACAATGTTAGCTCTGAGTGTTTGAGTTGTGATTTTATTAAACCGAAGTTGAGTAAAATGAGAACATTACAAATTTACATACTTTTTTAATTTTCTTTACTTGCACTTTATTATACACAAGTAATTTTTAGCAAAAAAAAACCGACTTCAACTCCCATATAAAAAAAAAATATATATATATATATCTCATGATCCACGGACCAGATCTCAACCAGATTAGTATGGGACCACCTCTGAGACCCTACCTTTCCGATGCAGAATTATCGAAATCGGTTGACGTGGTCCAAAGTTATATTAAGTTAAAAAAAAAAAACAAAAAAAAAAAAAAATATTCCGACGAACTGATAACCTCCTCCTTTTTTTGGAAGTCGGTTAAAAATTTAATGGGCTACAAAATTGCTTACTCAAAAAAATTCTAAAAAAGATTAAAAAAATTGTAAGTTTGAAATGTTCTCATTTTACTCAACTTCGGTGTAAAAAAAATTCATAACTCAAATTATCGTTGAGTGCATCCCGATATACTATGCTTAAATATTGCACAACACTAAGAGCTACCACTGTGATTTTTTTCGATTTTTTTGAGCTGGCATATTTTCAAAAACTATTTTTTTTAGCATGTGAAAATTTTTTCAAAAAAAAAAATTTAAAACTTTTTCTTTCCATTGACAATTTTGATGTGTGTATGTGTGATGTGTTTTCACGCTAAAATCGATTTGTTTTTAACCGACTTCCAAAAAAGGAGGAGGTTATCAGTTCGTCGGAATATTTTTATTATTATTTTTTTTTTATGTATGTTACCGTATAACTTTGTACCACGTCAACCAATTTCGATAATTCTTTTTGCATCGCAAAGGTAGTGTCTCATACTAATCTGGTTGAGATCCGATCAGTGGATCATGAGATATATGTATATATATATATTTTTTTATATGGGAGTTGAAGTCGGTCTTTTTTTGCTAAAAATTACTTGTTGTAATGTAAGGTTTTTAAAAATGTATTAATCAATCTCAAATTTATGTTTATCCATCAACCCTTTAAAATTTGAAACAAAACAAACACGTGAATTGTGAACCCCGTCCATTTTGGGAAGGAACGCCCCATATAGTATACTATGTAGGTATGTATATTTTTTACCAACTTTAGAAACGACAGGTGAAAAGGTTCTGGCGTTACTCATAAATTAAATTAGCTGTGGTGGTTGCTTGCCAGGACAAAATAACCGAAAAAAAAGTTTGTTTATTTTGCATAAGCTGCGTATATTTAGGTTGCCTGTGGAGTTATATGCACAATCTTATGTGTAAGAATACATACATATGTGTGTGATTTCGTTGGGGCACAATAAGCGTCAGCAGCTGGAAAAAGGTAGGTCAGACAGCTAAATATGCGTTGATAGGCAGATAAATTCATGAGATCGCCTTTCATGATAATTTCTTGGGTTGTTTCACATGTGGTTGAGATAACATTTTAGATATTATGTAAATTTATTAGACAATTATATAAATTTTGATTGCATTTCTAAAGCGTGTGGCCTTAGTCGGTTCAAAAAACAAGGAAACTTTGTGTAAAAGTTTTCCTGTACTTTGACATACCTTGCATAAATTACCTTAAAATGTTTTATTAAATGCTAACTAAAGCATACCGCTGACGCCAAAGCTTAACCTTACCCGCATTCACTACTTCCGCTTGCAGTTAGTACACCCGACCATCTCCTCACCCATCCAGAAGTCTTTCCTGAGGGTCCACTTTCACCTATGAACCTTAAATTACTGTCACATGCTTATGCCTCTTCCACTACTCTCTATCCAACCCTCGTCGTCCCCCATCTACAGCTTTAATGTAGTTCGTATTCCAAACTGTTCTACTCCCACGCTGCCCTTACTTTCCACCACATACTTGCATACATATACATATGTATATTTATATATGTAAGTTGCCACATCCCGCTGTCTGTTGATCTCACTTTCAGCCACCAGCCGTCGGCTCCCTTCCGTTGCGTCAACAATTGTTGATTGTTATGCAAGTTGTCGCTTACCATTGGCCCCATGTCAGCTCGCACCCCCTACTCCGGCATTGTCCTTCACTTCATTGTTACTCTGTTTGACTTTGTATTATTTCGTGTGTCCTTGATAGCTGTCCTTTTGTGTGTGTCTGCATTTAAATGCTAATGTAATTGTATTTAATTTATTTATACTCTGTTTTTCCCGTCAAATGTGGACTCACTGCCACCCTTGTAAATAAGAATATGTTCACACCGCCAGACGCGCGCATGTACAGCTAATAAATGAATATGTAAGTTTGTACATAAATGCTTGCATATGCTCTGTGTATGTTTATACATACATATATATGCGTGTATTTATTTAAGAGTCATATATGTATGTACATATGTATATTTGTTTATTTACTCACGAGCATGTTTATTATTACAATTGTTTAACGCTTTGATTTTTGTTTCGAGATTTTTACATTATAGCTGAAATACAATGCCGGCGAACGGCGAACTCACCACAGCGAAATTCGCGCTGTCAAAATTAGAACACCCGCAAGCATATGAAATTGAACACAGCCAAAGCGAAATGCGAAGTTCGCCTGGCGGCGTTTCATGGCGATAGATTTATTTCTATCGCCCTGCTGGGCGATGACAGCTGTGCGTGCCAAAGGTGGCCGTATTTGTTTTTTGCTTTCAAAGTTTTAAAAGAAAACAACCTAAACACGTTTTTTTTTGTTGTTTGAAAAATATAGTTGTGGATTCGTTAAATCTGGCTTGAAACAAATTATTTATAATAATCTTTCTTTGTTTTACATTTATATTTGTTATCATTTCCTCATTTCTAAATATGGTTTAGTTTTTTCTAAATATGGTCACCCAAATTATAAAGGCGACCAAATGGGATCAGCTGTTTTCGCTACCGCTCTAATTCTGTTTAAGTAGGCGAAATAGCTGGGCGAACGGTGAACGACAGCATCGCCCAATTCGGCGAAGTTTGCCGTTCGCCGGTATTGTATTTCAAGCATCACAATGCTAATATTTAGCTGGTGTCATTGACTTTGTTCCCATATTCGTGATGATAATATATACCTACATCCATCCATCTATCCATATATTTTTAAAATTTTTATTTCCGGTGGTGCTGTTTATATAAGTTGAATTTATATGGAAAATGTGAGCTAGGGAAGCACAACTGAATTTGGAATTTGAATGAAGCTTAGTTCTTTAGTTTTCTGCGAAATAGAGTTGTGCAGCAAGAAGATATTCATTATGCGCTTGTATTCACAATATAAAAATAATAAAAACGCGTCACTTGTATGTATGTATGTAGTACGTTAAATTGGGCCTTAAAATGATCAGCATCAAAATTTTGTAAGCACAAAATAAAGTTATCCACGAAAAGTTTAACATTTTAAAGGTCTGAATCCGATACTGCCTGGGCTTTGAAGGGGTTAGAAAAATGTAATTGTTAATAAAAAAATGCCTTCTCATATTATACATATACATACATGTGTATTTAAGGGAGTAATTTTTAAAAAGTTGCCAACCCCAACAAAAAACCAAAGACGATTTACTTTCGCGTGGTATCTAATTTTTTGGTCCAACGAACGGTGAAAATCTTATAATTTTTAAAAAGGTGGCAATCCTCCTCAAAAAACAACACATCACTGAACAGCTAGAGATCAAGCCCTTTCATTTTATACCTCATTTTTCGTATTCCAACGAACCACCCATATCTTATAATTTTTCGCACAGGCGGCAACGCTCCTCGAAACAATTAAACCTTACTGAACATGTGAAGGCCGAGCCCCTTTCTTTGAGACTGTGCAAATCTGATGTTATTACTAAAACAGGCCTTCAACTAGGCATTATATGTAAGGTGGGAATTTTTAAATAGGTGGCAACCCCACGCAAAAAAAAAATTATGCTTATTGCATATCCGGAGACTATATCTTTTTACTTTTAGTCCAATGAACGGTGAAGATCTTACAAATTTTAAAACAGTGGCAACCCCACCCAAACAACAATACTTTGCTGTGCATCGAGAGGCCAAACAATTTCATCTGACATCTCCCTTTTTGTAATTCAACAAACGGATCTTATAAGTTTTTAGACAGGTGGCCACCCTATAGAAATTCTAAGTCCTAAAGATAATGCCTCTATCGATACAGATAATATTAAACGAAATCTCGTCCAAATCCGTTCAGTAGTTTTCTCGATATAAGCGTGGTCAAAAAATCTCTACTTTGCTTTATACTACTTAAGAATAAGATAATAATTTTAAACAGGGGGAAACCCTTCTCAAAAAAATGAAAGTTTTCGTATTTACGAAGTCCATGTACTTTCATTTGGTATCTCCTTTTTTAGCCAATGAACGGTGCAGATGTAATAGTTTTTAACCAGGTAGCAACCCTACTCAGAAAATTTAATAAAACATATATTTTTCTATTTAAAATAATCAAATTAATGAATAAAGAGCAGTACAATTAAACAAAAGAAAAATTTAATACAAAAATCACGTTAAATAAAAAATTAAATTAAATTAAATATTTTAATTTTTTAAACAATAAGATCTAAAAATGAAAAGAAAATTAAACTAAAAGCGAAACAATTTAATGTAAAAACGAAATTAATGAAATTTGTTCCTTAAAGTTAAATGAAATTAAGTAAAAAAGGTTTTTCTTTTTCAAATAATAACATCTAAACCTTAAAAGAAATTTAAATTGAGGATGAAAAATTACATAAAAGAACTTTCTAAAAATTTTATGAAATTTAAAAACGTATGTATATTTTTCTTTTTAAAATAATAAATTGTAAAGATTAATAGAAAATTAAATTAAAAAAAGCTTGTAAAAAGAAAAAATATATATTTAAAAAAGGGGAAAAAACTCCGCTAACCGAGACTCAAACTGTACTTTACTCAGGTAACGAGGTAAATTATATACATACATACTACATCGGTGGTGGGCACCAGCCTGCCCTCGGGCAAAGCTCTTTAAAGCTTTGCACACTTTTAGTACAGAAAGCTTGAAAGAGCTTTGCCCGCGAGCAAGCGGATGCTAACTACCGATATATTTAAATACAAGTGCTTTCTCTCAAAATAGAGATTTTTTTAAGAATTTGGTGCTAGAATAACAGAATTTCGCTGTTAAATTGTAATGTTTTCATAATGCTTTATAAATAGACGTTTTCACAAATTTTTCAATTTAAAAACCTGTTTTAAAGCTATTTTATTTTTTATGAATAAGGCTATAAAAATATAGCACTTCTAATAAAGAATTCCCTTAATTATAAGCATATTCCAAATTAATTAGACTCCTATTATAGTTTCGTATCGAACCATATCGGCGATAATTTGTAATATCGCCTAAAAATGTGACTGTCACTGCTTTATTTCGAAGCATTCACTCTGGAAACGGTCTAATGAGCGCGAGTCTTTCACATATAAAAAACACAAAAGGTAAATATAATACCACATAAGGTGCAACCAACAATCACAAAAAAAAACAAACAAGAAAAGAAAAAAAGCAAAAAAAACAATGTTGCGCTCAAAAATAATACAAATGCAATCAAAATCAACAAAAAAGATCTGTGAAAGATACAAATTCGTGTTCAAAGTATTCGAAAAATTACAGTTAAACAATGCAGAATGCATCAAAAACAAAGAAACAAAAAACTGGTGGCAACATTTAAGAGCACAGCAACATGCTCATGAGTGCTAGAGCAGCTACGCAAGCGCCACACAAAACTTATGCAATAAATGTCTGGAGTATGTGCACATTGCTAAATATTGCTGCCGGCTTTGATCTTATTGCTTTTTGTTTCATGCTTGCCATTCACTAGCTGGTAGCAGGCAGTCGAAAAAACAGAATTGCAAGCAATGAACTGAACGACGGTGGACTATTTTTATGTGTGTACATAAATAAAATGTATCGGATACCTGAGAGATTGCATCGCATTCGAATGGAAGGGAATTAAGCCGACATTGCAATATCGTTTCGAAATGCTCACGAAAATTGCCAACAATTGGCCTGGTGACTGCGTGGCCCATAAGTGAGTGAACACACAGAGGCTTGAGGTGAGCAAGTGGGAATGTGCATTTGATTTAGGCAGTGATATGGAAATTATAGTTGCCAAATACTTAATAAGAAGATGATAGGAAAATTTTACAGCAGAACAGTACATGAAGCTCAACAATTTAAGAATTATGAGACATTGTAATGAAGTTAGTAAACTGTTGTTAGCAAAAACAGATTTTTAAGTGGCTTGACTAAAGGGTTTATTATTATAAGCCTACTTTGAAAGGTAAATAAAAATTTAAATAAAAACAATAATAAAAAAAAAATTAAGACAAGCTTTTATTCATGGTCAGTAATCAAAAAAATCGTCCCGGCCCCACTTAACGGTGGAGTTATTTCTCTCCATGCAAGTAATATATGCATATACGTTCTAAATATGAACCATATCTGACCTCAAAAAAGGGGTTTATGGGGAAAATTTATTTGTGCTATTCTTCCGTTTCATTTAGGTAATATTCATTCCAAATATGAACCATATCTGACCCTAAATATGGCTTTTTCAAATACCCCGACATCTGCGCCATCTAGAGGAATAAGTTTTAAATCACATTACATTATCATTGGGTTCTGAGCTAAGTTTGATGTTTCAAGTCTCTAGCTCATCGGAAAGTTGGTCGAAAATTGATTGAAAGATTTGGTTACACAAAGTTGAAATATAACAGAAGCTTGTAAAAATAACTAAAAATGATATACAAGAAACACTTTTAGTTTTAAAATTGTACTGAAATATAAAAGAAGGAAACCACTAGGGAAGCTTAAAAATACCAGTTCTGTGTAAGCAGAATATAAAAAGGCTTAAATTAAAGCTAGAACTCTCAAACTACTACCTCTGGAAATACCATCACTGCACCTTGACCTGATGGTCTTCACGTGGTATCAAACTGGTGTGCCGATGAGGGCCTCAACATAAATCCTCGGATGGCTGTTTTGGACCGTTTACAATAAGGCATTAACCAAATCTTGGTTCGGTCACGCTTGGAGGGACAGTGCTTGAATACTCCGATGAGGTCAAATATCTGGGGATTACGGAAGCTAAGAAACATAATTGGAACTCCCGTGTTGAGAGAACGGTTGCTAAAGCCACACGGGTCATGTGGGCCTGCAGAAATTTTTTTGGTAGATAGCGTGGCCCTACCGTGTGATCGTCCGTCATGCATGCGTATCCGTCACTAGATCTATAAGAAAGGGCTCAACTGCGGCTCTAGAGTCGCTCCTGGGATGGACTTCTCTCCATATTTAGCTACCCTTTCGGCTATCTAACGATGGCTTCTTTAAAAAGAAGCTAAATGCAGGTACACTTTGGAAGATACCAGTTTTGGATATGTGGGGAATCTCTTATTCCATGAGATCCGCTTCAGCAGAAAGTTTCAAGTGATAATCCCCAATCGCAAAGATTGGGTAAATGAGGTACCTGCATTTGATCTCTGATACGTATAATAGTCCACGGACAGTTCAAGGATAAAGGTCAGAGCACGTGCAGGTATTTTTGGACCTAGCACCAAACTTGCAATTCCTATGGGCAAATGGCCCACCGTGTTTCAGGCTGAAACAGGCGCGATTTTAAATTGCGCGAAATTAAACATTGAAAAGGGTTCAAAGGGCACTTTTCTAGTTATATTTTCCACGATCCAAACAGCCATCTGGTCCCTTTCAAGCAGGACTATGAAAGCCAAGCTGGTTAGCGACTGCTTTGACACGCTACAAATTTTGGCAGCCAAAATGACGGTATTACTGTGCTGGGTAACAGGCCATTGTAGAATAGGCGGCAATGAGGTCGCCGACAAGTCGACACGAGAAGGATCGCTAACTAGCTTTTCGGGACCCCAACCATTCTATGGTATCAGTTGGTCCTCTTCGAGAGCCAAATTACAAAGCGGATACACTCTTAACTGGGGAGCGGTGAGCGGCCTTAGACACGCCAGGCGCTGCAACTACTCTTTGAGCAGGAATGACATTGTTTTAGTAAATAGAAATGACATCAGGCTACTTTCTGGTTACCTGACCGGTCACAACCAATTGCGATTCCACTTGCACCGAATATGTGTGATCACAGAGTCGGAATGCCGGCTCTGCCTCAAGGACTATGAAATTTCGGAACATATTTTCTATCATTGTACAGCTTTGGTCAGGCAAACATTGATTTATTTTAGGATTCATTAAGGAAGCCGAAGGTATCTTGGCGACCTCGGGCTAGTGACTATTTCTTTAAGAGATACAAATGAGCTTTCAGGTCGCGGTGTCTCTTGCTCTGGCTGTACCCTAAGCCTAAGTGGAAGGTTCTACCACCTTGTTTTCTATGTTAGAGCTTCTCAAATATGGCAAACATTCGATCCAAGTTTCTATCAGAGTTTTTTTCAAACGAAGTCGCTATCATTAAATAGCGCTCGTCTATGCATTAATCAATCAAGCGAGAAGTAAATCAACAAAGTCACGGGTGTATGAATTAGCCCCCACTGAATTAACCCCCACCGGGCAAAATGACTTAAGCCCCACCAATGTCTCAGTGAATCTTTCCCCACCAAAAATGACAGAATCCCCACGAAAAAAAAATGAATTAAACCCCACGAAAATGATTTTATCCCCACCAATCGAAATGAATTAAGCCCCACCAAACGTGGGGGTTCTTACATGACAGAATCCCCACTAAAAAAAAATGAATTAATCCCCACGAAAATGACTTTAGCCCCACTTTCCGCCATTTATAATTTCGTTGTAAAATGTGCACTATTAGTGATTTTAACCTTTCGTAAAAGGAAAAATTCCCTTCTATTATTTTATAATTTACAAAATTATGGTTTCTCCTTTTACGAAATGTGCACTATTAGTGATTTTAACCTTTCGTAAAAGGAAAAATCTTTGACAATTCAATCTTAATAGAGTGATTATTAAAAACAGTTCTGCGTATTCTGCTTAAAAATGAATATGGAAAAATTGAAACAAATAGAGAGTAATCGTATAAACGCAAGGAAGATCTTACTAAATAAAAGCGATACTATAAACTTTTCTCATGTTCCTGGATTTATAATTGATTCTTTTTTTGAAAAAAAAAGTTATAAGGCGCAATTAATAGTTTGTGTTTTTGCTTTCGTTAATGGAATCAGCGAGTCGCAACTCTTTCAACTAATACGATGGATACCGTTCACAAAAACTCACCAAAAAAAAATATCAGATTTACTCTTATGGCTTGAAAATTCTCCAAACGCTCACAAGTACTATAGCTATAATGTTATACTTAATCAAATAGTTTTTTGTAACGGAGACTTACGAATATATGGAGAAAGAAAGCAAAGAAATTAAATAAAATTTGAAAAGTATTATATTTTTACGTTGCTAACTGTTTGTTTTATTTTTATAAAAGATCACGGAATTAAAATGAATTAAACCCCACGAAAATGATTTTATCCCCACCAATCAAAATGAATTAAGCCCCACCAAACGTGGGGGTTCTTACATGACAGAATCCCCACTAAAAAAAAATGAATTAATCCCCACGAAAATGACTTTAGCCCCACTTTCCGCCATTTTTAATTTCGATGTAAAATTGGTGGGGCTTAAGTCATTTTGCCCGGTGGGGGTTAATTCAGTGGGGGCTAATTCATACACCCCAAAGTCACTACTTTTGTTGAAATATGGAAAGGAAAATAAGCAAATCACAAAAATTGCATCGCCTATCATTCCCCAGCTCTCCATTTAACCGCGAAATTAAGAGGTTGCTCAACATATAAAAACAAAAACACAAAGATTGGCAACATGCTGATGCACTGAATCGCTTATATGGCCTAGCGATCTAAACACTCGCATACTTTGCCACTACTACTACTAAGTACCAAAAATAAAGCAATATAAAACAGGCTGTAAATGGTAAAATATTTGATAGAAAATTCGATTGCAATATTTTTGTCTAAATCGAGTAACTTGTGGTACATACCCAGCCAGCATTTGGTAGAGCATTCGGCAAGTTTTGAGCTACTCGAGTCGCATAGAGGATAATTGCGTTTTATAGAGTTAATAAAATTTTATTCGTTTTCTACACACCAGCAGCGCCGTGCTTGAATCACTGCTGCGACTCTTTTTGCTTGCTTTATATTCACAAAGAAGTTCGGGACGTAGGATACTTTTTTCTAACTCCGGTGCGTCGCTTACGACTCGAAACACGCAATCAGCCGCGTTCAGATGCTCGCCAAAAAGACTCGCTTCCGAGTCGTACATATTTGCAAGTGCTGGCTGGGTACCACCAATCACCAATGAATGACATTCGCTTGAAATGTAATTGAGCTTTGTTGAAGAATTATGTGAGTGACAGAAACTAAAAGTTAAATGTGTGTAAGTGTGAGATGCATGTCAGATTGCCAATTTAAAATTGAATTATTGTTCGTATGAAAACCGGTATTCTTCTTGTTTGGGCTCTTAACCAAGGCAAATAAAGCACACCAGCCGTTATTCTTCTGTGCCAACTGTTATTCTCCACTTGGTCTAAAAAAGCGGTATTATTTATCCACCATAATTAGTCAACGAAATATCAAACAAACAAAAGATGACGCTCCCTCAACTCGAGGTAACAGATATACACACTGATTCAATTGGTTTTATGTTCTATGATCAATCATCTATGCATGATCTGTATTTTTTGATATGTTATCTGTGAGCTATAAACTACGGTCTATGTATGATCCATGACCTATAATCTATGTTCTATTTGCCGTGTTCAATGATCTAAGCGTCATCCCGTAGTATGATCTCTGATCTATAATTTTTGGATTGGAAGTGTTATTATTTTCGTAAGCTAAACCCTTCTGTGGGGAAACGCCGAACCTAGTAAGATCTTTTAAGTAAGAGGAAGGCATTCTAATGCTATAAACATTAGATTAGAATTTCGGAAGGCCGAAAACACAAACAATTTTAAAAGCACTGGAGTCGTAACTCACTCTTTTTCTATTTGAGAAGTAAGGGTAATGAGCAACACCCTGACTAAGGTGGCAAGAAACTTTTGGTTATTTAGCAGATGTCAGTAACTGTCTGTTCCTGCTATGCTTATTTGATATCATCAGCCCTGGATTACCACAGTGTACACTATGGTGGTAAAAAAAGTAAAGTAATGAAAATTTTTTTTCGTAGAAATGGTGTAGAATTCCTTAAAGCCAATATTTTTCGACTGAAAAACTTTGTTTCGCTTTACGAGGCTGCCAATAATAATACGTAATTGTATATTTAACCACTTCCAATTCTATACCATTTCTACAAAAACTTTTTTTCTTATACAGTGAAACCCGCTTAAGTACCCCCCCCGCTAAAGTACCTAACCCACTTAAGTAACCAACATTTTTGGGCAATGTGAATTTTTGAATTTAATCTGAAGAAAATCCCTCTCTTAAGTACCTCCCGGCTTATTTACCCAACCCGCCTAAGTACCTCAATTTTTCGTACCCAATTTACAATTTTACCTATAATTTTCTTTTAAGTACCCAACCCGCCTAAGTACCTCAAAAGGCTGACATTTTTCGTGAGGTACTTTAGCGGGTTTTACTGTATAAAACATATGGCAAGCTTTGAGCGCTTTGAGCGACCTTTAAATATTTATTCTTATCGAAATAAAAACAGAGCGGTATGTTTTTCGATATAGGAAAGTCCCAGAGGATGAAAACATTAAAATTCCGATTTTACTTTTTCAGCGGCATTTTTGAACACTTCTAGTGTACACATGAGTTCAATCTTGTTCAATGCCCAAGAAAGTTCATCCTCAGCTTACATTTCTGGAGAATTCTTCAAGACCTACAAGCGGTCTTCAAGCCTTTCATGGGATCTTGATTGCCACTGTATATCCCTATTTGATAATCTTTTGGCGCTTACACTTTTGCTAAGTATTTGGCCGAGCTGCTCCTGCAATTTGTGGTGTGCGTCTTGATGTTGATACAAAACTGAATGGATCTACAGTTTTATGTCGCCCCTGAGCGGAAAAATAGTTTTACGCCACCTCCGAACGGCAAACGAATTTTTATGGGTAGCGTTTTTCGCAGCAAAAATACACTCGGCAGTTTGCCATTGCCTTACGGAGTGGTAGTAGGCTCCTCCAACCACTCAACGAAATCCGTCAGTAGTACTGTATTGGAAAACTGCTACTTGAACAATTTTGGTTTTTATATCCAAAACAAGAAAGCATCTCAAGTTACACTCCAGATGCCATCTAATCTGAGATAGAGTTGAAGTCTTGGATCCGTTGGTATAAAAACATTTTACAAAGTTCCCTAAGAGGGAAATTCAATCGAACAACATACTTTCTTTCAACAGAAGCCCTCCAGTACCCATGGCTATCGCATATTTTGACGGTTTTTTTTTTGAAGTAGGGATGCGCTTTGTTAACCGATGCATAGGAAATTTCAATTTCTTTAATTCGATGCATCGAATAAATTCCGATGTATCGATTATTGCGATATTATTCGATACAGCAATGTATTTTATTCGATGTATCAAAAACCAGAGGACAGGTTTGGCGAGTCCGATTCTGATACTTGTGACCACATAATGAACGATTTTAGTCTTTTGAGTGATCACCATAAGCTAGTTTACCGAAATTTTAAAACTAATAAGACGGAATCCTTTACGATGAGCTATCAATTTATTTGGAAAGTCCGGTAAGTCGGTTTAGTGAAAACCCTCTAGAAATATGGGCCGATTACAAAATGCAAATATTGCCAGTCCCGTGCTTTCTAAAAGGCGATTGCAAAGGCTTCGTTTGTATTGATGGAGCAGCGGAGAAGACTACAGGCTAAACGAGTTAACAAAATTTCTATTTTTACAAAGCTTAAACCAAACATATTGACATATCAAAACAAATAAAAATTAAACTAATAGCTTTTTTTTAATTACTTTTTAAATTACAAGGAATTCGGTGCATCGAACATCGATATTTATTTTAACTGATACATCGCAAAACATCGATATATTTTTTACGTGCGCATCCCTAATTTGAAGTCAGTAGCGAAAACTATTTAAAGTCGAATGAAATTCTAATTATAAATATTCGGTGAAAAGAAAAACGTGTCTTGCTGCTTGCAGAGAATCAGATAGAGAGATCATTTATTTCAAGCTTATAAAGACAAGTAAAAATACAATTTGACATACATTGACAGCTCTCATAGTTTAGTGATCTATTACATTTTACAACAATCTCGCCCATAAAAAACACTTCCAGATAACAGACACCAGGCAAAAAATTATGATTCGTCTGAAGCGCGCAGTTAAATAAAACTATAAAATTGTTCCATTTTCTAGTTGAATTTTCGACTTTTTTATACGGCATTTGATTATGGTTTTACGTTTGAAATTCAATTTCAGTTGAAGCGGATGTTGTTGGAACTGTCAGTATTTTTTTTTTAGTTTTATTTTATGTTGCTCCTTTTTATTATTGCTCCTTTTTTGTTAATTTTTCTTGTTAACTCCTCTGACACACTCTTTAACTACTACGCAATTCTAGTTGATTTTATGGTGCGCATTTTATTACTTTACCTGCGCTGAATGCGGTTTAGTGGCATTTCGGCATTATCAAGTACACATGTACTCGTACATAGGAGCATTGGAAAATTGCAGTGCAGCGCAGGCATTCGTTTTTGCACACTCGAATTTGTGCCGACGGAGGCTGTTGCTTTCTAAATAAATTCGTCCAAATAGTGGACATACAGTATCGGTCATATCTATAGCACGCCATTTCAAAGTGATATTGTGTGCCACTTATGCTTATTTATTTATTTTTAAGAATTTTCAATTAAAATACAGTTCTTTCTCTAACAAACCCCATATAAACCCAAGTTTAACAATTTGTAGAAAACTTTAAAAATGTGCAACAAATTTTCACCTAAGCTTCAAACTTTTTTCTCGGAAGTGTTAGAATTTTGTTGAGTACACAGTTTTTTAGCCACTGCAATTTTAGTCTGCTAATGTGCAAATTTCAAGTGGCTACGAATTACCGTTAATTTTTTAGAATTTATTTTGTGGCATTGGCTTTCATATAATGAATAAACTCAATTTATTTGTATATGGATGAAAACCGCAACACCTTTGGCGAAAAAAATTCTAAAAAATCAACGGTAACTTTCAGTCACTTGAAACTTGCACATTATCAGACTGAAATTGATTGGGCTATAAAACTGTGTATTCAGAAAAATTGAAACACTTCCGAGAAAAAAGTTTGAAATTTAGGTTAAAATTTGTTGTACTTTTTTAAAGTTTTCTACGAATTGTTAAACTTGGGTTTATATAGGGTTTGTTAGAGAAAGAACTGTATTTTAATTGCAAATTCTCAAAAATAAATTAATGAACACAAGTTGCCCACAATATCACTTTGAAATGGCGTGCTATAGATATGACCGATACTGTACATACATACGTTAAATTTTTTCTATCAATTTTTGTCCCTCGCAAAAAGCACCTGCAGTTTTATATTCAATACTGTCAAGTCAATTTGACGTTTTATTACTTGGAGGATTTTTTTTTGCTTTTGTTTTTCATGCTTCGTCAATTACAGCTTCGACTAAGCTGCATTTTATGAACTTTTACTAAAACTGTTGTCGCAGTTGTGTATTAAACTTTATTTTCGTAGAGCTTTTGCCTTAAATCGCTTGCGCTTTATTCCTTTGGCCTTTGTTCGAGGTTTAAATTTTTGTAATTTTTATTTCAATATATTTTATTAGCCTTCTTAGCATCATATACAGAATCTTATCGAGCGTATTGTGTGCAATACTGAAGCCCACCGCCAAATAACTAATTGGGTTGTATGTAAATCTACAGTAGACCAGGCAAATCCTGGAAAATACACACAAGCCGTTTGATGAGGGTTGCCAACATTTTCTAAGATATTTGTAGTACTTTTTCAAAATAATCGGCAAAACTATAGTATATTTCAAATAAATATAGTATTTCATTTAAAAGAAAAAGTAAAAACGTTTTTTAGGTAATGGAAAAAGTTCTTCCTGTGAATGCCGAAGTTGCTGGAATAGAGAGTAGAAAAGAAATAATTTTAAGTAAATTTGTTAGTTCTTTCTTAGAGTTTTGAAAAAAATTTTGCCTTTTTTGATTATAAACTCACTATGACCTTTCACTGTAAAGAATATTTCATTTAATATTTTTATTTCAATATAAAAGTCCTCCATTTGAATACACATTTTTTCTTGCAAATTACTGAAATATATTTATATTTATAGCTGAAGAAATATAGTATTTTCGCGTACTATATTTTTTTCCAACAGTATATAGTACGCCGATCGGAAAAATAGTACGTACTATATGTTATAAATAGTACGGTTGGCAACCCTACATTTGATACCCATTGAAGGTTCAGACGGGGCAAATCCTTGTCGTGTGAACTTAACCGCTCAGAAACAATTTTTACAAGAGCGCACAATTTTTAATGCACAGCGTGTGAAAAAAACTTCTTCAGAAAAAGTCATCTCGAATAAAAAAAAATTTCTTGATTACAAAAATAATATATTTGTATATTTTTTTGGCCCGAAAACAGTGAAACTCATATTACTAGAAAAAGTTTTCATATTACTCGAAAATGGTACTTGGCTTCCATATACTACATACATGATTAGGCAAATTTGTTTAGGCCCTAGTTTTTGATTGACGATTTCCAAAACTTTTTAAAAGACTTTCGTATGCACTTGTATTTTATGAATACAAACGAAAAGATTCAATCCGCGACGAAGATACGCGTACATTTAATTTTCAACCAATGCTTGCAATATTTATTATTGTATTTAGATACTTATGTATATTAGGCCGGGTCGGTCACCCAAGCTTGAAAGTTTACTTCAAGTATAATAAAAGTCGAGTTTTCTGGCTTTCTATACACATATTTTTCTTCGCGTCCCGTTTTTAAGATCTAAGAGATTTTTTGCATATCATTTTTGAAAGAGAGGTGGATAAATTGTGAATGTTTTTCGGGCTCCACCCTAAAGTATGCTTTTGTTGCTACATACACATATCATGCCAATACTTCGTTAGCAAATAGCTTGTAAATATGTTACAACCATATGTACAAATATACGTATGTATGTATGTACATTAGGGAGCACCAAAAATGGACGTGAAATGTAAGGTCGGAATTTCTATACTCTCTCCCGCTAGAAATGTTTTATAAAAAAAAAAATATAGTCCTATTTTTTATTTTGAAATTAAAAATTATTTAGAGGTCTCTCGAAGCGCCCAAAATTTGCATTTATTTTACGTGGAAAACAACAAATTTTCGTAGAAACTCTGTTTCTCTTCAGGAGATTTCCAATAATAATACCGAATTGTTAATTAATAATTTTTTTTATAGTAACTATATTCTGTAGGCCCGGAAAAAAACACTAGAAAATGCAATGGGTGACCAATAAAAAATCTTTATTATTAAAAAGTTGTTAAATAAATAAATGGGCATTATTAATGGAAGTCTCCTTTTTTCAGTTTATTTTCAAGAACTCTATACCATTTCAACGAAAAGTGGTTTTTCCCACATAAAATACATAGAAAGTTTTGAGCGCTTTAAACAACCTCTAAATATTTTTTTATTTTAATATAAACAAATTCGGGTATATTATTTTCGGTATAGAACAAGCGTAGCGGGTGAGGGCATTGAAATTCCGTCTTTTTTTTATGGACCACCCTAAAGTACATACGTTCGTATGCATCGTATTAATCCAATTCAATTTCGTGTCGCTTTGCAACACTATTATTTATAGCTTTTGTCATCTCATTCTTCTATGTGTTAACTATTTTCCGCCAGTCCTTTTGAGTTTGTGTTTGGACTTCCTCAATCACAGTCGCTGTGGCGGGCCAATTGTTGTAAGTGGAGCTGGGCAGCGCATAGTGGTCTGAGAGTGGCAGAAAAGGCAGATTAAAAATTGTCTAGAAATATTCAACTAAGTGGCTGCTTAAATTTTAGACATGTCTGTTAACACAAAGCAACGTTTTTTGTTTTCTTTTTTTAGAAATATCGAATTATTTATATTTGCAATGCAAAGGAAATTGGTATGAATCTCATTCTTCTATGAATTCGAAAGAGCACTTCACGGACTCAGTAATGGAAATTTAGTGGAAAATTTTTATTTATTGTGTACTTATCCTTATTATCAAGTCTATTAGGGTTATTAAGGGTTTCTACTTAAAAGGTTTCCAAATATAATAAAAATTATTTCATGCGATGATCAGTGCGATGAAATGTTATTGGTATAAAAATACTCCATATCGTCAAATGAGTGGAGGATCGCCGAATCTCGGCTGCCGCACAGTGCCGCCTAAGTGGGCAAAAATCGAAAAATTCGTTTTCTGCAATGTGCACTTGTTTGGTATTTTTGTAAAGACAATTTATCCACTAAAAAGAATTAACAGACATTTCACTAAAGTTGAAAAATTTTATACTAAGAATTTTTGGATTTAGCGTCCTCAATTTCATGCCCTGTTTAAGCCGCCGTTTGAAAACGGCCTATCCCAGTGAAAATTAAATATATCGGTGGCTGAGGTATAGCATTTTTCAACCATTAGCTGAGAGAGAGCATTCTTGAATCATTTTCTGAGGTACAGCGGTTTCAAAGCGGCAGCGACCTTTCACTCAGCCATCCATGTACTCTTGGCTAACAAATTTAAAAATGATGGTGTATTTTGAACCAGTGTCAAATTTTCAAAAAAATAAGTATTATTTTTTTAAAGTTGACAGCAAATTTACATAAAATTGTAAAAAATAAGAACTAATACTTTTTACAAACAGTTATAATTTCATCTGGAACCCCATTCATTAGTGCCTTTATGGCAGTGTTAATCGCCACCTTAATTTCTGTTTTAACAAGAGCCCTCATATTTGATCTTAGCTTGACTCAGCTACGTGGATTGGCAAATCTTGGTATGAATTTACATTATTTCTTCGAAACCACTCCAGGGCTGATGAGCCGTAGTGACATGAAGCAGGTTCAAGGCAAGGTAATGTGGAGATTTTATATAAGCGTAAGGATGGAAGGAATGCTTCTGCAGTGTGACTTTTTTAGGCTAGATTTAGCTTTAAGGTTGGATTCGTGGCTTATTTCTAGCCCTTTTAAATTTCAAATCACTAAAACTAAATTCGAACCGAAACTTATACAAATTCGAATCCTTAATATTTCATAAATTGCATAATTTAAGCTTAAAAAATTGTAATGCCAATGCAATTATATAATTTTCTATATTTCAAGTCACAATATGATTCCGTCTTCTTTATCTTAAATTTAACTCTCTTTTGCCAAATGAGGAGTTAGTATGAGGAGTTTGGTGTTCCCTCTAATGTTGCTGCTTTGATTGAGACTATACTTGTCAGAAGGAAGGTAACCTGTAGGTTACGTAATACCACACTAAGCAGACAGGTCTTTAGAGGTAACCTTCAGGGAGTGGGTTTCTCCCCGCTTCTCTAGATTTTGCTAGTCAACTATATGGGGATCTTCCACTGTGCGGCGTGGTATGGCGCGCCCGTTCGTCGGTATTGCGTTTGCGCAAATATGTACTTATTGGCGCATGGCGCGTGGCCAACTAGCCGCAAACGCATGACCATACCAACAAATAGTGGCAATAATGCAGGTATGCAGGTATTCATGTACATACATGTATACATATGTATGTATGGATTTGTTTGCTTTGTTGTGACATTTACTCGCATTACTTGTTTGCTTTTGCTGTATTTATTACTATTTTACAGTTGTTGTTATTGCTGTTGTTCGATTTTGGCTGCATTGTTGCGTGTGTGCGGTGAAAGTAAACAAATCTGGCCTAAATGCAGACGTGCATTTGTTTGTTTGTATGTATGCACTCGTGTATACATATGTATGTATGTATTTGATCATCAACAACAGCGCCGTAAAATGAAAACCACCTTCGAAAATAGTGTTGAAAAAACAAACAAAGCGCGTTGGAAACCAAGCAAATGTGGCTATTTAGAGGCGCAAGCGTCATTATCCAAATAACGCACGCTCTTGTTTATACATACTTAGGCATATATACATAAATACATATGTATATAACAAACACAAAAGACAAACACTCTTTAGCACGCATTCAATGTTTTATTGAGGTTTATGTAACAATTGCGCACTTCAGTGTTAGCTAGCGGCATTGCAACAACTACAAAAAGTACTAAAACTAATGACAGCAGATAACTTGGCAGCAACATCATGACACACGCACACACACAACATAGCCATTGTTGAATGAAAAAAAAATAGAAAGAGTTAACAAAAAATGCAACAAATTTACATCTCTGTGCGATTGCAAATATTTGTTGCCCATTCGGTATGTTATGTGATAAATATGCGACCATGCAACTTGATATGTTGCTGATTGTCATTTTATTTTTAGCAATTTGAGCGCAAGGAAATTAAGTAATGATAGATGCCAATGCAATTGCTAGAAAAAGATGCGAAGTTACATCATTGATTCATTAAAACTGGGGTATAGTTTGGTCATTTGATATGTTATTTAATTCCATTTAATAAAGTACTATGTAAGTTAGGGCGGGTCGAAAATTTAATTTTTTCTCAAATCCCTTGGTAATAGTGAAAATATATTGTATCATGAAGTCAACAACAAGCTTGCAAAATATTAGTCTTTTATTTTAATTGTAAGAGCTCGCGCATCGACCGTCAAGTGACCCACAGCACGCAAGTCGAATAAGACCAATTCTTGTTAAAAATTCTGGGTTCAGCAAAAATGTTTGGTGCATGTTATTAGATAATGAATCCGTTAACGCAAAAGATAAGGTCAAATATCATTTCTCGCAGCCCCTTAGCTTATCGTTAATCTCAAAGTGATCTGCTTTTCTATCAAATTTTAATTGTTGTCTCGCCTATAGTCAAAAGATGTAAATAACAGCATTAATATTGCTGGCGTGCATTTAGGTCGCTGGTCCAAAATATTCTAATCTTTTTTTAATATTAGATACAGTTTGCGAATTTTTGCAAATTTAGGAACATCATCGGTAGCTCTAATAGAAAAGCCATTATTTTCCATCATCGTGGAAAAATTTTGTTTATGAAAATGAGTATGAAAACACTGAAAAGGCACAATTTCTAGAAACACTAATTAGTTTACTTATGTTTATGCATACAATATAAAAATTGCAAATATAGGAAAATTACAAAAAAAAATTTTATTTTAATTTAATTTTATTTTAAAATAAATAATTTGTTTATTATCTGAACGATTTTCATCATGTTATTATCATAAATCAGCAACAGTAAGTCTCGCCTTGAATGTGGTAATTATTGCGTACCGATCGAGTAACATTTACCAAAGTTATATCGAAAAAATTAAGTGGATCTCCAGTTTTTTTCTAAAAAAAATGTCACTCCAGTTGTATACATAAATAACTTTTACTTGAATGAAAGAACCGGATTACAAAAAACTGTGCCAGGTAGTGACTTTTTTGTTCAAGCGGAATGCAAAGCAATATCGTCCGATTGGAGAGTCCTCAAAAGGATTTCTCAGGATATGTTAAAGACTATTACATTTACCTACAGTATCTTTTTCACATAATGGAATTAACTAAAATATTTATGTATATCTAAACACTTAATGCACGTCCCCTACTTTCATACAATGGAATTAAAATGGGCGTTTCTCACCCTAATTGTATTATGCTAATGTATGTTAATTCTTATATGTTTGAAACTACTATTAACTTATCAAACGATTCCTAATCTTTGACAATACATGTGTGACTTCATTAACAACGATCTTGAAAAATGACCAAATCGGCGTGACCAAGTCAATGGTCCTTTTAATATTATATAAACATCCGAAAACATTAAAACTTTTGAAATAAATCTCGTCTCACTTTTTGAAAATTCATATGGGAAAATTATAGTTTTTGTAAGTCGTATCTTAATATCTTAAAAGCTTTTAGACTTATTGAAAAATGATAACTGCACGTAATGTACTAAATTTAATAAGCCTTAATTTGATATTTCGTCCTGTTTATAACAGTTAACGCATTCCATGGATATTGCAAGCCAAAGTTTCATTTTCAAAATTCATACACTTTGATTCAATTGCGGGGCTGAAGATACGTTTTAAATTGATCTTTCGGAGCCAATAACAATTGGCTTAGACCTAAGACATCATAATATTACTATTACAAAATGGTCAAATGCCTTTTATTTTCCCCCATAAAAACTCGACCCAGCCTAATGTTCACGTTGAGCCATTAACTCCAGGTTGTGGGCCCGTTTAGAGTTTAATGCTGAAGTCTGCTCTTAAACTCAGAGTTTAACATACAAATAATTTTCGTTAAACTCTCCTTAAACACCACATTTATTTGGAGTTTATGGGAATGCAGCCTTTTTTTATCGAATTTGGTTTGTGTTTTTGATAATCCAAACCTGCAACCAACTTGCCGATAGTTAGCATGTTCCCGTACTGCAGGATTTAATCAGAAACAGTCCGAGGTCGTTCCGTGCACATAAGTCTAGACTATCAACAATCTGGCTATGCGAAGGCCCAAATTTGGCTCGATAGAACTTTTTGTGCCGATTTCAACCCTACCAAAATTATCTGGCGGAAGTAAAAAAGAAAGAATATATTTAAGTTAAATTTCTTTTAAATATAAATTCCTTCTGAACAACAAAACCTATTTAAAAACTAATGACGCCAAAATAAATGTAACCATTTTGTACACTTGGTGTACATAATGTTTAATCCACAACTACCTAATAACCAAAAAAAAATATATATTTTTTTTGAATAGTATTTACTTAAAATTTCTTTTCAAAAAGGTTATACTGTATAAGTCGCGTAAAAGGTATTTAAATTATATTTGAACTAGTATCAATACGTTTCCGGGATATTATAAATATAAAAAATATAAAAGTTTAACTTTAACCTCTTTCATTGGCTTTGGTTTTTATTTTTGCCAAATAATCTTGATAAGGGTGAAATCAGCATGAAAAGTTCTATCGAGCCACAGGTTTTCTTTTTTTTATGGCTAATATGTCACATCGCGGCTACTTCGGACTATTTCTGTCTAAATCGTGGAGCATTATTTAAGATTATATTGTATTTGACCACTTATTCCAAAAACACTTAGATGTATGTATGTAAATACTTTCTGTAGATACCGAAAACACAGTAACACTTAAATAACTTGTTTAGCAAACTTAAAATAATTTCACTTTCAATGATCTTAATTTAAAGTTTAGCCGGCACATTATATATTGTAAGCACAAAACTCCTCAACTCCATGTTACAGATCGCTCTTCACACTTCGATTTTCACTTTTATCGCGTAATTTCTTACTTCCGTTGTTTGCTATTTACGAATTCAGTTGTCGCTAACAGCTAACACCGAGGCGCTACCGCATGCCATTGGCATTGAAAGCAAAATAGAGCAAAGCAAGTTAGTCCAAAAACCGATAGCAAACACGCTAGCTTTTTTTAAACACATTTACATGTGAATCTTTTTTTTAGTATGTTAAAGCGCCTTTTAGATTGAGTCCGAAAATCAAAGTTACCGATGCGGGGCATGCTAATATACATAAATACGTAATACACAGTATGTAAATTAATTGAAAACGAAAACGAAAACAATAAGAGCACGCTAATGCAATATAGGCTGTAAAAGAAATAGACCAGTAAAGAGGGAAAGAGAGAGTGGAAAAGAGCGAAAATAACTGCAGATAAGTTGTGAGAAAGAAAGTGAATATATATAAAAACAAGTAAGAAAGTATAAGTTCGGGCGAATCCGAACATTAAATACCCGGCGCAAGTATTAAAAAATATTTTTTTCACCTTTCCGAAAATTACCGCTACATGGTAGCCGGTGTGTATCAATTTTGAGTAAATTAGCATCCTTAAATTTCGAAATATTTAAGTTTCAAGCTTTTCTGAAATTTCCCGTTATATGAAAAGCGGCCTCAATTTTAGTCCGATTTCAACAATTTTCAACGTTTTGCTTTTATGTAGCCGAGTTTGGTACAAATTGGTAGAATGGTTACCGAGATACACATATGTGATCATAAGTGGGCGGTGCCACGCCCATTTTCCAAAATTTTATCATGAATGTAGTTCTTGGTAAAGAATTGTTGCAAGCATCAATTTTGAATAAATTACCTTTAGTATTTACTGATTTATCGAAGATTTCGTATTTTTTTGATTTTTCCCATTTTCAATACCATCCGTCCTACGCCCGAAAGAAGTGCACGTACCAAGTTTCGTTTAGATATCACAATTTTTACTCGAGTTATCGTGTGCACAGAGGGACGGATGGACGGACAGACAGTCACCGCTAAATCGATTTCTCTTTTCTTTATAATCATTTATGTATACATTTGTCTATATCTATCTCGATTAGTTTTGCCTGTTACAAACAACCGTTATGTGAACAAAGTTATAATACCCTTGTGCACAAGTGAGCTCGGGTATAAAAAGAAAAAAGGGCCAGCAGTAATAGCACAGATAATTAGAAAAACTGTGAAGACGAAAGCGATAATTAACATGCGGTTTGTATACATTTTTTGGACTTCGGTTTGATTACTTAATTTTTATTTTATTTTTTCATTTAATGTACTTTCATTAACTTTCATGTTGTTTGTGGCGATTTTATTAAATTTTTCAATTGTTTGCTTTTTTCTAGGCATTGCAGATATATGTTGGCATGTGTATGACCACCGAAAATATATAAAATAGTGCGATTCATAAAACGTCGCAATGTGGAATTTTAGGCGAAATGGCAACGTTGCGAACAAAGCTGTATGAACGACCTATCGTAACTCCGGATTGCAAATGTTAAATTTTTTGAAAAAGCCGCGCATAAGTCAAAAAGAAAAGTTTTTACAATTTTATTCCCGATCAGCCTCAACTTATACACACATATATTTGCTCTTGAAGTACTCGAAGACAACAAAAACTCATGTGTTTCGCGACTTTGCCTTTGCAATGGCTGCCAGCTCAAATAATATGGCAATGTCGCAATTTTTTCGGCAAAATATTTCCGGAATGTCACCCAATACTTTATGCAAAAAACTCTAAAAATAAGATAATTACCTACCAATGTCTGTTTATTGCTTAAGGCGTTTCAATGATTTCCTTGTTTTTATATTTTTATATTTTTTTAAAAAATACTCTTAGAAAAAAAAACAAAAAATTTTTATTATTTCCAGAATGTCACTTTTATGTGAAAAATTACACAGGTTTACAAAAAAAAAGTGTACGCATATTAAACCAAACCTATATATCCCTATGTTATTCGACACGCTGAATGCGAATCCGAGTTCCGTTAGCCTCCATCACGTCAGGTTCGTAGTAATTTGAAGATCAAGTAGGGAAAAATTTATTGAATAAATCTAAAAATTCAATAAAATTCATCGGAATTTGACCTTGGGATGACCTTGAGGAATCAAGAGACCCCATACATGGTTTCAGCGACAACAAAAACAATTTTTTTTATTTTTGTTGAATAAATTTTGAGAGATCCTTTTTAATGTAAATTTTATTAAAAACGTTAAAATATAGCTACTTAAAATTTATAATAATTTTCGCCATTAATCTTTCTCTTTTTAACCGACTCCAAAAAAAGGGGAGGTTATCAATTCGTCTCAATATGCACATATGAAGGTGTTAGAATCAAAAGGATCTAAGTAGTTCTGAAATTTTTTTGAGATAATTAAGGTTAAAGTTGATTACTTATTGTAAATTCTGGGTAAATGCATTTGAAATGATTCTTGCCTAAATGAACGCAGGTTAATTAACTAATTTAAATAAATTTTACTCTTTGTCAACACATAAGCACTATATTTAACTACACAAATATGAGTATAATTTATATTTTCAAAAAATGTCACTTAGACTCTTATGATTCTAACGCATGGGGTAAGCCAAAAAAAGAAAATTCTTAAAACCCACAAAATGCCGCTAAAACGTAGAGACATTTTTCAGTTTTTGGCTTTCGAAACCACTGGGCGTCAATTGAAAAGACGCTAACCAAACAAGAATAAGAAAAAAGCAAAAATTAAAATGCAAATTTTGACCAACTTGCATTACAGCGTCAATGTCAAGTTGACGACAACACTAGAGTTGAAAGAAAGAAAAAATTGCAACCAACATCAGAAATAGTAGTTTACATACACATA
Organism: Rhagoletis pomonella; assembly: GCF_013731165.1. NCBI lineage: Eukaryota > Metazoa > Arthropoda > Insecta > Diptera > Tephritidae > Rhagoletis > Rhagoletis pomonella. Next base: position 51,262,429 of record NW_023458556.1, on the reverse strand, counting down.
ACTAGATACATAGGCATGTAGATATATGTATATGTATGCATGTACATAAATGTGTATGTTTGTCTGAATTTTTGCATGTGCATATATTGGCATGCAAAGTAGCTCAGTTTGTTGTTGCGGTGACCCAACTGACTTTGGCTTTGAATTTTTTACATACATATTTACCAATAATTGTACATACATACATACATAAAAATTACATACGTACGTACATTCATATGTACACAGTCGCGTGCCAGTTTTTAAAGCTGAAAATTTTCTCTTTTCTTTTTGACCATTTTTGCGACCTCAGCAAGCTGTAGTGACTTTGACAGCTTGAAGAAGCACTTACGTTTACAATACAATTCCGGCAACAAAAATAAGCAGCAAAGTGTAAAAAAAGTCGATGGAAAGAGAAAAACTTAACAATTTTCGACTAAGCTAAGCTGAATAAAACTTTCTTAAGCTAAGCCAAAGGCAAGCAACAGAAAAACAAATATGGCGCCTAAAAAAGTCTTCCAAATACTGGCTTTGAACTTCACGACTAAATGCAAAATTTTAACTCCAAAGAATTGAAAAATAAAAGTATACATCTATGTACATATGTATGCAAGTGGTTGCTTGCACTTGACTTTGTTGCCACCAGTATCTAGTATGTCACTTGTCTCCGCCCCATCTCAGTAAATTGCCGGCATTTGCTTAGTCGCAAGTTTTCAAGGTGCATCTGTTGCCGCTTATACATACATATATATATGCACATTTATGCATAAAATACTTACATACATACATACAAAAGTGTAAACAAACAAGCACAAGTCTGTATGTCTGTATGCATGGTTTGGCTGGCTGTGCCACAAACATACATATGTACATACTTGGTATCGCGTTGTTGCAAGTATGTATTTATGTACATAATTTGCTTTGCAAAAATCGTAGAAAGTGTTTTTGCAGTTGCAAGTAACTTGGTTTATTTTACACTTTCGCACTTTTTCTTTAGTTTGGCTTTACTCTAAAAAAAAAAAAACGAAAAAAACTCTGCTGCAGTTGCGTAATAAACATGTTGCAAGCAAAAGTTGTGTAACGACTGTTGGTTTTCATTGCTATTGTTGTTGTTGCATTAGCAAACAGTGCTGTTTGAATGCGAGTAGGCGCCACAATTGCGCCAAAGATGTTTGAGCGGAAGTTTATTTGAGCAGCAGCGGAACGACGCAGATAAGCGGACGGCTATAAATGTGGGACTGCGTAAATTACTTAATATTTTTACTCTTTAACGCATCGCATATTCAGAGTGAAAGTAAGGAGATTAACAAATTGTAATTTCTTGTATTTATACCCGTTTTGTATGTAAAGAGCTTAAGTGGAAGTTTTTGGAAGATAAAATCTTGCAGAACAGGGATGTGCATCCAGTAGGTCAGTTGGGTTGCAACGTAACTGTGGCTCGCCTTGCTTCACTTGCAACAAACACAGCCATGCCTCGCGTTGTCTCGCATTTGCTCAGCTGCGGGTTTGTAGGTATCATTGCTTTGTTGTTAGTTTAGGTCTGGGTCCAAGTATTTTTTGCTATTACGAGAATGATTTTGTTCCAAATTTTATTGACGTTTATATCATTTGGCTCAGTAAGTTAAAATTATTGAGGATCTATAATACAGAATGCCTGCTAATCTTATTTACATATAAATCGGTTTTGGTTGAATAGAGAATTCAGACCACTCATCTAATGCTGCGCGACTACATTACAGTCGATGCCTGGATAGCTGTACATATTTGCTTATCATAAAATTTTATTTAACCTATTTATTTATTACAATAGAGACTATCGTTATTAATCCAATGATGGTTAAATCTTTGGCAGAAAAATCCGCAGTCATAGACTGACTACCGTTTTTCATTGCCTTTTTAGTCGCCCCATGGTACTCACACCGTGTACAGATTAAGTAGGGCTGCTAAGTTGCCCCACAGTAGGACACACAGAGCCTATGTAAGAGAGATTTCAGAGAAGTTGGAATGTCCAGTCGTTGGGCGTGCCTGCCGTTGATGTGATCTCCTGTAATGATGGAGGTTACAATGCTGATATTGCGCCTAGCACGTTGTGTGTGGCTTGAAATTTTACGGGAGAACCTTTTCCGCTGGTTCCATAAATTTTTTGTCGATCAGGAGTTTACAGAACTCTAAGAGTATACTTATTTTCTCCCTTACGCTGCTTTCAGGAAGCGCTATGACGAGTCGTGTCAGTTCGTCGGCTTTGAAAGTACTTACCCATCTCGTTTAGAGATTTGCGGCATTTCCTGGCTACCACGAAACCGTGAACCTCCACGAACAATGCTGCGATCCTGTCGATTGTTTAAGACGTGTCCCTTTTTATTCCATTGACACAACATTTGGCAACAACCCAGTTATATAAATAAATTCATAAAAAAAAATAAATAAGATTTTGGATGTATTATAATCTAAAAGCTACATCTATTGCTTGGTTTCCATTAAATATGTCAAAATTACTGTCAACTAACAGCTTTTCATTTGCTTTCAAATGTGTTTTCATTATATGTACCATAAAAACTGACCAAATGTAGATATCGCAGTGCTGTCAAAGACTGTCGTCAAATTTTGGTACTAGGAAATTGACATTTCGTTTTCATTACTGATGTTCAGGGAACGGACTCTAAAGAGATAGAGTATATTCGATTAAGAATGTCCACGATTTAGCTTTCCCTGATTCCATATAAATATACACATTTGATGTTGCCTTTTTTAAGATATATGCCTTTTTTTGCCTATTGTACCTTTAAAAAAGTGATTCTAGCGAGGAAAAAGCCCTTATTCCTCATAATATAAAAGTTTCAAATGTTCCATATTTTAATTGGGCGCCACTTGTATCAACTCACGTGGAGCGCACGTTTAGTACATTCATGTGCTAGAGCCTGTTCGGTTAGAAACAAATCAAGTTGATAATGAAGAATGGATAAATAAAGAAGTAATAAGTGGTCATATGAAAATGCGCAAAAATTTTTTGTACAAAAAATTAGCAGGAAAGAATATTACTCATACACGGAATGTACACCTGAAAATATCTCGAAAACTTATGCAAAGAATAAAAAATTAACTCGATTATCGGAATTGGATATGTAGTGGCGTCCGTTGTACATTTTATTAAGTTGTTGTCTTTTTGCCTTGTTTGCTATTTCTAGTGCGTTTTTCCAGCCTATTTTGTTATTGTACTTTGCCTTTTTTATAGGTTTTTAGGTCCAAAAAATCCTTTCCCTGCTGATGTCAAATGTGAAGTGCAGTTTTCGGCATGGGTCAAAGGTACCAGCCGTTTAGCTATGAGCAAACCAAAAATGTGGCTCGATAGAACTCTTCATGCCCTACTATTTTGTGCCTGGATTACTTAAAAGTTTATTTTTTTCTGTGTAAAGAAAGAAAAAATAACTAAAAGCACATTATATGTCCTAAAAATTTAGTAGTGTCAATATATATTTTTAAAATTTTTTTAAATGATACTAAAAAAATACATAATATATTTGATTAATTTTTGGACTTCTTTCAGATGTTTTTTGAGTTATTTATTTGAGAAAAAAAATACTTATTTGTATTTATTTTTGGTTGTGAAGCTATGAAGAGCGATGCGGAAAATTAATCACATTAATCATGCAGGTTCCGCAATTCACTTCCGAGTGAATTTTAACCCCGGCCAATTTGAAGTCAAAGCGAATAAGCTGCATTTGAGTCTCATTTGACCAGAAAACCATTTCTACAAAAAATATACCTACTGCATAAATTCTTGGCTAGTCCATACAAAATTGGAAATCATTAAGGCACATTCGGAACCCAAATTTCACTGCAATCAACTACACCGTGGAGAAATGCATTCGGAAAATATTTAGTGCTTAGGTACATTTTAAAACGTTAATATGGGAACTATTAGCTTTCGTTTGATGTAACTATAGTCCCCTAAAAGAGCTCTTGAGGGCAAAAGTATATCATGATTTTTTATTGACCTCTAACATTTATCCTTACGAAGTTCCGTGTCATGAAGAAAATCGTACGAGTCCCACCCGTGACAAAAGTTGTCTCACCTATGACAGAAGTTATGGTTTTTACTTTGTTAGTATTGCTGAGTACTTTATAGTTAGATTTGAAAAAGAAATAAACTTTTGCTAAACAAATGCTCAAACCGTGACAATGGAATACCCGACATAGTATAGTTTATTCTGTTTATTTGTACATATGTTTGTATCTGTTTTTCACACGCCGCTTTTATTTACTTTCATTTTAATTCATTATTATTTTTTATTATCTTTACTAAAACTGAGTTTTTGCGTCTTTTGTTAGCTTAGAATGAAAAGTTGCTAAGTCCACTTTTTCTAAAATAAAAAAAAAATACTTTTAAAAGCTTTTATTTTCACTTGTAAAATTTAAGAAACTGGTCTTAGCAACTTTTCACTCTAAGCTAGCGAGATGCATCTTTTATATTAAACCAAATTAATAATAACTGACTTCATATTTTAGTTGACAAACCGGAAAATGTTTCGTTAAATTAAATATTTCTCCTTTCATTCCGCGAACGTTTGTTTGTTTGCATATCAATTATTTGGTCACAATATACACTTGTGGTCAGCTGATTAAGGCAAGTGACATTTTAGCCAGTTTTTGCTATTTTTCTTTTGTCTATTTAATGTTTATATTTTTTATAAACGTTTAAAAGCGCAGTTACCCACGGACGTAAATGCGGAGAACGTGTCAACTGACACGATCTATGCAAACTTAATATGTTTCTGCGTATTTCTACGCTACGCTACGTACATGTTAATGGGTAAAAATCAACACGATTTTCTAGCGTCTGAAATTCGCACTTTAACCTACTAAAATTGAATTAGCTACTTCATACCCAAAACTTTGCTAAAAACTCTAAATAAAAAGTTTAAAATTTTTGGGTACAAATCTTTGGGTACAGTCTTAATCAGCTGACCACAAGTGTATGTAGATATCTGGCTGAAGGGCGTGTTTACCAAAATTAGTAGCCAAACATGCAAGTGACAAAGCCGCTGGCGGGTTTTTGATGAAAACAAATTTAATATTGATGCATAAATTATTTAACTATGTATGTATTTGCCTACCCTCTCAAATTTCATAAATTATAATATGTATGCATTTCAATGGCATTGATTTATGGCTGCCACAGCGAATGCGCGAGAGAGGATGAGGACTTATGCCGCACCACTGGGAGATGGGGGGCGCTTTAGAGGGCGAGGTTTAGTAATTTAATACGGTGTTGTAAAAGGGCAAATTAATGATGGATAAAAGTATATTTTTATTTTCGCTGAGGAAGATTAGTTGAAAATTGTTTTACAAAGCTGTCAAAATTTTAACGGACTTCAAAAAGGAGGGGATTATCAATTCGTCGGAATAATGTTTTATTTTTTTAGATATGTTACCGGATAACTTTGAACCATTTCAACCGTTTTCTAAAATTCTTTTTTATCAGAAGGGTGTTACTGATTCTTAGGTTGATTATAGGAGGTAATTCAAAGTTTCAGTCAAGATGAGAGTCTTAGGCTTGCGAGAGATGAAATGGGGAAGCGCCAACGTTGTAGCTTATGCGGGTGACGTAGCGATCGTGTATAGGGGAAAGTTCTCGCAAACTCTGTGGGAATTGATGCAAAGTGTACCTACTTCGCCATGTATGTATGATGGTCCACGCGCTGTAGCCTCTGTGCAAATTCTGAGCTGAGCTAAATGGCCGACTCTTAAGCTTTAAGAATAAAATAAAATTCTTAGGGCTCATTCTCGACAAAAAACTGTACTGAAAGGAGAACATAGTCTAGCGTTATGAGAAGGCGTCTGTGGCCTTCTTTTGGGCTTTGAGCCCGAATATAGGCCGCTGGATCTACACAGCGGTGGTTAAACCGATTCTTCTTTGTGAAATTATATATATATAGATATTATATATATGGTGGCCGGCCTTATGCAAGGCCTCAAATCTTAATCTGCTCAGGAAAGTACAGAATATTAATATGATCTGCATTAGCGGAGTAACCGGGGCTACGCCAAATGATGCTTTAAATGACGTTTTGGATATTCTGCCACCAGAACTTGTCGTCCAACAGATCTCTTTCTGCACTCCGCTTAAGAGAGACAAGGCAATAGGAATCGGGATTGCTGGGTCCCCTCTGCATTCTGGAAAAATACAGCTTTCTTCTAATTTATCATGAAAATCCCAAGCCGGAGCACTATATCTACTCCACGATTTGGAAGGGGGTTCTTCGCTCGCAGCCCTACCTTGAGCCGTTTATTTCGAATACCGGAGTACTGTAGCGTCTTACAGGCAGAGGTGGTTTAAGTAAAATATCTAAAACGTTCAAAGGTAACAAATTTATGTATTTCTATAACTTTGAAGTTTTTAAAACTGAAAAAGGTATAAAAACAAAAACATAGGAAATAGCAAAAACAAACATAAAAAAATCACTGACCAAATTTGTACAATTTTATTCTACACATTCCATGCAAATTGTTTGGCAGTGCCTTGGACAAATAGTTTTTTGCACTAGGCACATGTGTTTTGTATATTTTCAGTCTAAATTCTGAGGGTAGTATTCACATCTATGCTTTTTGTAAAACGTGTAAAACGCTGAATGAGAAATCGCAACTCCCGACGATTCAATTAGGAAATATGGCAAAAACTTTATGAAATCTTTCCGCTTTATATTCAGCTTTATAAGTATAAGTATTATATAAGTGTCAGTAAGAACCTACAAATAAATAGTTAGATGTCAGTCTCTCGACAACATCAAACCCAAAAAAGACAATTGCTCAACAATTGAGAAAGTCGGATGTCGTCATCACAAAACTGCGAGCTTATTGTTGCCAATACATTTTCTACGTAATGAAAGAACGATGTAGCCACAAAACAGTCGCGCGGTGAGAAAAAACTCACTGTCTTTTAAAATAGTGATGCAATAGCTGAGCGAAACCACACAGAATATGTCAAGCATAGCGGCACGTGAAGCTATAAGCTGACCTGTAAGTTAATTCGAAGGAGTTGAAATATATTAATTTTTTTGATGATGAAGTGCTTTTTTCGCCTCGCGCGACGGACGGAGGGTTAAAACTATTCGCTGCATTAGCTGCATTGGTGCTATTTACAAACTAAAAAAACGCTATTGAATTTCTGTTAGCTGCATTTTCAACGTAGATAATTATGTAACACCATTTCAATGCCAAGTTGCGAGTACGCCCGGGCATGTTTGCTAAATTAAAAACAAACAACCAGTGCACAGCAGCTTTTCGCATAGCTTTTCAACCTTGAACTGCGTGTGGCACACTTTGTTGGGCTTCATATA
>NW_023458556.1:51225826-51255013 GCF_013731165.1 Rhagoletis pomonella | reverse complement strand
AACTCATTTACGTCCCAATATATATATTTTGTTTGTCAAATACTAGCACATCTTAATTCAACTTGGAATGAAACTCGTTTATCCTACCTTTCTCTTTCATCCTTTGAATTAGCTTATTTTTGAAGGAATAAAAAGTGTAAGAAAATACCTTTCCAATGATCCATCAAAAGTCTAAATCGGAATTGATTAGGTTCAGTTATTCAAGTTAAAAAGTTAAAAAACAGCATCTCATTATTACGATTCCGTTCAAAATTTTTTTTAAATTTTTTTAAAAATATTTTTATGCGAATTTTTTAATTTAATTTTGTCATTTGAAGGGATTTTTTCAAAAAAAAAAATATTTACGAATGTATTCTTATTCATAAAAACGAAATTTTTGGTGGTATTTTCAAATCGGTCCAGCCCACGTAAATCTTCATATTTTTCCGAAATATTTCGGTGGACGTCTTAAAATATAATAGATTTTATAATTCCAATGGAAATACAGTACCGATGTTTTTTATGGGGAGTGATGCAGTCTAATGTGCATACATGTAAATATATTTGTTGTTAAAACTTCGCTTATGTGAATATTTATACAAGCATAATATCATTTCAATTGCTGCTTTATGGATTAAATTTATTTATGTATTTATTTACACATCTTTTATACTCTTACTTATATATGCAAATTCTCGCCGAGACAAACGACTTGCATCTTGAAGGCGGCACCAAACACGTAAATTGTCTAAGTACAAATAAGTAGTACAAAAAACATATGTAGATTAGACTGCATCACCGAAAAAAGTTGCGGTTTTTTCCGCCGGGATTACAAAATTTATTATATATTAAGACGTCCACCAAAATATTTCGGAAAAATATTAAGATTTAAGTGAGCTGGACCGATTTGAAAATACCTCCAAAAATGTAGTTTTTTATGAATAAAAATAGTTTCTTAAAGAACTTTTTGAAAAAGGTCGCCTCAGATGACAAAACAGATTAAGCTTAAAAAATCTGCATACAAATATTTAAAAATCTTTTAAACGGAATCGTAAGAATGAGATTTTTGATGCTGTTTTTTTTCTTTACCTTTTTCAAAGATTGATTTACGAAAAACTTGAATAACTGAGCCGAAACTATTCTGATTTAGACTTATGGGACCTTAGTAGAAAGGTATTTTCACACTGTTTTTATTTCTGTCCAAAAAAAAAGTCATTCGTGTCCCAATATTTTTTTTTTCAAATACCAACACATCTTAATTCAACGTTGAATGACGTTCCTTCATCCTACCTTTCTCTTATTAGCAAAGAAATAAAAAGGTACCTCTCTAATGACACCTCCTAAGTCTAAATCGGAAGAGTTTAGGTTCAGTTATTCAAGTTTTTGTTATACCAATCTTTAAAAAAAGTAGAAAACAGCATCAAAAATCTCATCATTACGATTCCGTTAAAAATTTTTTTAAATTTTTTTTTAATATTTTTCTGCAAATTTTTTAAGCTTAAGCCGTTTTGTCATTTGAGGGGATTTTTTCAAAAAAAATGTTTAAGAAACTATTTTTATTCATAAAAAACTCCATTTTTGGAGGTATTTTCAAATCGGTCCAGCTCACTTAAATCTTAATATTTTGCCGAAATATTTTGGTGGACGTCTTAAAATATAATAGATTTTATAATTCCAATGGAAAAATAGTAGCGATTTTTTTTGTTTGGGGAGTGATGCAGTCTAATGGAGATATATCTATGGAAGTATAAGTGCGTTTATAAATTTAAAGTTTTTTAATGATATTGCATATCTCAGAATTAATACGTACTACATATCGATACCTTAATATAGCAAGGCCCTATCTCACATTGTCGCTGAAATGCAAAAAAGGCCGTAACTAACTAAAATGTTTAATTGCATATAACGATGTGGGCACTATAATTCGCTAAAATGCATCATAATCAATCAAAAAGTGAATTTTAGATCTTCAGTTAGTTACGGCTTTTTGTATTTCAGCGATGATTTGAGATAAGGCCTTTCTATACTAAGTTAACGATAAGTACATATGTGCTCCGTGCTTATGTACTCGAATTTTATTATTTTTATTTTTATTTAAGGAAATGATTTTGTTTTCCCTGGGAAAATGCGATTTTATTTACAGGTTCCGAAGAGGAATTTTATATTACGAAAATTTGAATGCCATCGTAGTCAGCTTCCTAAGCCTTAGAAATAAACGAATCGGCCAAAGATTGACAGAACTTGGTCTGGTCGGTATGATTTTTTACAATTAATCAATCTTAATGAAATCACCATGAGTACAGTTAAAAACCCTTACTTCTGGTAGGAGGCTCGTGTATCAAACCTTGTATCAAATCATGTCTAATCCTTACTACTTTCTCTAGCAATCCATACTAATTACTTCAGTAAGGGTAGGACATGGATTAGACAATGGTTAGAGACATAAGTAAGAGTTTTCATTCTTCGTATTTGAAGTATGAATATATCGACTGCTGAGTGGAAGATCGACCTATCTCGGCAGCCAGTTCGAAAACGCTCTATCTCAAAAAACTTTTCAAGAACGTCCTATTTCAGAATTTTATTGAAAAACACCCTATCTCAGAATTCGGTTCAATAACGCCCTATCTTACTTCAAAATGTATTGAAAATGTGCTGATATAGGGCGTTTTTGAATCGGCAGCTGAGAAATGGCGTTTTTGAAACGAATTCTGAAATAAGGCGTTCTTGAAAAGTTTTTTGAGATAGGGCGTTTTCGAACTGGCTGCCGAGATAGGTCGATCTTCCACTCAGCAGTCGATATGTATGTATATAAAAACCCGTATGTATGTTGTTCCGTTTTTGTCCTCATAAAACTTCAAAGCATACTTTATATAACCAGTAGACACAAAGTTGGTCTGGCGGCTGTGATTTCAAGTCTTCCAAACTCATCCATGTGTCTTGTACCTTTTCTGTGTTTTTACATTTCTTGTTTTTTTTTGTTTAAACTCAGGCTCGAGTGTGTTTTCTTTATAAATTTGCAACCATTTAATTAGCGTAGCGTGTTTAAGGTTTGTCAAAGCGCTGCTACCCTGGGAAATGCTGTCTACGATTTCATTGTGCAGTTACAAACGACCGTCACTCACTTAAAAAAAAAAAATATTTTTCGTGTCTCTGAATGTGGATGTATTGTCTCTTCACATCATTATTTTGTGTTGTTTTATATGTAGTCCTCTTGTTGCTCATTTGCTTTCATGTCGCTTCTGTTCGCGCCCATTTCGGTAAATTACGCGCTGTCTTGTTGTGTCTTGTTTTTTGCTCTTTAATTTAATTTTGACTTTAGAGAATTGTTGGATTTGTATGTATATTCGTGTTTTGTATTAATTTACCTTTCTTGAGCCCATTCGTTGTTTGCTTCATATTATCTGTTTGCCGCCTGGGCGTATGCGTAACTTAATTTCTTAGAGCCGTTTTTACAGTACAGTACATACATGAATTGGGAGTGACAGGCAGTTAGTTTCACCAGCAATTTAAATGGACAACTAATTTTTATTTTCTGTCATTTTCGATATGAAATTAAAAAAATTAAAATAAAATTTTCCTGAAATATTTTTTTAATTTTTTTTTAAGTTTTCAGCTCAGAAATAAACTCGTTATTGTTTTAAAAATTGTATAACTGAAAATTTGTACCCGAACCTCTCGTTTAAAGTAAAATTTAATGTTCAACAATTTTTATTGAGCTCGAGGCCGTTTTGAATGAAAAACTTTTTGTGGAAAAGCAACAATAATTTGAAAAAATGGTAGAAGTGATAGCTATTTCGGAAATCACCACATTTCCTCATCAGACTTCTTTCAGTAGGATTCGAACCGACGATCCCACTGACTCGGCCAGTTGCCTACGCACTGTGCTAAGTTAGCCTTGTAAATTATCGTTGCTTTGTTCCCACTTTTTCATTTGCTAAGCCAACACAATCAAGCGCAGCTACTCCTCTACGATTTACACTTGACCATGTGGTTGTTGGTTTCCACAATAAGTTTTTCATTAAAAACGGCCTCGAGCTCAATAAAAATTGTTGAATATAATTGTTATAAGGCCATAAAATAACCAAAAAAAAAACATATAACTTAAGGACGAGCACACCTAAAAGTTAAACATTCTAAAAATAGAATTACTAACAAAAACCAACAAAACCAACAACCACATGATCAAGTGTAAATCGTAGCGGAGTAGCTGCGCTTGATTGTGTTGGCTTAGCAAATGAAAAAGTGGGAAAAAAGCAACGATAATTTACAAGGCTAACTTAGCGGTGACAGGTAATAAGATCAACGGAAATAAGGTCAATTGACATTATTACCTTTTTAAAAACGAAATAAAATCCATTGACATTATTTCTCTTTCAAACATTAAATTTGTTTAGCAGTGCTGTAACGCAGGTAGATTTATTTTTTGCATACGTTGAAATAAAATTTTTATATATTTTAAACATCGAGGGCTTATACTCAATAAAATACCCTCTATCTGCAAACTTTTCACAAAGATGAGATTCTGATATAAAAATCCACCTAAGATTTAACCGACATCAGTGATATTAATGCTACCTTATATAACGACAGGTAATAAGTCCCAGATGGTTTCCAAAATCACAAATTAGTTTTTGTGCAAATTGCAGATAGAGGTATTAATGAATTCAAGCTCTCGATATTTCACATTTTTATATTTGTAAGTTATTAGAAGCAGGGATGCAAACTTGGCTCAAACCGTGCCATTTGTCCCTATTTTACTTCAAATGGCACTTAATTTTTCAATTTGGCACAAAGTGCCAAAATGGCACTTTTGTAAAAAAAAAAACATTTCAATACATTTTTGTGAAATCCATTGCGTGCACTTCTTTTTCTCAACTAAAATTTTCTAATTTATAAAGGCTATTCAACTGGTTTATCTGATTTTATCATTGCACTTTTGTTTGGAAAATGTAGCTTTATTTTATTGCTAAATGTGAATAATTGAAAGGAATGACACCTTTTTTGGCACTTTTATTTTTCTATTTGGCACATTTTGCCCCTTTTTTATCCTCAATATGGCACCTCATAACTAAGGATAGTTGGCAGCCCTGATTGGAAGATTTCTGCTGTATTTTGGGGCAACAACTTGTCTGCAGTAAAAAATCATATAATTTGTGTTTCAAAAGTGTGTGAAAACCAATCAATTCACTTATATGATCTCGGTTCCGATATTAAATAATCAATAATTGTTTATACCCGCATTTTGGCACATTGGCTCGTTGAATGTGCCATCTAATAAATAGTGTCGTCATTCTCCTTAGCTGCTTTTAAATGATGTCGTCACAAATTGCTGGCGGAGACATGAATACAGTGAAAGAAAATTCTTTTTCTATAAATGTTTCCTTATAGAAAAGTTGGTTTCTTTTCCACCTTAAACATTCCGAATTCGTTCAAAATATATTAATTTAAAACACAGAATTCTTTCAGTGTTCCTCCGGGGTTTTTGGACATGGACTATTTCTTGAATTTAATAGTGTTCGCTTTATTTTTGTGGAAACGAAACATGTTTTGCAAGGTATGGATCATTTCTACACTCTTTCTACAAATATTTCTTGTATTCCAGCTGTGCGCAGGCGTTTAGTTTTTCGCATCGTGTTTTTACATATTCGTAATTTAAATTTTTTTAATAAAATCAAATGGTGGTAGTTCATGATTGTGTGTGGATTAATATCACATCACTGAGGATTTGGCAATAACCTTTTTCATCTGTTAAAAAACAACACTTACGGGGCAATGTTTATTGTAAGAACAACATTTTTTTCTATGAATCGACATACTTTAAGCATTGTTGACGCCATTTCCATTTGAATGAGGAAATAGCGTCAATGACTTTATTTCCAAATTTTTTTTGACTTTATTTCGCTTTTAATTATTATCGACTTAATAAAAAAACACGGATAATTTCAAATATGGTTTCATATATTTTTTGTTGATTTCTTTAAGTTCCTTAAGAGGTAACACCACAGTGAGCTGTTAAAAAAACTTTTAATTTTTTGACTTAAAAATTAACTGAGCTTTATATAATATGTGAACACAACTTTTATATATTTTATGTTTTTTTAAGCATTTAATTAATTTTTGTTGTCATCTAAATCTCTCTTTTTTTTATAGAGAATGCTGAGCCATGTATACTATATTTCAAACTTTAACCGCTGTTTTCTCGAAATATACGTATGTATGTATGTAATTTTCGAATTCGCTATTAAGGCTTACTTGCAGAACAGCAGGTCATCTCCATAACTCGGAGTTTGCCGATTAAGCTGATAAGTTTTCTTGCACAGCTGTAGGTTAGGCATTGGTGCTCACTTATTTATGTAATTTAGAAAGCGCTCGCTTTACCTAACTCTTTGCTAGTTTTCAGTGCTGCAAGATATTGTATGGTTTAGGAATAAATATACAGATTTAACATTGAGCTAATCAACTCTTTATTTATACACTATTTAGTTCTGGATGTTCTGCAAGTGAGTCTTACCATATTTTGAACATTTTCTATATTTGAACATGCATTTTTCACCATAACTACCTATACGTAATGAAAAATGTGAGCTAGCTGATAAGGAGACTTTAAACTAATGCGGTTTCTCTGTTCGAACCTTGATTAAATTTTTGTATGTAAATCATATTTTTTACATCGAAGATAATATTTTTGAAATTTCGTATTTGACTAACCAGCTACATTTGTTAATGTGCATTGAAGGAAATATAACTTTTTCCGTTTAGGTTGAAATTTGCGACGCTTATGCTGCTTTCCTCAGGAGAGTGGCATTAATGGCACTTTTTTTGAATTTGTTTTATTTAAAAAATTTCTGCATTCAGAACTTGCTCAAAATTATAAGGAAATTTTACTAATAAATTCCAATCCCTTCACTTCCAACTAAAAAACAAATCCAAAAAGAGCATTGAGCTTGTTTTGTTGCTTGTCGTGTTGCTCTTAATGAATAAATCGGCCAAGAAGTCTGTTATGTAGATCAAAGATAGTTTCCTATAACAATTTTAAAGCATTAGTATTACTTTAAAAAGGTAAAAAATGCTGGTGAAGATCTTTATATCCCCAAATCTAAAATTGAATTTTTATTAGATACCACGTTTATGGTTTTCATTAACTCTACTTTAAAGTAATTTTAAAAGCGAATTAAATAAATTTTATTTAACATTATTTAATACATTGCATTAATATTTATTTTCTTTTCTTTCCAGGTAAATCATATAAAGCCTTAACATGATTCAAAAAACTTACTTTAATGCTATAGGCAAAAAGCAGGCATAAAAAGGTAATAAATATACATATCTATGGTCCACTGCAATAACGGCACAACACAAAATTTCACGTTTTTGGGTTACATAGTGGATTACATTGATAAATAACCACATTTTTTCATGGCAAATCGCCATATGCTTACTTCATTTGTCAGAAATGCGAGGTAGCCAAACTGAGCAGAGGCATATGCCTCACATTTATTGTGAATATATTCCAATTCTAACAGCAAAAACATAAAAGATATGCTCTGCTAAAACAAAAGGTGAAATTTATTCTTCTTCAAATTAGTGTATTAGAGTGCAACACCAAAAGGTAAAAAATTTCAATCTGAATATTTAAATTTTGCCTATTATTTATTCAAAAGTTTTCGAAATCTTTGACAATTACATTAAGCTCCTAAAAAATAACTAAAACAAAGTTTTAAATGATTTGGTAAAAAATAACATTATTGTTTCTTGTAACACATTTTATTTTCTGCTTTATGAGGATTTAATTTTTGTGACTTTGAAGTCCAATCATTCCTCTTTAATTTAATATCTTTGGAAATATTCTATTCCATATATATTTTTTGCTAGAGGAGTTAACAAATTCAAAATTGCATGTTTTGACATCTTGAGTGCCAAATAGTTGAGTAATTTGAATGTCAAATTCTGTGCCACATGCGGATGGTATTTATTGGTTGGGCTGTGTTATCATTTTATCATACATTGTGCATTCCCTAAAATCATTTTAACCGATATTTTACATAAGGGGTCTTCCCTTAAACTGGTAAAAGCCTCGTAAACCTCGTTAAGCTCGTAAATTTAGGAGGCTCGTAAACCAACTGTAAACATTTTTATGGAGCTTTATTAAATTACGAAGCAAATTTGATGCGCTAACAACCTCGTAAACTTCAGTGTTGCCGGGACGCAGAACATTTTATACTAAAATGTATTATAAAAATCAAATGAAAAAATAATATGGGACTAGAAAGAATGAATTTCATCCACTAGCTTGGGGTTTCTACTTATTTTCGGCATTTTTTAATAGTATTTTAGCCAAGAGTAATAGAGACAAGATGGCGGGCTATTATTGAAAATACTAGGAAAAAAGAATTTTTTCACAAAATCCTGGTTGATCTGTCAAACAGCCACTTTACGCACCTATTAACACATTTTCGCAATGGGGGTGTTCCCATAAAAGCCTCGTAAACTTACGAGTTTTACATAGTTTAAGACTTTACGAGTTTAAGGGAATACCCTACTCGAAAAATTTTACATATTTTAAGCAGAAGCCGATTATAATCGCCAGTCCTTCATTTTGATTTTAAAATCAATGCAAAATTTATCGTTTTAATCGTTGTTTTATGGATTTAATTTTTTCGATTAAATTGTGGTTATCTTTTCTATGATTTTAATCACGTTATTATGTGATTTTTATTTTTTCGATAATTTTTAGTCGCAAATACCAATAGTCGGTTTGATCAAAAAAATATAAGTTACAAAACAACGGTTAGATATGATCGTAATAGCAAAAACCTTAAAATATCGAGTAAAAATTATGGAAATTTTAACGATTACGGTCCCTTCTTTAAGACATAACGACTTTAAAAGATGTCTTGTGAATCCCCTTATTCTATTCTAAATAGTATTAGGCTTCTAAACCATTGGATTTTTTCTGTAACTCGTTGAAAATATATAGTAAAATAAACTAGTAAAAATCTGTAAGTAACAGCGTGATCGCTCGCGCAACAGCATTTCGCCAATAAATCGTACAACGACAAAAATCGGTTATCAACTTGCAGGAAAAAAAAATGTACTCGGGCAACCAAGTTGCAAGTACCAACTTGCAACAGTGCGATAAAATGCATTGCAACCAAATTGAAATAAATTTCATGTAAAATGGCAATAAATTTTTACTAACCCACTTTATAGGGCAAAGTTGCTGCGCACTTTCAGGCGCTGCGTGACACATATTTATACAAATACATATTCTTATACATATATATCTACAGAATGCATTAAAAAAAAAAGCTAAACAGACAAGCAGGCGTTCAGAAAATACGTATATATGTATATATGTACATATACAGAGAAATGATATCGCAATAATATCTACAAACACATGTGCAGTATGTACGCTTCCTTAAAAATTGCGCGCAAAAAATTCATTTAACGGAGTAATGCATCACTACATTTTTTTTTTTTTAATACATACATACATACACGCACGCACGTGCATTTGTGGCTATCTGTTTACTGTCGATTGTGTTGTTTGCCATTTGTTTCTTTATTGTTTTCACTTTTGATTCATGCACTACAGGGGTGAAGGCAGCAGAGTGCGTGGCTCATAAAATCGCCGGTTGTATTTCTTAATAAATGCCGCTAAAGTCAACGTAACAAAACCAACAACAGCCACAACCAATTTACTTGTATACATATGTATGTATGTATGTATGTGTATTGATGCATAGAGTCGCAACGTGGCAATGTAGAATATAAAACTTTTATTTATGAACTAGCAAGCAGTAAATAGCGAAAGTAACAGTAAACTGGCAATCAAAAAGGAACAACCTAAAAACCGGCACAGTAGCATTCGCAGTTCCGGCATCAGCAGATATAATTCAATTAAATACGTATGTATATATGTTTGCATTTTAAAATATATTGCAAAGAGCAACAACATTAGTAACAACAACAACAATCTGTTCAAAAAATTAAAGTTGTAAAATAGCCGCAAGTTCCGACATAGCACGAAGCTCTCATAAATTTCTTAGTTTCAACAAATTTTATTGCTCTCCGCCAAAGGAAGCCTAACGCAAAGTTAAATGAAAAAGGAGAAAACTTTTAAAATGCAAACAAAAAGCGGGTATAAAATGATAAACCCTTTATATTTGCTCTGCTTGTATGTTAAATGTAAATGAATTTATTGCAGCCAATGAGAAAGCGCACTAAAACCGGCGCTGAAAAAGTTCTTTTAACAAATGTGCAGCTTTAGGCGCTAAATATTTGTAGAACAATGAGCTTTTCATGGTAGCTGCATTTTAATAAAAGCGGGAGATCCGGCAATTTGCAAGAATTAGAGCGGTATAAGCTTGAAAGCATTGCTTCAAAGATTCCAACAACAATTTTGTGCGAATAACTGAAGTCGTTCATGAACACCTCATCCGTGTGGATTCCATCCTTGCCAGCCACGATTGCAATGATGTTTGCTTACGTCAGTTAAGAAAATATTACCTAATCAAAGAAATCAACAAACACCACATCTTGGTAGGACAATTTTATCCGACTTTGTAAGCTGAGCTTGAACCTAACTTTTAATGTCGTCTGAATTATAAAAACCTCCTAAAGCCATTCGAGACCAAAAGAAGTCTTCTTGAAGTCTTGAACTAATCACAAGCACATCCGACACATGCCTAACAAATTTAGGAACTTTTGGAGGCAATCCAAAGAGATGTTCCAGAAATAAAAAAAATGCTTATAACACCTAGGTCGTATAGCCCGATTCTGAATACTTGATAAATCACGTTTTTTTATAATTTGTAAATTTTTTTATTATTTATCCCGAATTGGAATTGTAACACAGAAATCAAACGCTCTTTTCTTGATAAATTTTCACGATAGAAAATACTATTGACAAGCGTTAACAAATTGAAATTTCATATGAAATTATAAATTATTATCGAAGTGAAAACTCATAGGGTCCTCTAGATTTTTACAATTTTACGTGTGATATAAATTAAACTATTCAACGCTCCCCTTTTAATGAAGATAACAACGATAGTTTTGGTTGGGTTAACGAAAAGCCCATTTCCACCATACCAAATGTTAATCATATTCAGTATTGTTTTCACTTAAAAAAAAAATGCTAAAATTACACAAAAAAAAAATGCCGAGACGCGTAAACTGTATTTTGGGTCGTAGATGGCGGATATGTATATCGTTGTCCCATGTAATTTTTGCAAGTTAAGTATGTATTTTCATTTTAAGTTTGCATTCCGACTGAAAAAAAATCATATTTTAACATGGAAACACCGAACTCTGCGATGCACGATATGGCGTATGAGTATCATTTGGGGTATTGATTGACGATGTCATAAAAGTATGTTGTAAACTTTAAAAGCTTAAATAAACACTTAGTTGGAACCACAACCAACTATTTTTTAATAGCCTATTTCCACCAAAGGCTTAACAGCAGTTAAGAGCTCAGAGAAGTTCAAATAATTCCAACATGGGGTGATCGGAAAGGTTTTTTCTTAAGTTTTGCTTTTTTCCTTTCGTTTGCTTCTACTTCGAGTTGTAGTCTCCGTTTTTCAAATGGCATAAACTGCAGTTAAGGCTTGGTGCAAATCAACTATAACACTGTGAAAATTCACAATAAAAATTTCATGGAACTCCGTTAATATATTTTTAGCCGTTTAAAGTTGACGACATACACCAATACGACACTAACGACACCATTGTGAATACCCCAATTATTTTCTGTTCCTATTTCAAGCAAAAAATTATTTGCATTTTCTTTTCTGTTATTTTAAACTTGAGTTTTTTTTTACTGTGTAATGAGACAGGCCACATCATCTGCATAGGCCTCGGTGTAATGAAGCAATGAAGAAAGCATAGATACTGCTCTCAGAGCAGAGCTTATTAGCCCTACTCGTGACACATGGACATTATTCATTAACATTTGTGCACTTTTGCAGGCAAAATTTAGGAATTTTTTCAAAGTCTATGGAAATATGAGCTTTTATTCCTGTGTTTAGCTTAACTTATTTGTATAGAGAACTTAAATAAATTTTCCAAACTAAGACTTGTGTCCTAAATTTTGTAGAAACCCCAACTTAGGCAACTTTTTAAAATTTTTTAACACAACCTATTTCCCTTTTCTTAGAACATATTTTTTCATAGAAATTTGAGATGTGTGTTTGCTAATGAAATTTTGCCAGCCGCCATCTAAATTCGCAGCGTTGCCATGTCCACGCAGTTGTGTACATAAAAAGCTGCGGCAAAAAGAGCTGCTGTGAGGCGCAAGATTGCAAAAAGTAAGCAAAGCTGAGCAGCTAGCAGAGTACGCCAATAAATTCCCACAGCAGAAATCAAGCCGAGTCTTGTATATATACATATGTATGTATCTCCTTGGCCAGACTGGCATCCTGGCGCTAAAACTGTGAATTGTGAATTATAACTAGCAGCTGCGGAGCGAATGGTGGCAGCGCCTAATGCAAACGAAAATGCACACACCAAAGCACAATTTATGCAAATATGCAGCAACTGTGCAGGGAATTCAAAAGCAAGAAGAAGAGTTTTCACGCCTGCGGTCACATGCCGCGTCGACGCCACATGCTATGCCAATGCCAAAGCCGGTATCTTGTGCGTGTGTGCGTGTGGGTATGCGTGTATTCCGGCGTATCTAAATTGCGGACGGCTAAGGCAGGCAGTTGAATTTCCCCATTTAGGTGTTAACAATGTTTACTTTCGCGCCGCCTCCTATTTGTATCTATCTTCCACTCCTTGGCGCTGATAATGCTTTTCTCAGCAAAACACTATTGTTTCTGGTTGTGTTCTTTGGTTGTTCACGCCATTATCTCTGCCGCTTTGTACAACCACGTTGCTGACACGCGCACCGCTTTCACCTACATAAATATGTACTTACTTCCATTGTACAGCCTCTCGCCATCGCCAATCATTTCTCTTCCCTTCGCCGTATGTATTTATTCCCTATTCTTCTCCTTTTGTTAGCATATTTGCTGCTATAGCAAAGTATGCCTAATTTATGTTTGTGTGCATTTTCAGAAAGCTTTGCACATTCTCGCTTCACGCTTTTAATGTTGTTGTTGTTTTGAACAACAATTTTGCGTTTAATAGGTTTTTGATAAAAAAAAATAGTACGCACTCGCATACCCGGTGGCGAAAATCTCTAGTTCTGCGCTGGTGCGCTTCTAGTACTTTTAGGGCCACTACGGGTTCACGATAAATCCGTTTTGCATGCGAACAACTGGAGAATTTAACGTGGCGCTGCCCTAGTAAGTGAAAATTGGCATCTGCTGTGTTAACTTTTCTATGGTTCGGTACCAGTCTACTGCGCTCTGCATGCCTTTTTCTAATGAAAGGTGTTTTCTTTCCTCGGCATTTATAAAATTTTTTATGTTTATTTTGGACTTGGAAAATTTGAATATCACTGAACAGAAATGGTTAAAAAAATAAAATAGTTGTTTCGATATTTAAGAAAATTGTTCTTGTTCCTTACATCAAAATATATAGGAAAAGGTGGACTCAGCAACAACTTTTCACTCATAGCTCGCGATTTGTAGTAAAATAAAATATTTTTTATTTTTTAATTACTACATTTTTGCTGATTTTGAACTGTTGGGGATCCATTTTTTGTAGGACTGGTTCGCTTGTAGTGAAAAAGATCTAGTACGGAACTTGAAATTTGGTTCTAGTGCTTCCCGGGTTTCCCTGCAGGGTACACATGTACAACATTCGCGCTCCATCGCTTCTGCTGGTCATAATTCAGTTCACACTTACACACACTTCTATATCTACATGTGAACGTATTTGTATGCACAAATTTTTCTTGTTTTTACTGTCGCAATAATTCAAATTATTTAGAGTGGATTAATTTTTCGCGCAGTTGCGAAGAGTTTTAGAGGTTTTTGGGGTAATTTGATTTATGCGCTACGACGTTTACTTATTTCCAAGTGAGTTGCCTAAATTGCAATATAATGAGAAAAATGTTACAAATACAAAATTTCATTAGACGAAAGGAAAAATATTGTATGTACTGTGTATATTGTCTTATAAAAATCCGAAAAGCCTTTATATGAGCGGTTTATTTTGATAGTGGCGTAAGTCCTTTAATGCCGTTTGACTTCAGTGAGCATTTACATACCTGTATCTGAACGTTAATCCTTTTCAGCTAAAGACAACGAATTTTGCCAATTAGTTTAAGACGCTAAAGTGATTTACAAATGCATTCACTTAGAAGTAACCGACCATTTGGGCACAAGAGGTGGGATTAACTTTTGCCAATTTCAAAATAAACGGCTCATATTGGTATTTAAAATCAAAACATTTTTTCTTGCAATTCTATAAAGAATATAGTTTTTTTTTTATTTTGTTATAGAGAATTAAATTGCATCCAAGAAAAGTAAAAACTATCCAAATCGGCTGAGAAGTAGCAGAATTTTCTGGGCTACCTGTAATCGTTTTATGTAGTCGCTGTAAAGCATATGTATATTCTTTTACGTACTTTTAAATGTGTTTGAAAAATTATTCATCAAATTATATACATCGATAAATAATAATATATCCTAGAAAAATACTTAATCCAGGATATTGAGAAGTATCAAAACATACAGTATTGGCCAATACAATAGCACCCCCATTACAAAGTGATATTGTTTGCCACTCATGTTTATTTATTTATTTTTAAGAATTTTCAATTAAAATACAGTTCATTCTCTGACAAAACTCACATAAACTCAAGTATAAAACTTTTTAAAAGTCCGCAAAAAAGTGCAACAAATTTTCACCCAAATTTCAAACTTTTTTCTCAGAAGCGGTAGAATTTTTTTGAATACACAGTTTTATAGCCCATTCAATTTTAGTCTAATAGTGTGAAAGTTTCAAGTGGCTAAAAATTTCCGTTGATTTTTTAGAATATTTTTCGCCGAGGATGTTGCGGGTTTCTGCCATATAAAAATGAATTGTGTTTATTCGTTATATGGAAGCAAATGAGACAAAAAACATTCTAAAAAATCAACGGTAATCTTTAGAGACTTTAAACTTGCACATTATTGGACTAAAATTGAATCCGCTATAAAACTGTGTACTCAAAAAAATTCTAGAGCTTCTGAGAAAAAAGTTTGAAATTTAAGGGAAAGTTTGTTGCGCTTTTTTGCGGTCTTTTAAATAGTTTAAAACATGGATTTATATGGGTTTTGTTAGAGAATGAACTGTATTTTAATTGAAAATTCTTAAAAACAAATAACTAAACATAAGTGGCAAACAATATCGCTTTGAATGGGGGGTGCTATAGATATGTCCAATACTGTACATAAATGTGTCTCCTAGTTTATAAAATAGTGAATTAAAGTTGAAAGAGTTATAAATGGCAATTAAGAAAACAGACTTCTCTTTACATGGCTATTATATGAATATGTCTCAACTTCGGCGCCATCTACCGGGGCAATACAATTTTCTAAGTTATAACCCCTTTTAAATATGGATCAAAAATGCAAATAATATGTGAAGAAACGGGCCACAAATTTTTAGAGTAGCACTGCTCGCTAAGCTTTAAATATAAAAGTACATCAGTACAACGGTATAATAGTATTTATAGCGATATAAAAGTATGCATTCTATATCTATACACTTATTTCTTAAAGGAATTTTTGTGTTATCACACGATATCATCCTTAATATTTTATCAAATTCAATGATTGAGATTTATTTTAACGAGGGGAAGCCCAGACTCATCAGTTGAGGTAAGAAGTAAAAACTATTGAATGGGGTTGCCACCTGCATGAACTTTAGTGACTTAAATACTCATACTATATTGAGTAAAATATTCCAGCGCGTGCAGCAAATGAAAGGCATTTAAAATAAACTCTTAAATAGAAGTAAAAATGTTTAAGAGGGTTGCCAACAATATACAAATTTAAATCTCTCTATATATAAAACACAGTTGTTTACGTAATAACAACCGTATCTCTAGTATGGATTGTTCTATGCGAGCTGTCTCGTTTGTTGTGTTTGTCTCTGCCGTGGAAAAATTGAAAAAATGATTTTCCATAGATTTTGTATAAGATTTTTTTTTATTTATTTAATTTTGATCGTAGTAGCTATTACCGTTGAAACAGTTTCCCAGGCTTAAAATTGTGTCAATGCTAAACAATTACTTATGTAAGTTAAGTAAGGTTGGAGTGCTTTATAAATTCTTACCGGTTTCATTTACAGTTGCCGGATTTGAATATTTGGCGCTTACGTTGCTTTGCGATTATGGTTCGACTGCTTCCAAGATTGTTTTAACTCTTCCACATTGTACTGTCAGTGTTCGGAAACCATTCGTAGATCAGAATATGAAACTTTGGCTCACGCAATCGCAATTTACAAAGATTGGCGATTAGCAGTCCAAATAAAAACCCTCAACAACGCGCCAAAGTTAACCCTTGTGTGCCCAACCGGGTACCCATCGACCCATATTGTTTAAAATAACTTTATTTTCTTGGAATTTTTTTTTTAATCCTCCCGGATCCTCACGCATTTGAACACAAACATGAACATAAAGAACAGCTTCGAGCGCAGGCGTCGGGAATTAATGTAGGACAACCTCAGGAGCTAAACAAAAGCATGTTACGATTCGTTCAGCTAATGTGATTTGCTGATATTGGAATGTGTAAAATGTTCATAAGGAGAGACCAGAATTTAGTTCCGCAGGGGTTAAGAAAAAATTCCTACCGTTAAATCAACAACCAGAATCCCTGCGCTGAGCTTATTGCTTTATAGCTATTTACAAGAATAAGGACAATTCTTGATGATTGCTCACAAATAAAATGATTAGACAGTCAAAGGATTTCATCACAAATAAGTTTAGTATACTGGACCTGTATGGGCCAATGATACTCACCCGCTTTGATCTTGGCACCAGCTCACAGAGGTTCGGATCGCAAATCTAGCTGGACGAAACTATTTAAACAAATACTCGTTGATGGATCTTAACACCACTTCTTACTTAAGGGATTTTTGGGTCGCTGATTACGAATCTGAAGTCACTTATCAAAAATTCACAATGGCGGATCCAATATGGCGGACGAAAATTTAAAAAAATTGGTAGATTTCTATGAAACTGGGTATTTGGGGGTTTTCTGGGTCGCTGATTACATATCTAAAGTCATTTACCAAAAATTCAAAATGGCGGATCCAATATGGCGGACGAAAATTAAAAAAAAATTGCTTGGTTTCTATGTAACTGGGTATCTGAGGGTTTTCTGGGTTGCTGATCACGAATCTAAATTCATTTACTTAATTTACTTTATTTACTTCGGAACCAGCATTTTCATCAGATATTTCTTTCAATTTACTAATCACATGATCACGGACACCTTGTTGTTTTTAGAAGTTTCAGCAACACTTCTGCAAATGTCAAACAACTCACTTCATAAGATTTTATTTACCATGACTAAAATTTAAGATCATAGCAAGAAACACAAATAAATTTCAGAAAAAATTTTATAACAGCGCTTAAAGATTTGCATGCCTGTTGTATAATTTTTTAATTTCAGAAAGCAGAAAATTCGCGAGGTACTATTTTTTTTAACTCTTACATAACCGAAGGTTTTATAACTCCAAGTATTTTTCTGTTTTAACACACAACCCCTACCCCTCCCCCCTCTCCCCCGTGGATCCGCCACTGATCTTATATTTATATTCAGATACATACCTGTTAATAATTACTTTTGAATTTTGAGATTTGACATACCGTCACTAAAATGTAAATATCTAAGCCAATTGGTTAGACTTGCTTATCGAACTTACCCTCTGCATTTGCGAAGGTGTAAAGATCAATATGCAAGTGGTTTTATAACGGCCTTCGGCGACCTTTACTTTTCCTACTCTTTAATTTATTTTTTTAATTAATCAAAACGACGATTTTTCAGAATAAATTTGCTTATACCAATGTGGACATAAATTGCGTTATGACCTCTGAATCTATAGCGGAATAAGTGTAATTTTTTGTTTGCAAAGTCAATTTGCAATTATGCAAATATCTGTGAGTGCAATTAGCAATCTTTTAAGTTAAATTTCAGCTTTTAAAATAGAGTTCTCAAATAGGCGGCGTTGACTTACCTTTTTTTGTTTGTTTTCATATGTTAATGCTTTAATGAATGCAATTTCTATTTGAATGTATTGTCAGGAAAGTATTCCAAGTACCATTAAGTATTTTAAAAACAAAAAAATTTTGACTTTCGTCCAGCTAGATCTGCTATCCGAACCACTGTGCAGCTGTGCCATACAGTTTCGCCATCGAACCAGATCATTGTTCCAGGCGGTGAATGAAGAGAATAAATTTATTCAAATTTATTTCGTTGGCAACTCTAATATCGCAATTTATCGGCGTTTTGCGATAAATCGGGAATTTATATGATCCAACTTTCACAGGCGATTAGTTGAATCCGAAGTTGGTAGCTGACCAGCGGTTTATTGAAAGCCCATTTACACCAGGTACTTGCTGCATTCAACTAAACGTTGCCTATGAGATCGCCTCATGTAAATTCCCCATAACTGTGCTAAGAAATCGCAGGTCATTGGAAAATTGCAAGAACTTCGTCACGGACACAACGCTTTGTTTAGGTTATTTAAAATGGCTAAAATAGATAAGAGCAGATAATTGTGCCGCTGGAAGTCGTTAAGTGAATAGTTGGTTAAAACGTACCAAAATATTCCAATAAAAAACTTAATTTTCGGTGTGACGAAGTACGCCGGGTCCGCTTGTAACAATATAACAGTAGAACAGCTAGAAATATAACAAATACCTAAATACCTTAATTACACTGGACCACAAATTTCAACTTTTTCTCTTTACCAGAAACGCCGTTATGAAATTCTTATGTAAAATCACCCATTGCATCCATTTTCTTCGATGATAGCTTATTTTTTTTGTAATACAACAGAGCTTAGGGAGAAAAAAAAAATCTGCAAAAAAATAAAAGGTTTTCGAGATCCTTCCCCGCAAAGTACAATTTTTTTTATATTTTTACAAAAAAAATTGAAAAAATCGGTAATGATTGTTCGTTATCTTTGAATCTACAGGGCCTAGCAAAAAGTGTTGTATGCACAGTTTATAGAAAATTTTATTACCTTTTAAAAGCTTCAAACCGTTTTGGAATTGCTTAATTCGTTCTTGAGATATATATGATTAAGTGGACCCAATTTTTTTTTTTTTGCAAAAACGGTAAATTGCAAATATCTCAAAAACGGTACCATAAAATTAAAAATAACCTTGATTTTCGGAATCAGAGGGTGATTTTACATACGAATTTCATAACGGCGTCTCTGGTAAATTTTGGCCGTCGACCAGTGTTATTTCACCTACCGATTAGGTAATTTGAACTCTATACAATACTTTCCAGCCCTTAGATAAGCTACAAGAGCGTGCAATTGCTGGCTTATGCCGATGACATCGACATCATCGGTAACAAAAACCGCGAAGTCTGTTCTGCCTTTTCCAAGTTGGATATGGAAGCAAAGCGAATGGGTCTGGTGGTAAACGAGGACAAGACGAAGTATCTCCAGTTATCAAACAAACAGTCAGCACATTCGCGCCTTGGCACCCACGTCACTGTTGACAGTTACAATTTCGAGAAAGTAGAGAATTTCGTTTACTTGGGAACCAGTATTAACACCGTTAATAATGTCAGCATTAAAATCCAACGCAGAATCACTCTTGCCGACAAGTGCTACTTTGGACTAAGTAGGCAGTTCAGGAGTAAAGTCCTCTCACGACGTACGAAAACCACGCTCTATAAGTCACTCATTATGCCCGTGCTGGTATATGGCGCAGAAGCATGGACAATGACAACATCCGATGAGGCGGCTCTTGGAGTGTTTGAGAGAAAGATTTTGCGGAAGATTTACGGGCCTTTACGCGTTGGCGACGGTGAGTACCGCAGACGATGGAACGATGAGCTGTATGAGCTTTACAACGACATGGACATAGTGCAGCGAATTAAAATACAGCGGCTCCGCTGGCTTGGCCATGTCGTTCGAATGGACACCGACGCTCCAGCTCTGAAAGTATTCAACTCGGAACCCGTTAGTGGTGGCAGAGGAAGAGGGAGGCCCCCACTGCGATGGAAAGATCAGGTGGAGAAGGATTTGGCTTCACTTGGCGTTTCCAATTGGCGTCAGTTGGCACAGAGGAGAAACGACTGGCGTGCTTTGCTGAACTCGGCCAAAATCGCTTACGCGGTTACAGCGCCGAAAAAGAAGAAAGAAGAAGAAGATAAGCTAGACAAAATACTTTGAATGGAAGCACCTATCCAGCAGATATCGCACACCGTCTTCAAAGGTCACAACTCAAAATAACACGTTTGTCAGAAAACTCGAAAAACTATTTCTTAGCACATGATAATCACATGAGCAAGGGCAACTTTACCAAGGGTTCTTTTAAACAAATTATAACAAAAATTTGCTCCAACTTTTGCTGAAATGTAAACAAAAGCTCGGCGTACATTTTTAGCGCATAATCTTAAAAATGGCAAAATGGTGTGCGATATGTAAAGCCTGGTCAACTTAGTACTGCCATAAGTTGTGTTACGAAATTTGTTCTGTTACAAAATATGCTCCCGTTATTCCATATTTTGGTGGAATGTTATATGCCAATTTAAATTTAAATCTGCTTTGAAACTTCATCTAATAAACATAAAGTGAGGTGACAAAGAAAATCGAATCGCGTGAATTGCATTGCATAAGTGTGGAAATGGCTCGAGTCAGATATTCACTTTGTTCAAAAAACTCGGTATATCCAGAATGTTTGTTTATCGTTCCCTCGATGGTTTCTTAGCAACTTTTTAAGTGTAGAGCAGGGTCTAAAGCGGACGTCCGCGTGTTTTTCGTACGAGTGGAGCCATAAAATCTGAGCAGAAGCAGAAAATCGTGGCCAGAGAGCTGGACAAGTCTTTCAGATCCATGTCTCGACTAATGCGTGATGGTCATCTTTTAACTCTGCGGTTAAAAAAAAAGAAGAAGATTATAGATATGTAAGAAGCTTTTGCAGTGGCACATAAGCAACGGACACGAAAATATTCTTTTTACGGATGAAAAATTGCTTACGGTGGAGAAAGTTTTTAATAAACAAAATGATAAATTCTATGCTTCTATTGGTCTCCCTACCACAAAGGCGTCACTTCCCCGCACTTTTGCGATATGGGTGTAAATACTGGAGTAAAAGTGTTTCAACAAGATGTTTTGGAAGGCGTGGTGACAAATTTGACAACAACCCTCTTAATTGGAGAACATCGGGTCTTTACTGCGTAGTATTCCCGCTATTATTATGCTGAAGATGGACCCTAGGGCAGTACAGATTTAAATACTCTCGATTACAAATTATAGTCTGAGTTAGAGGGTATGGCGTGCAAAGTTCGCCACCGAAATTTGGAAAGTCACAAGCAAGCACTCATTGCAGCAGCTTCATCCATACCTATGTACAAAAATCATACGCATCCGAAAGACCGAAACGTTTAAGTGCCTATATTAAGGTAAAAGGCGATCATTTTGAATAATTTTTTGTTTTCTCGGGAACACCAACAACAAATAAATAAATAAATAAAACTAAATAACAATACTATCTAAAAACGCCTTCCTTAAATTTTTACACTATCAGCCCAATTCTTAATACTCCCGGGGAGTTTGTTCTCTAGGAATTTGTTTCTCCCGAGAAAGAAATTCTCCAATAATTAAATCCCGGGGAGTAGAATTTTCCCGAAAATTTCTGAGGATAAAAATTTTAATTTCGAAGAAGCTGTTCCACACTTTTTTGACAACTCAACTCCGCCCTTTGATATAAAAAATTGTCAGGGAATTTTTACTCATGATAGAAGCAAAGGGAAAACAGAGAAAACTAGCAGGGAGTTTATGTTCAGAATCGGTCTGTATATTAAAATTGTAACAGAACTTATGGCAGCACCAAGTACGACCAAGTTCATACATATGTAGGTATGTACATTTAAAAATACAATAGACCCTTACTTTTTGGCCTCAGTGTTTGGTTGTTCTAAGCTATATTCGCGCAAAACAACCGTCTATTAAATTGCATTTATGTACTTTATTTTGTACTTAATTGCTTTTTTTGTTTTGTTATGCTGATCCGTCACCGCCGTTGACTTTCGGCGTGTATTGTTTTTGCATGCTCATTTTCGGAAGTAGTTTAGTATGCAATTTGCTTATATGTATGTCCCGTGTAACTCACCTAATATGTAAATTTAGCCCTTTGGCACTTTATATGGTCTTTATACATTTCCTTGTATGTACTGCAAAGAAGTTTTCCACAATTTTGTACAATTAAAAACTTCAAACTGATTGTTATCCCAATACTTGGAAAGTGTAGCAGCAGTTTTCCTTGTTATTACAATTACCTGGTACATACTTATGTATGTATTTGGGTATACATATCCGCGTAGCTACTATGTTTGTATGTATATCTATCCTACAGACATACTCATACATATGTGGCATGTCATACTTCCCGGCTGAGTCCTTTAATTTTAAAAACCCAAACGTGGTAAGCTGTATTAAAAGTTCATTGCTGCTCTTTTGTAACTTTCTCACCATTTCATATGTACATATGCATGTGTCTGTATATACATACATACGAATGCATATGTACATAGCTTGGTTAGAGGAAGTAGAAGGAAAATTAAAAGGTGTTAAGTAAGCTCAGCTGAAGCAAAAGGTTATCGTGCAGGTTATGTATCGTTTATCAAAGGTGCTTGAGGAAGCCCTTCAAGAAATTGCTGCCGCACTTTTTGTTAAAAGTTTCGTGTATTTCTAAGGTCTGAATTAAGGGAGCGCAAACCCCAGCAGTTTTGTATGCGAAGTGTGCTGCTCTACTGTCTCTTGAAAGGGGTGGATGATGAAATGTGTACACAGACACCGCCTATAAAGTGTGCTTCACTCAAATACGTTAGCGACTTCGATGAACTAGGCAATGTTGTTGTTCGAAACACAAAACTTCTGTCGGTGGTTGCCTTAGTGGCAAGGTGGTTGTTACGTTTTGTTCCACAATTTTGTTGTTCATCGGTTTTGGTGAGTTGAGGTTTGCTGAAAGTTTTACGTCTATTTAATAGTACTAAATTGTACGATGGGAAAATAAACTTCAGGCAAATTTCTAAAGCAAACACAAAGTTAGCTCTTGCAGAGAAAGCGTATGAAAATGAAATAAGTAAGACGTTTACGTTCGTGCGAAACCGAAATGTTTTTTTTTCACCTTTCTGTAAACTAACTTTTCGATAATGTGGAGCCCTGTCCGCATAAAAAACATAAGGGACATTTTTTTTTTAAGTTTCCTTCTTGATGAGCATTTCTGCAGCAAAAAGAGAATTTTGAAATTACTTTTCACTTTTGCTTTTTTTTGACTTGATACGCTCAGTTAGACTTTATGAAAAAATTGAACCATGTTTAGTAGAAATCGTTGGAGCGGTTACGGATATAGGCAAATCTAAAAAACGGGTAATCTTTTTCTTATTTATAACGGTAATAAACCTTTGTGCATAAGTGCGCTTGGGTATAAAAAAAAGGCGTAGAATAAGCTGTCGTGTTCTTCTAGGGAAATCTGGGGTGTGTGAACAAAAGTAACAGCGAAATGTACATACATACATATATTACATATATTAAGTCACTGAAAGCGAGTTAGAAGAAATCATCAAGCATTGCGTTTTAGCAACAATAAAAAACAGTAAAAATATCCAGAACAGAAAAACTTCCAAGCATCGTAATAAGTACTTACATACATTCAAGACCTTTACCTTTAAAAGAACAAAACAAAAATAAAAAATAAATGTCTACAAACAGAGCAACCGAATACGAAAATTGCGCTTAAGTACCTTAAAATGTAAGGCGGATTTTCGAAGGCGATTAACTAGCTGAACACGAAACTACGCAGTAAAGGAAAAAAGCATAAGACCCTGCAACCAAGAAGCCTCACAATCGGTGCAAATGACCGAAATTGGTTAGGGAAAGGAAACAAAAAAATGGCATAAAAGTTGTTAGCTGTACATGGATATGTGAAAATTTTTGAGTGGTTTAATACTCCAGCCAACTTTTTTCTGTCTTCATTCTACTCGCCTCTTTAGCAACGGTTATTCGCTTGCTTTAAGCGGCTTAGCGTTGATTCTATTCAATTCGTCTTGCTGCTGCGTCCTGGTGGAACTGCAAATTGCATCGTACTAGCTTAAATATGTTAGAGGATTAGTAATGCTGGCGTATGTGTGTGTGTGAAGGTATATATTTGTATGTATGAAGACAACTATGTAAATATAAGGCAATTCATCTAAGCGCGTAAATGCATCGTAAGCACGTAAACCTCTTAAACTTGCTTAATTTTGTATGGAACCCCGGTTTATTTACGAGGTTTACACAGTTACGAGGCATGTACGCGTTTAGATGAATACCCTGACTATGCTTCAAAAGAATGTAAATTTGACAAAAAATTTTAATTTTTTAATATTGTTAAAGTCTATGCTATTAAAATTTATGTATGTATGACACTGTAAACTAACCCTTTCGTCTTTGTTTTAAACTAAATAAAATTAATATGATTTGGAACCCAGTTTTTTGCAATTTGTTTCATTCTAATAGGCTTTCCTTCTGCATTTCATGGGTGCTTTTTTATAGTTCGGAAACACAACTTTAACTTTAGGTCCCTCATCTTTATGTGACAACATCAAAGATTCGAGCAGAGGCTTCTCCAATTTAAAAGATGTTCAAATCTTTCTTTGTTTTTTTTTATTAAATTTATATGAAAATTCCTTGTTCGAGAAATACTCTCCAATAACACTGAAGGGAAAACCTCAAGTTTTGAAATTACATAAAAAAATGCTGAAACACGTAAACTTACTATTGCGTCGCATATTATGGATCTGTAAACCGATTGTGTAGATCAGGTAATTTTCCCAAGTTATTTGAATTTTTATAAAAACAAGTAATTTTCAAAAAAAAAACACGGCCGATTTCAATTCTCATTACTCATGGCCATGCTTACATATTCGTACATGGCGTATGAGTAACATTTTTCATGTTAAAGCTTGAATTTTTTATGATGAAAAAAGGAAAACTTAAAATTAAAATATCTTTGGAAAATTATCTTAACTAGAAAAAAGGTATACAGATCCGTTATCTACGACCCAAAACTAAGTTTACGTGCCTCTGCGTTTTCGTGTGCCTTTTTAGCGTCCCTACAGTGTGCACAGTGCCGTCTAAGTGGGGAAAAGTCGAAAAATTCATTGTCCTACTTTTGTAAAGGTAGTTCATCCACTACACAGAATGAGAACGAAATTTCCATATAAAAGCGAACAAATTTTATACCAGAGCTGGACAATTATGATAACGATTACTCTTCAATTAAGATCCTGTTATTGTACTATTTTAATTAAATACGATTGCGATTACTTCAATTGGGATGGAAAAAACACGTGATTTTATAAATAAATATAAATATTCATAAAATATGTATATATGTATTCATGAATATAGCGCTGTAGGTTAGATATAATTTTGGGAAAGGCTTATAATTTTAGGTATGTACACATGTGTGAACATATAAATTGGTTGCAAGCACAACTATTGTCTTCAGAGACCTCCGGTATAATTTATAGTTAGTGTAAGTTCATTAACAATGGCAGTTTGATGGGTTAAAATGTCTATGAATATGATAAACGGGAAATTTTACTGCGGATCACCGGGGTTATCGAAGACATAAAAGGCATACTAGAGAAACGGAGGGCTGTCGAAGGAGAGAAAGAAACTGTAGAGCGGTGAGAAAACGGTCAGCTGGAAGGATAATGCCAGTAATGGAAGAGGTTAGCAATTGGCGAATCACTGGTTGCGATAGTAACTAGATCATTCAGTGACCGTAGTCGCACAAAGAGATAGTAAGTAGGTGCTGGAACGGGTGGTGTCAAGTGCTACCAGTGGCCGTTCAGAACAGGGCTTCGGGGCGGAGCGGAGCTGGAGCAAATAGCTAAAAAAGTTCACTTGCTCCTTAGTTTATTAAAAAAAAAAAAGACTGAATTAGTAAATTGACTTAATATTTTTTATTTATTACACTGAAATCAACCGCGTTAAATAAATTTGCATTCTATTTATTTTAGTTGGCAAGACTGCCCAATACATAGTGAACAGCAGTCAGGGATAATTGCCATGTCAATTTGATCGGCGATAAAAAAACGATGACTTAATCAGAACTTTTCTGTTTGTTACCGAACATTTTATAACCGGGAAATTGTGTTACCAAACGTTGACATCACTTCTTGTAACCGCAATTATAGGTACCTTGGTAACATTTTAATCTCTTCAGCTTTGAAGTTTTGTAGAAATTCTTTTGTGTATATTTCACGGAGCAATATTTTACACAAAAGCAGCTCCTTTCCTTTACATAAACGACACATTTGGAACATTTTTCCCACCGCTCCAAACAAGAGAAGAGAATAATTCCCAATGACGATTACTCGAAACGTAGCGAATGATGGATTAGAAATAAGAAAGTAAATTTTTTGATATTATAATAGACACTCTTGAGTTAAAACTTAATGCGAATATGTGTATGCTTGTAGATAGAATAATCTAGCTGCTAATATTTTTCAATACGCAAATTGGACGCAGTTGCCAATTTTCTGCTAGGGTACTTACATATTGACACTTTTATTTAAAAGCAAGTTAAAAAATGCAAAACTATTCATTGACTGTACAATAACTGTTAAACAAATGGATTACAAAGTTGCTTTAAATGTATTGTCAATGAAAAATAAGCTAACAAGCTGCGAAATTATTTTGATTTTGTACACAAAACTGGCATCTGTTTTATTCTTAACAATATTTACTTAGGTGTTAAACATTGTATCTACTTTTTCCCGCAATTCAGTTCATTGACACCAATGCGTCAGTTTGTATGTAGTTCATGGCTAGCAATGTAATTATTCTCATTCTTATGCAAATACCTATGTGAATTTAAATACATTTAATTACACTTAAATAAGCATGAGTACGCGTTTACTTGTTGACGATGCCCATATGTATTGTATGCATTAGCGCACACAAGGGGTGGGTTTTGGGGTTCAAACCCCCCCTAAAGCTAATAACCTCAAATACAAACTGTATCTTAAAGCTAAGGATCCAGCTCTCAAGGAAATTATAAGAAATATTTATTATAATTTATGTTGCTTGAAAAAGCGCTTTGCTTTTGCTGTAAATTTTCATGAGGAAATGAATATACGAGCATTTTTTTCTTGAGAGCTGCAAACTGATTTAAGAAATTTTGGTAGAAGAAAATTTCTTTTCCATTTCTCGTCCGTCGTTTTATATGAATTTTTCGTTTTTCTTGAGAGTTCAGTTAATTTTTTCTGTATTCGAAATATTAAAAAAAATTAGAAATCGTGAAAAATCACCATCTCTATCGAAAGCCAGAAACCAGAAATCGAAAAAGGAACATAAAAGTGCAAAAATTCATGGAATCAATAAATTTATTTTTACTGAGTCTTATTTAAAATTTTTTCTTGGGTACTTTTTTTCAAAAGCGTTGAGCGCATCTTGAGTTTATAGCACTTTTTATTAAACAAGTAGTTTTTAAGGAAAGAACACAACGGACTTCAATTCTTATATTCAAATTTAGGGGTACCGTTAATTTCTTCATGATCCAATCATCGGATCTCTAAACCAAAGTACGGGACGAACCTTGAGGTACCATCTTTCTACAAAAAAATTATTATTGAAATCGGTTCACGTGGTCCAAAGTTACGTATTCCGGCGAATTAATAACCTCCCCTTTTTTTAAAGTCGGTTAAAAGTGTTTGAGTTCTGTTAATCTTATGTAAATAAAGTGCAGTTTATGAATTTTAAAACGTTTATTTATTTTTACATACTGTACATAAAACTTGCCTAAATATATTTTAAAGAGCTTACTATCTGAAGAAAATTTTCAGTATTTTCCGGTGATATATCTTCAGAAATATAAAACCCCCCCCTAAAATATATTCCTGGGTGCCCCCCTGATTATATGTATCTATGTACATATTGTCATCTGAAATGCAAAAAGACGTAACAAACATCATCGTTGAAATGCAAAAAGTCATAATTAATAAAAAATTAAAAATTCACTTTTTAATTTATAGGATAGATTTCAGCGAATTGCAACTCCCCACAACATTTTATGAAAATAAAAAAAAATAAAATATTAGTCACGACTTTTTCCATTTCATTAAAGATGTTGTTACGTTTTTTTGCATTTTAGGTGACGAAATGCTTGTATGTATTCTTATATTCTTAAACGTAGATACATACATATGTACATGTATGCAAATTTACGGCAACTCTAAGTAATTGAATGAGTAGTACCTCTGGCTGGCAAACAAATGTCATCGATTGTTCTCAGACATCATTGTCAAGTGTTTTCCCATCGCATTTGTTGTTGCTGTTGTTTTCACTAAACTGACACAATATTTAGTTGCTGTTGTTATTGCTGGAAACACTTAGCATACACGCAAATACCCGTAGTAAATAGTAAGCAATGTCGTATGTAGGCAATGTCAGTCCGTCAATCAGTCAATCAACTCAGCCAGCTAAGCCAAGTATTTCGATATTCGTCTGGGCTGTTAAACAGTTAAACAGATGTGTCCCAAATGCATGCACGCGTGTAAGGCATACTTTTATACAAATATGCATGCATACATAAATATACTACATTATTTACATATATATACTCGTACGTACATATGTACATAAGTATATGTAAAATTGCATGATTGCATTTAAGCCAACGAATCGACAGCTGTGTGACCGGCAGTGCTGCCAACTATACTTAGCTATGAAGTGCCATGTTGAGGATAAAAAAAAGTGCCAAAATGTGCCAAATAGAAAAATAAAAGTGCCAAAAAGGTGACATTCTTTTTAGTTCTTCTCATTTAGCTTTAAAATTAGAAACACATTCCTAAACCAAAAGTCGAATGCCAAATTAAAAAAATTTAGTTGAGAAAAAGAAGTACACGCAGAGGATTTCACAAAAATTTATTGAAATTTGAAGTAAAATAGAGCCAAAAATGGCACGATTTGAGCCAAGCTGGCAGCCCTGGTGACCGGTCCGCTGACCGGCTATTTGCCGCTCGTCAGCAAAACTACATATATGAAGCCCAACAAAGTGTGCCACACGCAGTTCAAGGTTGAAAA
>NW_023458556.1:51211996-51225726 GCF_013731165.1 Rhagoletis pomonella | reverse complement strand
TTTTCAACCTTGAACTGCGTGTGGCACACTTTGTTGGGCTTCATATACATATGTAGTTTTGCTGACGAGCGGCAAATAGCCGGTCAGCGGACCGGTCACCAGGGCTGCCAACTTGGCTCAAACCGCGCCATTTTTGGCTCTATTTTACTTCAAATTTCAATAAATTTTTGTGAAATCCTCTGCGTGTACTTCTTTTTCTCAACTAAAATTTTTTAATTTCCACAGTGTATACAACTTGTTTATCTTACTTTGGCATTGGACCTTCGTTTTAGGAATGTGTTTCTAATTTTAAAGCTAAATGAGAAGAACTAAAAAGAATGTCACCTTTTTGGCACTTTTATTTTTCTATTTGCCACATTTTGGCACTTTTTTTTATCCTCAACATGGCACTTCATAGCTAAGTATAGTTGGCAGCACTGCCGGTCACACAGCTGTCGATTCGTTGGCTTAAATGCAATCAAGCAATTTTACACATATATACATACATACGTACGAGTATATGTATGTAAATAATGTAGTATATTTATGTATGCCAGCATATTTGTATAAAAGTATGCCTTACACGCGTGCATGCATTTGGGACACATCTGTTTAACTGTTTAACAGCCCAGACGAATATCGAAATACTTGGCTTAGCTGGCTGAGTTGATTGACTGATTGACGGACTGACATTGCCTACATACGGCATTGCTTACTATTTACTACGGGTATTTGCGTGTATGCTAAGTGTTTCCAGCAATAACAACAGCAACTAAATATTGTGTCAGTTTAGTGAAAACAACAGCAACAACAAATGCGATGGGAAAACACTTGACAATGATGTTTGAGAACAATCGATGACATTTGTTTGCCAGCCAGAGGTACTACTCATTCAATTAGAGTTGCCGTAAATTTGCATACATACATATGTATGTATCTACGTTTAAGCATATAAGAATACATGCAAGCATTTCGTCACCTGAAATGCAAAAAGACGTAACAACATCCTTAATGAAATGGACTAATATCTTAATTTTTTTTATTTTCATAAAATGTTGTGGGGAGTTGTAATTCGCTGAAATCTATCATATAAATCAAAAAGTGAATTTTGAATTTTTTATTAGTTATGACTTTTTGCATTTCAACAATGATGTTTGTTATGTCTTTTTGTATTTCAGTTGCCGATATGTGCATAGATACATACAATACATATGGGCATTTTCAACAAGTAAACGCGTACTCATGCTTATTTAAGTGTAATTAAATGTATTTAAATTCACATAGGTATTTGCATAAGAATGAGAATAATTACATTGCTAGCCATGAACTACATACAAACTGACGCATTGGTGTCAATGAACTGAACTGCGGGAAAAAGTAGATACGTACAATGTTTAACACCTAAGTAAATATTGTTAAGAATGAAACAGATGGCAGTTTTGTGTACAAAATCAAAATAATTTCGAAGCTTGTCAGCTTATTTTTTATTGACAATACATTTAAAGCAACTTTGTAATCCATTTGTTTAACAGTTATTGTATAGTCAATGAATAGTTTTGCATTTTTTAACTTGCTTTTAAATAAAAGTGTCAATATGTAAGTACCCTAGCAGAAAATTGGCAACTGCGTCCAATATTTCGTTGAAAAATATTAGCAGCTAGATTATTCTATCTACAAGCATACACATATTCGCATTAATTTTTAACTCAAGAGTGTCTATTATAATAAAAAAAAATTTACTTTCTTATTTCTAATCCATCATTCGCTACGTTACGAGTAACCGTCATTGGGAATTATTCTCTTCTCTTGTTTGGAGCGGTGGAAAAAATGTTCCAAATGTGTCGTTTATGTAAAGGAAAGGAGCTGCTTTTGTGTAAAATATTGCTCCGTGAAATATACACAAAACAATTTCTACAAAACTTCAAAGCTGAAGAGATTAAAATGTTACCAAGGCACCTATAATTGCGGTTACAAGAAGTGATGTCAACGTTTGGTAACACAATTTCCCGGTTATAAAATGTTCGGTAACAAACAGAAAAGTCCTGATTAAGTCATCGTTTTTTTATCGCCGATCAAATTGGCATGGCAATTATCCCTGACTGCTGTTCACTATGTATTGGGCAGTCTTGCCAACTAAAATAAATAGAATGCAAATTTATTTCACGCGGTTGATTTCAGTGTAATAAATAAAAAATATTAAGTCAATATACTTATTGGGTATTTTTTTTTTTAAACTAAGGAGCAAGTGAACTTTTTTAGCTATTTGCTCCAGCTAAAATCCTTTGTGTTTTAGCTTCTTGCTCATTTGCTCCGCTCCGCCCCGAAGTCTTGTTCTGAACGGCCACTGGTAGCACTTGATACCACCTGTTGCAGCACCTATTTACTATCGCTTTGTGCGACTACAGTCACCGAATGATCTAGTTACTATCGCAACCAGTGATCGCCATACA
Source organism: Rhagoletis pomonella (assembly GCF_013731165.1). Lineage (NCBI taxonomy): Eukaryota > Metazoa > Arthropoda > Insecta > Diptera > Tephritidae > Rhagoletis > Rhagoletis pomonella. Next base: position 51,223,297 of record NW_023458556.1, on the reverse strand, counting down.
ATGGTGTCGATAACCGACATTCACCAATTGCTAACCTTTTCCATCACTGCCATTATCCTTCCAGCTGATTGTTATCTCACCGCTCTACAGTTTCTTTCCCTCCTTCGGTACGCTAGGCCTCCATTTCTCTAGCGTAGCAAATCCTCGTTAAGAAATCGAATAGTTCTTCAACACTTCTCAGGCAGTATGCCTTTTATGTCTTCGATAACCCCGGTGATCCGCAGTAAAATTTCCCGTTTACCATATCCATAAAATGTTTTAACTTACTTAATGAACTTACACTACCTATAAATTATACCGCAGGTCTCTGAAGACAATAGTTGTGCTTGCAACCAATTTATATGTTCACACATGTGTACATACCTAAAATTATATGCCTTTCCCAAAACTATATCTAACCTATAGAGCTATATTTATCAATATATATATATTTGATGAATATTTATATTTATTTGTTCGCTTTTATATGGAAATTTCGTTCTCATTCTGTGTAGTGGATGAACTACCTTTACAAAAGTAGGACAATGAATTTTTCGACTTTTCCCCACTTAGACGGCACTGTGCACACTGTAGGGATGCTAAAAAGGCACACGAAAACGCCGAGGCACGTAAACTTAGTTTTGGGTCGTAGATAACGTAGATCTGTATACCTTTTTTCTAGTTAAGATAATTTTCCAAAGATATTTTCATTTTAAGTTTTCATTTTGAACGATAAAAAATTCAAACTTTAACATGAAAAATGTTACTCATACGCCATGTACGAATATGTAAGCATGTCCATGTACGATATGGCGTATGAGTAACATCATTTCCAGATCCTTTTTCATACAAAATATTATTCCATGTTTTCATTTGACCATTCAAAAAATTTTTATTTATCAATCGATTCTCGTTGTTAGTAGCTTGATTTTTGGCCTTAAAACAAATGAAAAAAACTTACAAAGAATTGATTTTTTTTCTTGTTAATGTTTTAGTTTTTTTAACCGACTTCAAAAAAATGAAAAGGGTATTAATTTGTCAAAATATATATATCTTTATATGAGAATAGAAATCGGCTGTGTTTTTTTTCTTGAAAATTACTTGTTTTCATAAAAAATCAAATATCTTGGGAAAATGACCTGATCTGCACAAACGGTAAACAGATCCATAGTATGCGACGCAATAGTAAGTTTACGTGTTTCAGCATTTTTTTGTGTAATTTCAAAACTTGAGGTTTTCCCTTCAGTGTTATTTGAGAGTATTTCTCGAACAAGGAATTTTCAAATAAATTTAATAAAAAAAAACCAAAGAAAGATTTGAACATCTTTTAAATTGGAGAAGCTTCTGCTCGAATCATTGATGTTGTCACATAAAGATGAGGGACCTAAAGTTGAAGTTGTGTTTCCAAACTATAGAAAAGCACCCATGAAATGCAGAAGGAAAGCCTATTCGAATGAAAAAAATTGCAAAAAACTGGGTTCAAAATCATATGTATTTTACTTAGTTTAAAACAAAGACGAAAGGGTTAGTTTACAGTGTCATACATACATAAATTTTAATAGCATAGACTTTAACAATATTAAAAAATTAAACTTTTTGTCAAATTTACATTCTTTTGAAGCATACTCAGGGTATTCATCTAAACGCGTACATGCCTCGTAACTGTGTAAACCTCGTAAATAAACCGGGTTTCCATACAAAATTAAGCAAGTTTACGAGGTTTACGTGCTTACGAGGCATTTACGCGTTTAGATGAATTGCCGTATATTTACATAGTTGTCTTCATACATACAAATATATACCTTCACACACACATACGCCAGCATAACTAATCCTCTAACATATTTAAGCTAGTACGGTGCAATTTGCAGTTCCACCAGGACGCAGCAGCAAGACGAATTGAATAGAATCAACGCTAAGCCGCTTAAAGCAAGCGAATAACCGTTGCTAAAGAGGCGAGTAGAATGAAGACAGAAAAAAGTTGGCTGGAGTATTAAACCACTCAAAAATTTTCACATATCCATGTACAGCTAACAACTTTTATGCCATTTTTTTGTTTCCTTTCCCTAACCAATTTCGGCCATTTGCACCGATTGTGAGGCTTCTTGGTTGCAGGGTCTTATGCTTTTTTCCTTTACTGCTTAGTTTCGTGTTCAGCTAGTTAATCGCCTTCGAAAATCCGCCTTACATTTTAAGGTACTTAAGCGCAATTTTCGTATTCCGTAGCTCTGTTTGTAGACATTTATTTTTTTATTTTTGTTTTGTTCTTTTAAAGGCATTAGTCTTGAATGTATGTAAGTACTTATTACGATGCTTGCAAGTTTTTCTGTTCTGGATATTTTTACTGTTTTTTATTGTTGTTAAAACGCAATGCTTGATGATTTCTTCTAACTCGCTTTCAGTGATTTAATATATGTATGTATGTACATTTCGCTGTTACTTTTGTTCACACACCCCAGATTTCCCTAGAAGAATACGACAGCTTATTCTACGCCTTTTTTATACCCAAGCGCACTTATGCACAAAGGCTTATTACCGTTATAAGTAAGAAAAAGATTACCTGTTTTTTAGATTTGCCTATATCCGTAACCGCTCTATCGATTTCTACTAAACATGGTTCAATTATTTCATAAAATCTAACTGAGCGTATCGAGTCACAAAAAAGCAAAAGTGAAAAGTAATTTCAAAATTCTCTTTTCTCAGCAGAAATGCTCATCAAGAAGGAAACTTAAAAAAAATGTCCCTTATGTATTTTTATGCGGACAGGGCTCCACATTATCGAAAAGTTAGTTGACAGAAAGGTGAAAAAAAAACATTTCAAACGTGCGCCGTGTATATGAATTTCGGTTTCGCACGAACGTAAACGTCTTACTTATTTGATTTTCATACGCTTTCTCCGCAAGAGCTAACTTTGTGTTTGCTTTAGAAATTTGCCTGAAGTTTATTTTCCCATCGTACAATTTAGTACTATTAAATAGACGTAAAACTTTCAGCAAACCTCAACTCACCAAAACCGATGAACAACAAAATTGTGGAACAAAACGTAACAACCATCTTGCCACTAAGGCAACCACCGACAGAAGTTTTGTGTTTCGAACAAAAACATTGCCTAGTTCATCGAAGTCGCTAACGTATTTGAGTGAAGCACACTTTATCTTCGCAGTCTGCGTACACATTTCATCATCTACCCCTTTCAAGAGACAGTAGAGCAGCACATTTCGCATACAAAACTGCTGAGGTTTGCGCTCCCTTAATTCAGACCTTACAAATACACGATACTTTTAACAAAAAGTGCGGCAGGCAGCAATTTCTTGAAGGGCTTCCTCAAGCACCTTTGATAAACGATACATAACCTGCACGAGAACCTTTTGCTTCAGCTGAGCTTACTTTACACCTTTTAATTTTCCTTCTACTTCCTCTAACCAAGCTATGTACATATGCATTCATATGTATGTATACACAGACACATGCATATGTACATATGAAATGGTGAGAAAGTTACAAAAGAGCAGCAATGAACTTTTAATACAGCTTACCACGTTTGGGTTTTTAAAATTAAAGGACTCAGCCAGGAAGTATTAAATGCCACATATGTATGAATAAGTTTGTAGGATAGACATACATAGTAACTTCGCGGGTATGTATACATAAAAACATACATATGTATGTATGTATGTATCAGGTAATTGTAATAACAAGGAAAACTGCTGCTACACTTTCCAAGTATTGGGATAACAATCAGTTTGAAGTTTTTAATTGTACAAAATTGTGGAAAACTTCTTTGCAGTACATATACGGAAATGTATAAAGACCATATATAGAGTGCCAAAGGGCTAAATTTACATATTAGGTGAGTTACACGGGACATACATATAAGTAAATTGCATACTAAACTACTTCCGAAAATGAGCATGCAAAAACAATATACGCCGAAAGTCAACGGCGGTGACGGATCAGCATAATAAAACAAAAAAGCAATTAAGTACAAAATAAAGTACATAAATACAATTTAATAGACGGTTGTTTTGCGCGAATATAGCTTAGAACAACCAAACACTGAGGCCAAAAAGTAAGGGTCTGTTGTATTTTTAAATGTACATACCGACATATGTACAATTTTAATATACAGACCGATTCTGAACATAAACTTCCAGGGAGTTTTCTCTTTTCTTTCCTTTTCCTTCTATCATGAATAAAAATTCCCTGACGATTTTTTATATCAAAGGGCGGAGTTGAGTTGTCAAAAAAGTATCGAATAGCACCTTCGAAATTCAGATTTCCTCCTCACAAATTTTCAAGAAAATTCTACTACCCGGTATTTAATTATTGGAGGATTTCTTTCTCGGGAGAAACAAATTCCTAGAGAACAAACTCCCCGGGAGTATTAAGAATTGGGCTGATAGTGTAAAAATTTAAGGAAGGGGTTTTTAGATTGTATTGTTATTTAGTTTTATTTATTTGTTGTTGGTGTTCCCGAGAAAACAAACAATTATTCAAAATGATCGCCTTTTACCTTAATATAGGCCCTTAAACGTTTCGGTCATTCGCCTACGTATGGTTTTCGTACATAGGTATGGATTAAGCTGCTGCAATGAGTGCTGAATGATTGTGACTTTCCAAATTTCGGTGGCGAAGTTTGCACGCCATACCCTCTAACTAAGACTATAATTTGTAATCGAGAGTATTTAAATCTGTACTGCCCTAGGGCCCATCTTCAGCATAATAATAGCGGGAATACTACGCTGTAAAGACCCGATGTTCTCCAATTAAGAGGGTTGTTGTCAAATTTGTCACCACGCCTTCCAAAACATCTTGTTGAAACACTTTTACTCCAGTATTTACACCCATATCGCAAAAGTGCGGGGAAGTGACGCCTTTGTGGATACTCCCTACCAAACCATAACGTATTTTTTAGCATAGAATTCATAATTTTATTTAGTAAAAACTTTCTTCACTGTAAACAATTTTTCATCCGTAAAAAGAATATTTTCGTGGCCGTTGCTTGTGTGCCACTGCAAAAGCTTCTTACATCTCTCTAATATTAATTATTATTTTTTTTAACCGCGGAGTTAAAAGTTGACCATCACGCATTAGTCGAGACATGGATCTGAAACACTTGTTCAGCTCTCTGACCATGATTTTTTGCTTCTGCACAGCTTTTACGGCTCCACTCGTACGAAAAACACGCGGACGTCCGCTTCTGACCCTGCTCTACACTTAAGAAGTTTCTAAGAGACCATCGAGGGTACGATAAACAAACATTCTGGATATACCGAGTTTTTTTAACAACGTGAATATCTGACTCGTGATATTTCCACACTTATGCAATGCAAGTCTCGCGATTCGATTTTCTTTGTCACCTCACTTTATGTTTATTAGATGAAGTTTCAAACTAAACTGATTTAAATTCAAATTGGCATATAAAATTCCACCAAAATATAGAATAACAGGAGCATATTTTGTAACAGAACAAACTTTGTAACACAAATTATGGCAGTACTAAGTTGACCAGGCTTTACATATCTGCTAGATAGGTGCTTCCATTCAAAGTATTTGGTCTAGCATATCTAAGGGCTGGAGAGTAATGTATAGAGTTCAAATTACCTAATCTGTAAGTTAAAGAATTAAGGTAGGTATTTGTTATATTTCTAACTGTTCTACTGTTATATTGTTACTAGCAGATCCGGCGTACTTCGTCCCGTCGAAAATTAAGTCTTTTATTGGAATATTTTGGTACGTTTTAACCAACTATTCACTTAACGACTTCCAGCGGCACAATAATCTGCTTTGATCCGTTTTCGCCATGTTGAATGACCTAAACAAAGCGTTGTGTCCGTGGCGAAGTTCTTGCAATTTTCCAATGACCTGCGGTTCCATAGTACAGTTATGGGAAATTTACATGAGGCCATTTCACAGGCAGCGTTTAGTTGAATGCAGTAAGTACATGGTGTAAATGGCCTTTAAGCTAATCGCTGGACAGCTGCCAACTTCTAATTCAACTAATCTCCTGTGAAATTTGAATCATGTAAATTCCCTATTTATCGCAAAACGCTGATTGCGATATTAGAGTTGCCAACGACTAATTGAATAAATTGTTTCTCTTCATTCGCCGCCTGGAACAATGATCTGGTTCGATGGCGAAACTGTATAGCACAGCTGGTGGTAAAATCAAAATAGGTGAGTATCGTTGGCTCACACAGGTCCAGTAGACTAGACTTATTTGTGATGAAATCCTTTAACTGTCTAATCATTTTATTTGTGAGCAATCATCAAGAATTGTCCTTATTCTTGTAAATAGCCATAAAGCAATAAGCTCAGCGCAGGGATTCTGGTTGTTGATTTAACGGTAGGAATTTTTTCTTAACCCCTGCGGAACTAAATTCTGGTATCTCCTTATGAACATTTTACGCATTCTAATATCAGCAAATCACATCAGCTGGACGAATCGTAACATGCTTTTGTTTAGCTTCATTAACTCTAGTGTGCCAAACCAAATTAATTAATATTGAAGTGAAAGCGGGGTACATTTTTTCAAATTCGCGGGGATCCGGGAGGATTTAAAAAAAAAATGTTCCAAGAAAAAAGTTATTTGAGTTATATGGGTCGATGGGTACGCGGTTGGGCGCACAAGGGTTAAATTGGCGCGTTGTTGAGGGTTTTGATTTGAACTGCTAATCACCAATCTTTGTAAATTGCGATTGCGTGAGCCAAAGTTTCATATTCTGATCTACGAATGATTTTCGAACACTGACCGTACACAGTGTTGCCACTTGAGTATATTTTTATGTACCAAAATGCCTACCAAATCAGTATCCAAACTACCAAAAAATTTTCCGATCATTAAAACGAAATTTCTTGAATTCACGGATTTTTCAGCTACACAAATTAGCAGTAAAAATTAAAATCTTTCTCCCAAGATAGGCAATTTATCGTTAAATTGCAACAGCTGATCAATCATGTCTCTGAAAAGGGAGAAAACTCATACTTGTGACTACTCTTACGTGTGAACAAAATTTGAAGCAATTCTTTAACGTGAAAACGCAGTAACCCAGTCAGCAGAGAAACGTAAATTTCACTGACAATTTTTTGTATCCAGAAACGCATTGAAAATGACTACAGTTTTCGTTCATTTTTGTATCTGGAAAACGTTCGAAAATGAGGACGTTATTTGAAAGCAATACCTGTATTTTTTTTCAAGCGGCAGTGACTGAGCGTGCAGAATAGCTTTCTTGTATTTGTGGCGTGTTCGATGCCGTCAGGTACTTCCTTAATTTATTTATTTTTTCGAACTATGAAAAAGCATCTCTCAAGTGCAGAAGGAAAGCATTTTCAAAACATTTTTGCCTACCAAAAGCTTCATCAAACCAACCAAACTACCAAAGGAAACTGAAGCTACCAATTTTGGTCCAATTGGACCTAAGCGGCAACGCTGACCGTACAATGTGGAAGAGTTCAAACTATCTTGGAAGCAGTCGAACCATAATCGCAAAGCAATGTAAGCGCCAAATATTCAAATCCGGCAATTGTAAATGGAACCGCTAACAATTTACAAAGCGCTCCAACCTAACATAACCTACATAAGTAATTGTTTAGCATTGATACAATTTTAAGCCTGGGAAACTGTTTCAACTGTAATAGTACGATGAAAATTAAATAAATAAAAAAAAATCGTATAGAAAATCTATGGAAAATCATTTTTTCAATTTTCCCTGGGCAGAGACAAACACAACAAAAGAGACAGCTCGCATAGAATAATCCATACTAGAGATACGGTTGTTATTACGTAAACAACTGTGTTTTATATATAGAGAGATTTAAATTTTTATATTGTTGGCAACCCTCTTCAAAATTGTAACTTCTGGTTAAGAGTTTATTTTAAATGCCTTTCATTCGCTGTACGCATTGCAATATTTTACTCAATATAGTATATATATTTAGGCCACTACATTTCATGCAGGTGACAACCCCACTCAATAGTTTGTAATTTTTACCTCAACTGATGTGCTTGCGCTTCCCCTCATTAAAATAAGTCTCAATCATTGAATTTGATAAAATATATATATGTAGGATCGCCGGCACCAATAAAACAATTTAATACGTTTTAGTTACCGTCCGAGCGTGTTAACCGTCGCGCAACTAATGTGTAGTTGAAGTTTTTCTCGTCGCTGTCTAGTCCTTCGTCATGTCGCCTTTCCAGTCCGTTCCCCTTTCACCACACTCAGGGTTGCAATCGTCCGTCAGCTTATAGTGCGCTCTTACTGTCCTACATATATAAAATATTAAGGGAGATATCGTGTGATAACACAAAAATACCTTTAAGAAATAAGTGTATAGATATAGAATGCATACTTTTATACCGCTATACTATTATACCGTTGTACTGATGTACTTTTATATTTAAAGCTTAGCGAGCAGTGCTACTCTAAAAATGTGTGGCCCGTTTCTTCACATATTACTTGCATTTTTGATCCATATTTAAAAGGGGTTATAACTTAGAAAATTTTATTGCCCCGGTAGATGGCGCCGAAGTTGAGACATATTCATATAATAGCCATGTAAAGAGCAGTCTGTTTTCTTAATTGCCATTTATAACTCTTTCAACTTTAATTCACTATTTTATAAACTCAAAGACACATTTATGTATGTTTTGATACTCCTCGATATCCTGGATTAAGTATTTTTCTAGGATATATATTTTTATTTATCGATGTATATAATTTGATTAATAATTTTCCAAACACATTTACGTACACGTAAAATAATATACATATGCTTTACAGAGACTACATAAAACGATTGAAGATAGCCAAGAAAATTCTGCTACTTCCCTGTCGATTTGGATAGTTTTTACTTTTCTTGGAAGCAATTTAATTCCCTATAGCAAAAAATTATTTTCTTTTAGCATTGTAAAAAAAAAGAAAGAAAAATTGGCATAAGTGAATTCCAGCTATTGTGCTTAAATGGTTGATTACTTCTAAGTGAATGTATTTGTAAACCACTCTACCGTCTTAAACTAATTGGCAAAATTCGTTGTCTTTAGCTGAAAAGGATTAACGTTCAGATACAGGTAAATGCTCACTGAAGTCAAACGGCATTAAATGACTTACGCCACTATCAAAATAAACGGCTCATATAAAGCCTTTTCGAACTTCTATAAGACAATATACACAGTACGTACAATATTTCTCCTTTCGTCTAATGAAATTTTGTATTTGTAACATTTTTCTCATTATATTGCAATTTAGGCAACTCACTTGGAAATAAGTAAACGTCGTAGCGCATAAATCAAATTACCCCAAAAACCTCTAAAACTTTTCGCAACTGCGCGAAAAATTAATCCACTCTAAATAATTTGAATTATTGCGACAGTAAAAACAAGAAAAATTTGTGCATACAAATACGTCCACATGTAGATATAGAAGTGTGTGTAAGTGTGAACTGAATTATGACCAGCAGAAGCGATGGAGCGCGAATGATGTGACCGTATGCATGTGCATGTGTACCCTGCAGGGAAACCCGGGAAGCACTAGAACCAAATTTCAAGTTCCGTACTATTTAGATCTTTATCGCTACAAACGAACCATTCCGACAAAAAATGGATCCCCAACAGTTCAAAATCAGCGAAATGTGGTAATTAAAAAAGAAAAAAATTTTATTTTACTACAAATCGCGAGCTATGAGTGAAAAGTTGTTGCTGAGTCCACTTTTTTCTATATATTTTGATGCAAGAAACAAGAACAATTTTCTTAAATATCGAACACACAAAAAATGTGATAAATCCCAAAGAATGAAAATCCTTTCATTAGAAATCCATGTCTAAGATGAGGAATTTAGAACCAGTTCGGAACTATAGAAAAAGGGATGCAGAGCGCAGTAGATCCCATCTGTCGAGTTTTAGACTGGTTCCGACCCATAGAAAAGGCAACGCAGCGGAGGCCAATTTTCACCTCCTAGAGCATCGCCGCGTTAAATTCGCCAGTTGTTTTCATGCAAAAGGGATTTATCACGAACCCGTAGTGGGCCTAAAAGTACTAGAAGCGCACCAGCGCAGAACTAGAGATTTTCGCCACCGGGTATGCGAGTACGCACTCTTTTTTTATCAAAACCCTATTAAACGCAAAATTGTTGTATAAAACAACAACAACAACAACAACTAAAAGCGTGAAGCGAGAATGTGCAAAGCTTTCTGAAAATGCACACAAACATAAATTAGGCATACTTTGCTATAGCAGCAAATATGCTAACACAAGGAGGAGAATAGGGAATAAATACATACGGCGAAGGGAGGAGAAATTATTGGCGATGGCGAGAGGCTGTACAATGGAAGTAAGTATTTATGTAGGTGAAAGCGGTGCGCGTGTCAGTAACGTGGTTGAACAAAGCGGCAGAGATAATGGCGTGAACAACCAAAGAACACAACCAGAAACAATAGTGTTTTGCTGAGAAAAGCATTATCAGCGCCAAGGAGTGGAAGATAGATACAAATAGGAGGCGGCGCGAAAGTAAACATTGTTAACACCTAAATGGGGAAATTCAACTGCCTGCCTTAGCCGTCCGCAATTTAGATACGCCAGAACACACGCACACGTACACGCACACACACACAAGTATACCGGCTTTGGTATTGGCATAGCATGTGGCGTCGACGCGGCATGTGACCGCAGGCGTGAAAACTCTTCTTCTTGCTTTTGAATACCCTGCACAGTTGCTGCATATTTGCATAAATTGTGCTTTGGTGTGTGTATTTTTGTTTGCATTAGGCGCTGCCACCATTCGCTCCGCAGCTGCTAGTTATAATTCACAATTCACAGTTTTAGCGCCAGGATGCCAGTCTGGCCAAGGAGATACACACATACATATGCAAGACGCGGCTTGATTTCTGCTGTGGGAATTTATTGGCGCACTCTGCTAGCTGCTCAGCTTTGCTTACTTTTTGCAATTTTGCGCCTCACAGCAGCTCTTTTTGCCGAAGCTTTTTATGTACACATGTCAGCCGCTGTGGTGTAGTGGTAAGCAGTGCGCGCTTCCACTCCGCAACGCCTGGGTTCAAGCCCTGGTCAAAGCAACATCGCAAAAAATGTAGAAAAAGGTTTTTTCTTAACAGCGGTCGTCCCTCGGCAGGCAATGGCAAACCTCCGAGTGTATTTCTGCCATGAAAAACAGCTTCTCATAAAAATACAATCGCCGTTCGGAGTCGGCGTAAAACTGTAGGTCCCCCCGCTTTGTGTGACAACATCAAGGCGCACGCCACAACTCGGAGGAGAAGCTCGGCCAAACACTAACATATGTGTAAGCGCCAAACTATTATTATTATTATTATTA
>NW_023458556.1:51206421-51211596 GCF_013731165.1 Rhagoletis pomonella | reverse complement strand
ACACTAACATATGTGTAAGCGCCAAACTATTATTATTATTATTATTATTTTATGTACACAACTGCGTGGACGTGGCAACGCTGCGAATTTAGATGGCGGCTGGCAAAATTGCATTAGCAAACAAACATCTAAAATTTCTATGAAAAAATGAGTTCTAACAAAAAAGAAATAGGTTGTGTTAAAAAAGTTTAAAAAGTTGCCTAAGTTGGGGTTTCTACAAAAGTTAGGACACAAGTCTTAGTTTGGAAAATCTATTTAAGATCTCTATGCAAATAATTTAAGCTAAACAGAGGAATAAAAGCTTATATTTCCATAGACTTCAAACAAATTTCCTAAATTTTGCTAACAAAAGTGCATAAATGTTAATGAATAATGTCCATGTGTCTCGAGTAGGGTTAATAAGCTCTGCTCTGAGAGCAGTATCTATGCTTTCTTCATTGCTCTGTAACTGCAACCGAGGCCTATGCAGATGATGTGGCCTGTCTCATTACACTCTAAAAAAAACTCAAATTTAAATTAACACAAAAAAGCCGAAACACGTTAACTTAAGATTGGGTCATAGATTACGGATCTGCATACCGCCTTTCTTGATCAGAAAAATTTTAACCGAAAAAAAAAAATTGAAAACATTTTTCATTTGTTTTAACTTTTGTCTACAAGCCGGACACATGAGATTTTATTGTGTTCCCATATTAATCTCTAATACTTTTGAGCTCCGTAACTCCTTTGCTTATTTTTACGTAGTCTACACTTGATAATTACTTATATAGGGATCCAATGGATCCGAACGGTAGGTAGTGCTATTTTTTTCGCGGTAGACAAGGGGTTAAAGTCTGTTCTTTTACAAAAAAAATTAAGCTACTAACGATTAAAATCGATGGATAAACTAAGAAGTTGTGAATTGTTTAATAAAAATGTACAATAATTTTTCGCTTGAAATAGGAACAGAAAATAATTGGTGTAAAGGCCTGTATGCAGCTCTCAAGAAAACCAAAAACTCCATATAAAATAACGTACAAGAAATGGCTAAGAAATTTTCTTGTGTAAAATTTTCTTGAGGCAGTACGCAGTTCTTAAGAAATATACTACGCTTTCTACTACGGTTTTCTAAAGTTTACGACAGAAATATATGCCCGTTCCATTATTTCTTGAGCAAAGAGTGGGGCAACAGGCTGTGAGGTATCAAAAATGTCAAAATTCCTTGGGCACACATGCGAAATAATGGCAATTTTTTCTTGACCGTTTTCTTGAGAGCTGCATACAGGGCTTAGGCTTTAAACGGCTAAAAACGGAGTTCCATAAAAGTCATATTGTGAATTTTCACAGTGTTACAAAATAGTTGGTTGTTGTTGCAAACTAGGTGTTTATTTAAGCTTTTAAAGTTTACAACATACTTTTATGACACCGTTGTCAATACCCCAAATGTTACTCGTACATCGCCGTTTTAATACATATTCATACACGGCGTATGAGTAACATTTTCTATGTAAAAATTTGATTTTTTTCAGTCGGTATGCAAACTCAAAATGAAAATACATACACAACGATATACATATCCGCCGTCTACGACCCAAAATAAAGTTTACGCGTCTCGGCGTTTTTATACCTTTCATGAGCATGAAATGGTATTATAACTTTGGTCCGATGTTTGTAAGTACCAGAATAAGAAGAGATAGACACATTAAAATGTATACTTAAATGATCACAACGTCGAGCTGAGTCGATTTAGCCATGTCCGTCTGTCCGTCTGTTTGTATGCAATCTAGTCTCTCAGTTTTCGCGATATCCGGATGAAATTTGGTAGGTGGGTATATTTTAATAATGTATTAATCATTTGTCGGAACCGGAAGAATCGGACCACTATAACATATAGCTCCCATACAACTGATTGTTCAGATATGGGATTTTTCGCTATAACTTCTCCATTTATGCAGCTAGGAACATGAAATTTTGCAATACTTCCACCCATTATCATCAAAAGACTTACACTGAAAATTACAAAGATCGGGTCACTATAACCTAAATCTCCCATACAACTGATTGTTCAGATATAAGATTTTTCGTTATAACTCCTCTATTTATGTAGCTAGGAACTTGAAATTTTGCACTGCTGTCACTAATTATCAAGATATTACTTACAGTAAAAATGGCGAAGATCGGGTCGCTATAACCTATATCCTCCATACAACTGATTGTTCAGATATGGGATTTTTCGTTATAACTCCTCCATTTATGCAGCTAGAAACATGAAATTTTGCAATACTTCCACCCATTATCATCAAAAGACTTACACTGAAAATTACAAAGATCGGGTCACTATAACCTAAATCTCCCATACAACTGATTGTTCAGATATACGATTTTTCGTTATAACTCCTCTATTTATGTAGCTAGGAACTTGAAATTTTGCACAGCTGTCACTAATTATCAAGATATTACTTACAGTAAAAATGGCGAAGATCGGGTCTCTATAACCTATATCCTCCATACAACTGATTGTTCAGATATGGGACTTTTCGTTATAACTCCTCCATTTATGCAACTAGAAACATGAAATTTTGCAATACTTCCACCCATTATCATTAAAAGACTTACACTGAAAATTACAAAGATCGGGTCGCTATAACCTATATCCTCAATACAACTGATTGTTCAGATATGGGATTTTTCGTTATAACTCCTCCATTTATGCAGTTAGGAACATGACATTTCGTACTATTACTACTCATTATAAACAGAATACTTACAGGGAAAATGACAAAGATCGGGTCACTATAACATACAGCTCCCATACAACTGATTGTTCAGATATGAAATTGTTTGTTAAAACTCCTCAATTTATGCAGATAGGAACATGAAATTTCGCAGTATTTTCATTAATTAACAAGAGAAATGAAAATTACAAAGATCGGGTCGTTTAACCTATTGGCTCCATACAACATTGTTGAGATATGAGGTTTTCAAATAAAACTCCTTCATTTTAACAGCAAAAACCGGGACACCTTCTGAGCTATTTACTTATCAACCATATAAAGTCCACTGAGGAAATCAGCCAATTCGGTGCTCCATGAGGTATGTAACCCGTAGCTATAATTGTTCGGATTTGAGTTTTTTCTTAAAAACCCATTTAGACGGCTAAAACAGTGAAATATTGTGAGCTACAGGTATAAGTTTTTTTACTTAACTCCTCCATTTAAGATGGTTAAGGACCTATTATTTTGTACCTTGTCTAAGTTATGACAATCAATTCAAGAAGTCTAGGCTCGGGCGAAGTCGAACATTAAATACCGAAAACCACCGTTATGGTTTTACCCTTCTTTCAAACAACATCTATAGTGTAATGAAATATACTTATGTATACAGTCATAAGTGGGTGGCACCACGACCATTTTCCAAATTCCATAATAATCTTATTTCTTTTTGAGAGATTATTGTTAGAATGAATTTTGAGTTAATAAGCGTATTTAGATTTCGAAATATCGTAGTTTCCATACTTCTGAAATATACCGTTTTATACAAAAAGTGGGCGTAATTTTTGTCCGATTTCAAGCATTTTCAACGTCTTTCTTTTTTGTGTCAAGTACATTAATTATACCGAGTTTGATACAAATGGAATGAACAGTCACCTAGATACACATATGAGGTCACAAGTGGGCGGTATCGCGCCCATTTTCCAAAATTTTTTCTAAACGTATTTCTTGCTAAATAATTATTGAAAATGTTTTACTAAGGCCAACATCTTTGCCAAATTTTATAGAAATTAGTGGAGCGGTTACCGAAATATGCACATGTAACCATAAGTGGCCGGGCCTACGCGGTTTATGTATTTTTTCAAACTACCATTACATGGGATGTAAGCGTGGTTATTGTCTAATTTTGCTCATTTTCAATACTACCGGTCCTTAGCTCAAAATAAATACACGTACCAATTTCGGTAAGATATCTCAATTATTACTATATTTATAGTGTGCAAAGACGAACGGGCTGACGGACGGACAGACAGTTACAGCTTCATTGATTTCTTTTATTATTTAGAGTCCGATAAATGTGCTAAAAGTATTTCTTTTCGCGTATACAGAAGTAAAGGGAAATTTGGAATTTTATGAAAAGTTTAGCAGTCGCTACCAATCTAGAGGCCAGATACTGAAACTGCGGAACGCACACATGTGTGATTCCCTGTTACGAATAAGTAGCTTAGAATGTTTAAATTCAAAACAATAACATTTCTCAAAAAACGGAACAAAAGTCTTAAACACTTTGTCATTTAACCCGGTTCTTTTTTTGTTGAAAACTCATTGAATTACAAACAACTGTTTGTCCGCAGACCGAAGCCGTGATAAGTCTTTGTTATTTCCAAAATCTGTAAGGAAAGAATAGTAATTACAGCTGGTACATGCACTGCTTACCTGTTTGGTTCACTTTGTTCATACATATGTGGTTCGCGAGAAAAAAGGTTGACTACCATTGTTCAAGACAATAGATCAGGGGAGACATTTCCATACTCGCAATAACACACTTTATCTAACAGTTGTTAAGGACGTATCGTCCATTATGACGGTGATTCATTTAGGTAACCTCCGCGACTAGTAGCTATAGATGCTTTCCTTTCACACCAGACAATGCTACTCGTATTTCGCTAAACGGCGGTCCCCATTTTCTCTACCTACTCTCTTTAAGAGGTTATTTCAGAAATTTCTTTATGAGAAACCACAGAATGTTTATTTTGAATTACTAAAATATAAGTATTCAGTTTAAATTTAGACTTCCAAGCGATATCTGGTTGATCTCTAAAATTAAATATTAAAAAAAAATATTCATTAAATTCGAAATTTAAATATATTTACTACAAGTATTTATAAAAAAATGCCACGAGTATCTGCGCGATCACAAGAACAACGACGTCGTGAAGCTGTAATTCGGAGCCGCCAGCACTATGAACGAAATTTATCGCAAAATAGGACAATAAGCGCCAGTCTTATGGCTAACCTTCGGTCTTCAAATACCCTGTTTCGTCAAATAGAAAGGGAAAATGATGCAGCATTGCACAGAGTAAGAAGGCGTCTACCAATGCGTAGAGTTATGGAACAAACCCAGAACACCATGGCGCACCGGTCAAGAAGGACTGTCGCGCAATTAAGGGAAACTGAACGGGTTCGCGACTCGGAAGCACGTCTA
>NW_023458556.1:51174889-51206411 GCF_013731165.1 Rhagoletis pomonella | reverse complement strand
CAAGAAGGACTGTCCCGCAATTAAGGGAAACTGAACGGGTTCGCGACACGGAGGCACGTGCACTACGAAGGCAAAATCTGGAGTTGAGAACAGATGAGCAAGCCCAGAACACCATTGGGCATAGGACCAGAAGGACTGTCCCAGTTTCAAGAGAAACTGAACGTATTCGTGATAGACTTGCGAGAACTGAAAGACGCTTAAACCCTATTACAAGACGCCGGGAGCAACTAAGAAATACTTCCCAAAGGAGAATTACTCGACAGCAAAGTTTGAGACGAGAGGAAACTCTTAGGCAAAACGCACTTGAACAAGTCCAGCTTCACAGATGTAATCCAGAAAACCGAAGAAGAGAAAACGAGAGGCAGCGTTTGAGGATTGCAGCGAACCGAGAAAATCTGTCTCCAGAAGCACTAGAAGAAGCTCGTAATACTCAGCACCAATTACGGTACTTGGCGCAATATGCGCAATATGAAGCCAAAATAAAAGAAGGGCCTACTATGGTGTGCGTGTGTTGTGGTGGAACTTGGTTTCCCCACCAAACCAAAAAATTGAAAAAGTGTAACATTGCAACAAAGCACCCAAATCTCGACGTCAACACAATATTTTACTTGGAAAATGAATTTCCGAGCTTATCGGAAAAGTTCACATTTTGTCTGACATGTTACCGTCAAACAATGTCAGGGAAAATTCCAAATATATGTCTTGCGAATGGACTGCAGTTTGTAGACATACCAGATGCCTTGAAAAATTTAACATGCCTGGAAGAACGCCTCATATCTCCAAGGATTCCATTCATGAGAATTATATCTCTTGGATACGAACGCCAATGTGCTATTAGAGGAGCAGTTGTAAATGTGCCTATATCAGTGGTCGAGACAGTGACCGCTCTTCCTCGCAGATTTGAAGACACTCACGTTGTCCAAGTTCTTCTGAAACGTCGCTTGGAGTATAATCATAGTTTTGTAACTGAAACTATAAGGCCATCGAAAGTAATAGCAGCATTACAGTGCCTTATGACAACGGAACTATACCGCTTGCACAATATTCAGGCATCTGGAGGATGGTTGGCAGACGTTCGGAACCATGAATCAGTGCCTTTTATCGCCGATCCGGCAGATGAGCATATCGTCAGAGATTTGCAGACGCGCCATGAGGTAAATGTTGGAATCGAGCTAATCGGAGAAGATGAGATAAATCCAGGTGGTCAAGAAACACGTTTGGTCAACGAGCTCATCGAAAACCTTCCATTAGAGCGAGTAGCAATAGCCCCTGGAGAGGGCCGAATTCCTATCGATATAACAAGAGATGACGATGCAGAGGAATTGTCTTTTCCAACAATTTTTTGTGGCAAAAAAAGGCGAACGACGCTTAACTACAGCAAAATAGTGAGGTCAGAAGTTCGCAGATATGACCGACGATGTGCACGTGTTGATAATTTGCTCTGGAAATATAAATATTATGAGTTGCAGCGCATTAAAGATGCAATTTCTATTTGTTTGCGGAAAAAATCTGGAGCCTCCAACATCACCGCAGCAAATATGGTCGATACGAATTTTATTAGCAACTTAGTCCAACATGACGAGGGATACCACATCCTAAAGGGTCTCAGATCATCCCCTGCTCACTGGGAGGCAGAGAAAAAGAAGGTTTTAGCGATGATTCGTCAATTTGGGTTGCCATCGTTATTTATCACCCTGTCGGCTGCAGAGACAAAATGGACTGAATTGGTGGTTATTCTAACAAAACTTGTGGACAAAATGGATATTTCCGAAACTGAGGCAGCACAACTATCAAATTCAGAGAAGGCTCGGCTTATAAGGACAGATCCTGTAACCTGTTCACGGTACTTCGATTATCGTTTCCGACAAATGGTTAAGCTACTCAAAGATAAAATATTTGAGCCACATGTGCTTATTCATTATTACTGGAGGATTGAGTTCCAACACAGAGGTAGTCCTCACTGTCATGGAATGTACTGGATAAGTAACGCACCTACTCTGGAGACAGAAGGTGTTATAAATATTGACCC
The DNA here is from genome assembly GCF_013731165.1 of Rhagoletis pomonella. NCBI lineage: Eukaryota > Metazoa > Arthropoda > Insecta > Diptera > Tephritidae > Rhagoletis > Rhagoletis pomonella. The sequence continues at coordinate 51,204,382 of NW_023458556.1, read as the reverse complement.
CATTGTGGAATTTGTCGACCAATTTATAACAACAGATGGAAGCAATCCAGAGGTGCAGCAATTTATTGACTACCAAAGACATAGGCATGGTCGGGCTTGCTTGAGAGATATAAGAGGTCAGCAAGTCTGTCGTTTCAACATGCCTTACCCACCAATGCCCCGAACTGAGGTATTATTACCTCTGGACGAAAACGAAGTAAGCGAACAACACCTGGCTCTGTTGCAAAAAATTAAAAATGTTTTAAGCCAACAGAATGATAATATGGAAGCAGAGAACTTGAACAACTTTGAGGAATTCTTAATGCATCCAGACATTTCCACAACTTATGAGAATTACAAATTAGCGCTGCGTTCCAGTTTAAAGAAGCCTCAAATATTTCTACGAAGGAAATTTTCAGATAGACTGCTTAACGCATATAACAGCGACATTTTGCGTTTGCATAGAGCAAATATGGACATTCAGTTCATACTTGACGCCTATGCATGCTGCAGCTACATAATAAATTATATCAACAAATCTAATAGAGGGGTATCTCAGCTGTTAAGACAAGCCATGGATGAAATAAATGACGGAAATTTCACAATTAAGCAAAAATTACAACACATAGGCAATAAATTTGTTAACGGATCGGAGGTGTCCGCCCAAGAAGCATCTTATAATATTTTGGGTCTCCATCTTTCAGAAGCCAGCGAAGGAGAAATTTTTATTAATACGTCACACCCAGACAAAAGAGTCAGAATGGTGAAGCCGAAAAGTGATTTAGAAAGGCTTCCTGCTGATTCAACTGATATTTATGTACCGAACTTGCTGGATCATTATATTCAAAGGCCAAGTCGGCTAGGGCAACTCTGTCTTGCTGATTTTGCTGCATTGTACCGATTTTCAAAAACAAGAACAGTGTCTACACTTGAAAACGAGGACAATGAAGAAGTCGAACCAGTTGATGAAAATTCTGAAGCAAACGAGCTCCGGCTTCAATTAAATGATAGGAGCGGTTTCATCTGGAAGAGAAAGCGCCCTCTTATATTAAGGTGGAGACGTTTTAGTGTTGAATTTTCTCGATCAGACTACTTTCGGGAAATGGCTATGCTATTTTATCCCTGGCGTAGCGAAGCAGCTGATTTAATCGATGCTGACATAGAACGAGTTTGTAATGACAACAAATCAATTATTGAAGAGAACAAGCAGAAATACGACAAGTTCTCAGACCGTGAGCTCGAAAATATTTTAGAGAACTTAAATCAGCAAACAGCAGAGGAAGATGTTCAGGTTGATGTTACCCCTTTCTTGGATGAAGAGTTTAGAGCACTAGCTATTCCAGAAATCGGCAATGATGTCGACGTATTTCAAAGCGATGAGCCACAGGACCCAAACTTGGAGGAGGTCAGGCTCATAAGACTACCTATACTTATTCAAGAAAATGAGCTGCTCTCAATTGTGCGCTCCTTGAACAGAAAACAGCGGGAATATTTTTATCATGTTCACCATAACATGAAACTGAAGAGACACTTTTACGAATACGTCGGAGGCGGAGCTCGAGTAGGAAAAAGCCGATTAATTTCCGCTTTATACCAGTCACTGACAACACGAGCAAACAGCTTATCCGGCAGTAATCCCGAGACAATTAAAGTCTTATTGTGTGCTCCTACAGGAAAAGCTGCATTTGGGATTGGAGGCGTTACTTTGCACTCGATTTTTTCCTTACCGATAAACCAATCCTCAACTGAATTACGACCTCTCAGCAATGATAGTGTTAATTCTATCTATTCAAGCCTAATAGACCTTCAGTTAATAATAGTGGACGAAATTTCAATGGTCGGTGCCAAAATATTTGGATATTTAGATGCCCGTTTAAAGCAAATATTTCGCTCTAGCGAGTATTTTGGAGGTATACCATTAATTGTTTTTGGCGACTTAAAGCAACTCTCGCCAGTAGGAGACAGATGGATTTTCTCCCCAAACCAATTGGATCCATATAGCGCAATTACTGGCACACCACTTTGGGATTTGTTCCGTTTCTTCGAACTCACCGAAATAATGCGCCAAAGAGAAGACCAGGCATTTGCCGTTGCTCTCAACAACATGTCCGAAGGAAATATGACATCTGATGATATCGAGCTCATTAAAGCAAGAGAAACCAATTTTAACGAGATACCCAACGACTGTATTCATCTTTTTTATTCCAACGCGGATGTATCTCTATATAATACTGCAAGATTGGCTAAAATCGCCACAGAAGAGTTCATCTCTACAGCGAAAGACAGTGTGAAGGCGAACTCTCTTTCGGAGCGAAGTAAAACGGTTATATTGGATGCCATTAAGAATTTTAAAATATCGGAGACACAAGGAATGTGCTACGGTTTACAACTGAAAACCTCTGCAAAATACATGATTACGGTCAACATTAATACTGCAGATGGTTTGGTAAATGGAGCTACGGGCCGACTAATGCAAATTGACCATCGAGGCCCCGAACGGACACCAGTAATTCTTTGGATGCACTTTTCCGAGCCAGGAATTGGAGTAATAGCACGTTCCAAAAAGCCTCACCCCCACGAATCGAGCCGGACACCAATTGAAAAAGTAGTGCGCACCTTCCAATATAGAAGAAACGAACAAGTCTCGATAGAAAGAAGGCAGTTCCCTATAATACCAGCAGAGGCAATAACAATACACAAAAGCCAAGGAGCAACTTACAGATTGGTTGCTATTCATACTAAGAAGGGAATGAGCCGATCAGCTTTGTACGTCGGATGCAGTAGAGCAACAAGTGCTTCAGGACTATTTATTGTAGGTAATTTTATTCCACCTAGACCTTTTGGAGGCAACGAAGTTGTCCAAGCACAGCTGAATATACTTCGGACATTAAAAAAATTAGAGACGCACTACAAATTTGCAACTGAGCGCCCAGATAACACTCTTCTATTGTACTATCAAAACATAAGAAGCTTAAGAAAGCATATCGATGACATTAGAAGTGACCACCTCATATGTTCAGCGGATATCATTTGTTTTGCCGAGACTTGGACCCGTCCAGAAGAAGAATTACAAATCGAAGGCTATAGTATTGTGGCGCGTATCGATGGAGCAACTGAGACTGGACAAAGCCGCTCACGGAATGGAGTAATAATTTACTGTAAAACTGATAATGAAAGTTGCTTTACCACAAGTTTTATTAAAAGTCATCATGTAGCCGGAAAAGTGTATCAGTTTCTAGCGATATCAAAACCAGACTTGGCAATCGCTGTAGTATACAGAAATCCATCTTTTTCGTTACCAGCATTTAGAAGAATATTGGAAGAAGATATAAAGGAGCTGAGTAATAGAAATAATGGAGAATTAATAGTTGTTGGAGACTTTAATGTCTGTCGCATTACGTCAAATGATGTTCTTGGAACGCGCTTGAGCCAACTAGGATTGCATTCCTTACTGGAACATCTTCCTACTACAAAGCAACAAACCGCGATTGATTGGTTATTGGCAAGTTTTTCTGCAGACAGAACAAGGGCGATAACATATGAAACCTCATTCAGCGACCATGACGGGATATTTTTTAGTGTTGGCGATTAATGTTATTATATTTTCACATGTACCACATACGTTTGTATTTAAACACTTTGTTGTAGAACACCTTAATTTAATTTATCATAAGTCTTTTTGTTTTATTTAATGTATTTGAAATTTAAAAGTAGTAGATAAAAATTAAATAAAGAATAAAATAACAAGTAAGAAAGTCTAAGTTCGGGTGGAGCTGAACATTAAATACCCGGCGCAAGTATTAAATATATGTTTTTCACCTTTCCGAAAGCTACCGCTAGATGGTAAGCCGGGGTGTATCAATTTTGAGTAAATTAGCGTCCTTCAATTTCGAAATATTGCAGTTTAAAGCATTTCTGAAAATTACCGCTATATGAAAAGCGGCTGTAAGTTTAGTCCGATTTCAATTATTTTCAACATTTTGCTTTTATGTGGCAAGCACAATAACCATACAGAGTTTGGTACAAATTGGTATAACGGTTACCGAGATACATATATGTAATCATAAGTGGGCGGTGCCACGCTCATTTTCCAAAATTTTATCATAAACGTCTTTCTTGGTAAAGAATTGTTGCAAGCATCAATTTTGAATAAAAATGCGCTAATAATTACTGATTTATCGAAGATTTTGTATTTTTCTAAATTACCGTTATATGGGATGTAGGCGTGGTTATCGTCCGATTTTAAAAATGGTCGGCCATTTGGTATGCTGTGCTAAGGCCAACAACTGTGCCAAGTTTGGAAGAAATTGGTGCAGCGGTTACCAAGATGTACACATGTAACCATAAGTGGGGCGTGGCTACGCCCATTTTCCAAAAATGTATAATATTCTTATTTTTCGTCTAAAAATTATTGTAAATATCAATTTTTAATGAATAATCTCCAGTAGTTACTAAAATATCGCAGTTTTCGTATTTCTGAAAATTACCGTTATGTGGGAAGTGGTCGTGGTTACAGTCCGATTTAGCCCATTTTCAATACCAACCTACCTTGGATAAATGGAAACCTACATACCAAATTTCGTTGAGATATCTTAATTTTTGCTCGAGTTATCGTGTACACCGACGGACGGACAGACAGACATGGCTTAATCGACCTCTCTATTCATTCTGAGCATTTATGTATACATTTGTCTATATCTATCTCGATTCGTTTTGGCTGTTACAAACAACCGTTATGTGAACAAAGTTAATATGCCCTTGTGCACAAGTGCGCTCGGGTATAAAAATTAACTGAACACATAAGGAAATTTGTATGTACGATGTAAATATTTATTAGATATTTATAAAAAAATAAATAGTATTTTCATATTGAATATTTTTACGCTGAAAATTTAGTAAGAAGTAGTAGATGAAAGACAGCTTTTTTATTTTCATGAAAGGTATGAAGGCTTCGGCATAGCCGAAGACAGCCCCTTTTTACTTGTTTTTGTGTCATTTTAGCATTTTTTTTGAAAGTGAAAATAATACTGAGTAAGATTTAATGAAGATCTTCATTAAACGAGGAGCGTTGAATAGTTTAATTTATATCACACGTAAAAGTGTAAAAATTTAGAGGAATCCTATGAATTTTTACTTCGACAATAAACGCCTCATTCTGTGCTTTTTTTATAAATTAAAATCAACCAGGAACCGTCCGTATCAACATATAGAATTGCTGTTGATAGAGAGAGAGAAAAGAACGGCAACGTCACCGTCATGCGGTGGTGAGTTTTCGTTAACACGAGAATCCCATCAAATAGGTCATGTCTGCTGACACGGTAGACGGTTCTACGTCGGTGGCTGGTTGAGCTAATAATTTGCAAAGAAATTTTATGAAGATTTTTACCAAGTAAAAGCTCCAATCGCGGTTCTGTTTCAATATTTATAAAATAAAATGAAAAATGTTAATTTTGCTTTCCAGCATCAGAATGAAGACTTATTTTGGTCTCAAACGGCTTGAGAAGGTTTTTCTAATTCAGACAGCATTAAAAGCTAGGTTCAAGCTCAGTTTACAAAGTCGGACAAAATTGTCCTACCAAGATGTGGTGTTTGTTGATTTCTTTGATTAGGTAATATATTCTTAACTGACGTAAGCAAACATCATTGCAATCGTGGCTGGCAAGGACGGAATCCACACAGATAAGGTGTTCATGAAGGACTTCAGTTATTCGCACAAAATCGTCGTTGGAATCTTTTAAGCAATGCTTTCACGCTTATGCCGCTCTAATTCTTGCAAATTGCTGGATCTCCCTCTTTTATTAAAATGCAGCTACCATGAAAAGCTCATTGTTCTACAAATATTTAGCGTTTATAGTTGCACAATTGTTAAAAGAACTTTTTCAGCGCCGGTTTTAGTGCGCTTTCTCATTGGCTGCAATAAATTCATTTACATTTAACATACAAGCAGAGCAAATATAAAGGGTTTATCATTTTCTACCCGCTTTTTTTGCATTTTAAAAGTTTTCTCCTTTTTCATTTAAGTTTGCGTTATGCTTCCTTTGGCGGAGAGCAATAAAATTTGTTGAAACTAAGAAATTTATGAGCGCTTCGTGCTATGTCGGAACTTGCGGCTATTTTACAACTTTAATTTTTCGTACAGATTGTTGTTGTTGTTACTAATGTTGTTGCTCCTCGCAATATATTTTAAAATAACCACATACATACATATATACGTATTTAATTGAATTATATCTGCTGATGCCGGAACTGCGAATGCTACTGTGCCGGTATTTAGGTTGTTCCTTTTTTATTGCCAGTTTACTGTTACTTTCGCTATTTACTGCTTGCTAGTTCATAAATAAAAGTTTTATACTCTACATTGCCACGTTGCGACTTTATGCATCAATGTACATACATACATACATACATACATATGTATATGTACGTAAATTGGTTGTGGCTGTTGTTGTTTTTGTTGCGTTGACTTTAGCGGCATTTATTAAGAAATACAACCGGCGATTTTATGAGCCACGCACTCTGCTGCCTTCACCCCTGTAGTGCATGAATCAAAAGTGAAAACAATAAAGAAACAAATGGCAAACAACACAATCGACAGTAAACAGAAAGCCACAAATGCACGTGAGTGCGTGTATGTATGTATGTATATAAAAAAAATGTAGTGATGCATTACTCCGTTAAATGAATTTTTTGCGCGCAATTTTTAAGGAAGCGTGCATATGTACTACACATGTGTTTGTAGATATTATTGCGATATCATTTCTCTGTATATGTACATATATACATATATACGTATTTTCTGAATGCCTGCTTGTCTGTTTATTTTTATTTTTTAATGCATTCGGTGTTTGTGGATGTGTATGTATAGATATATATGTATAAGAATATGTATTTGTATAAATATGTGTCACGCAGCGCCTGAAAGTGCGCAGCAACTTTGCCCTATAAAGTGGGTTAGTAAAAATTTATTGCCATTTTACTTGAAATTTATTTCAATTTGGTTGCAATGCATTTTATCGCACTGTTGCAAGTTGGTACTTGCAACTCGGTTCCCTGAGTACATTTTTTTTCCTGCAAGTTGATAACCGATTTTTGTCGTTGTACGATTTATTGGCGAAATGCTGTTGCGCGAGCGATCACATTGTTACCTACAGATTTTTACTAGTTTATTTTACTATATATTTTCAACGATTTACAGAAAAAATCCAATGGTTTAGAAGCCTAATACTATTTAGAATAGAATAAGGGGATTCACAAGACATCTTAAACGTCGTTATGTCTTAAAGAAGGGACCGTAATCGTTAAAATTTCCATAATTTTTACTCGATATTTTAAGGTTTTTGCTATTACGATCATATCTAACCGTTGTTTTGTAACTTATATTTTTTTGATCAAACCGACTATTGGTATTTGCGACTAAAAATTATCGAAAAAATAAAAATCACATAATAACGTGATTAAAATCATAGAAAAGATAACCACAATTTAATCGAAAAAATTAAATCCATAAAACAACGATTAAAACGATAAATTTTGCATTGATTTTAAAATCAAAATGAAGGACTGGCGATTATAATCGGTCTCTGCTTAAAAGATGTAAAATTTTTTAATTAGGGGATTCCCCTAAACTCTTAAAGTCTTAAACTATGTAAAACTCGTAAGTTTACGAGGCTTTTATGGGAACACCCCCATTGCGAAAATGTGTTAATAGGTGCATAAAGTGGCTGTTTGACAGATCAACCAGGATTTTGTGAAAAAATTCTTGTTTCCTAGTATTTTCAATAATAGCCCGCCATCTTGTCTCTGTCACTCTTGGCTAAAATACTATTAAAAAATGCCGAAAATAAATAGAAACCCCAAGCTAGTACAGCTAGTGGATGAAGTTCATTCTTTCTAGTCACATATTATTTTTTCATTTGATTTTTATAATACATTTTAGTATAAAATGTAAACACTGAAGTTTACGAGGTTGTTAGCGCATCAAATTTGCTTCGTAATTTAATAAAGCTCCATAAAAATTTTTACAGTTGGTTTACGAGCCTCCTAAATTTACGAGCTTAACGAGGTTTACGAGGCTTTTACCAGTTTAAGACCCCTTATGTAAAATATCGGTTAAAATGATTTTAGGGAATGCACAATGTATGATAAAATGATAACACAGCCCAACCAATAAATACCATCCGCATGTGGCACAGAATTTGACATTCAAATTACTCAACTATTTGGCACTCAAGATGTCAAAACATGGAATTTTGAATTTTTTAACTCCTCTAGCAAAAAATATATATGGAATAGAATATTTCCAAAGATATTAAATTAAAGAGGAATGATTGGACTTCAAAGTCACAAAAATTAAATCCTCATAAAGCAGAGAATAAAATGTGTTACAAGAAACAATAATGTTATTTTTTACCAAATCAATTAAAACTTTGTTTTAGTTATTTTTTAGGAGCTTAATGTAATTGTCAAAGATTTCGAAAACTTTTGAATAAATAATAGGCAAAATTTAAATATTCAGATTGAAATTTTGTACCTTTTGGTGTTGCACTCTAATACACTAATTTGAAGAAGAATAAATTTCACCTTTTGTTTTAGCAGAGCATGTCTTTTATGTTTTTGCTGTTAGAATTGGAATATATTCACAATAAATGTGAGGCAGTTTGCCTACTTCGGATTTCTGACAAACGTAACAACTACGCCCCTTATCGGATTAGTAAGAAGTAAGCATATGTCGATTTGCCACAGATAAAAAGGATATTTATCAATATAATCCGCTATGCGACTCAAAAACGTGAAATTTTGAGTTTTTCCCTTATTGCAGAGGACCATAGATATGTATATTTATTACCTTTTTATGCCTGCTATTTGCCTATTGCATTAAAATAAGTTATTTGGATCATGTCAAGCCTTTATATGATTTACCTGGAAAGAAAAGAAAATAAATATTAATGCAATGTATTTAATAATTTTAAATAAAATGTATTTAATGAGAACCATAACATGGAAACAAAACATGGAAACCATTGAACATTAACATGACAAAGTCATTATTTGTGGCAATAGATTTCTGAATAAACAAGAAAGCGAGTTGATATACACACATACATAAACGTGGTATCTAATAAAAATTAAATTTTAGATTTGGGGATATAAAGATCTTCACCAGCATTTTTTATCTTTTAAAGTAATATTAATCCTTTAAAATTGTTATAGAGAACTATCTTCGATCTACGTAACAGAATTCTTGGCCGATTTATTCATCAAGAGAAACACGACTGTAACCGTTCAATGCTCTTTTTGGATTTGTTTTTTAGTTGGAAGTGAAGGCATTGAAATTTATTAGTAAAATTTCCTTATATTTTTGAGCAGGTTCTGAATACAGAAATTTTTTAAATAAAAAAAAATACAAACAAGTGCAATTAATGCCACTCTTCTGAGGAAAGCAGCATAAGCGTCGCAAATTTCAACCTAAACGGAAAAAGTTATATTTCCTTCAATGCACATTAACATATGTAGTCAAATAGGAAATTTCAAAAATACTATCTTTGATGTAAAAAAGATTATTAATATACAAAAATTTGATCAAGGTTCGAAAATAAAAACCGCATAAGTTTAAAGTCTTAGCTAGCGCACGTCTTTCATTACGTATAGGTAGTTATGGTGAAAAATGCATGTTCATATACAGAAAAATTGTTTAAAATATGTTAAGGCTCAATTGCAGAACATCCAGAGTTAAGTAGTGTACAAATATAGAGCTCATTAGCTCAGTGTTAAATCTGTATATTCCTAAACCATACAATATCTTGCAGCATTGAAAACTAGCAAAGACTTCGGTAACCGGAGCGCTTTCTAAATTAAAGCATAAACAGATGGCAGCGTTGATCCGGATCTGCTCGGGAATTAACTGCAGTTGATCCGGATCAAGTCCGAGTTTAAGCTTTTACATAAATAAGTGAGCACCAATGCCTAACCTACAGCTGTGTAAGAAAACTTATCCGCTTAATCGGTAAACTCCGAGTTAGGCAGATAACCTGCTGTTCTGCAAGTGGGCATTAATGGCGAATTCGAAAACTACACATTTACGTATATTTCGAGAAAAAAGGCATTTAATGTTTTGAAATAAAGTATGCATGGCTCGGCTTCTCGATAAAAAATATAAATTTAGATAACAACAAAAATTGGCTTCGTAAAAAACATAAAATATATAAAAGTTGTATTCACTAATATAGAAAGCTCAGTTAGATTTTAAGTAAAAAAAAAATATAGGATTTTTAACAGCTCACTGTGGTGTTACCTCTTAAGGAACTTAAAGAAATCAACAAAAATATATGAAACCGTATTGGAAATTATCGGTGTTTTTTTATTAAGTCGATATTGATATGTTTTGGATTGCCTTAGCGGTGTATATATTATCATCATCGCTGCCAAAGGCCTCCGAAAAACTAGTGACTAGTAATTCTTAGTGTAGAAGTACTCAGAGGTTTCCCTTTTCCTTACCCAGGGATAACAAAAAGCCTTTTCTGTGTTTCGGAACACGCATCAAACTTTAGTCCGCCTACCCACTATACAAAAGAGTATCTTAATGTTTGGCGTTGTAGCAGCTTAACGCAAAAAGTTTTTCTCCCACAAGATATCCGAATTCACTGATTTTCAGTAAAAAAAAATTGTTCAATAAATTTTACTTTAAACGAGAGGTTTGGGCACAAATTTTCAGTTATACATTTTTTAAAACAATAACGAGTTTATTTCTGAGCTGAAAACTTAAAAAAATTTCAAAAATATTTCAGGAAAATTTGATTTTAATTTTTTGAATTTTATATCGAAATTGACAGAAAATTAAAACTTATCTTCCGTTTAAATTGCTGGTGAAACTAACTGGCTGTCACTCCCAAATCATGTATGTATGTACTGTAAAAACGGGAAATTAAGTTACGCATACGCCCAGGTGGCAAACAGATAATATGAAGCAAACAGCGAATGAGCTCAGGAAATGTAAATTAATACAAAACACGAATATATGTACATACAAATCCAACAATTCTCTAAAGTCAAAATTAAATTAAAGAGCAACAAACAAGACACAACAAGACAGCGCGTAATTTACCGAAATGGGCGTGAACAGCAGCGACATGAAAGCAAATGAGCAACAAGAGGACTACATATAAAACAACACAAAATAATGATGTGAAGAGACAATACATCCACATTCAGAGACACAAAAAATAATTTTTTTTTTTAAGTGAGTGACGGGCGTTTCTAACTGCACAATGAAATCGTAGACATCATTTCCCAGGGTAGCAGCGCTTTGACAAACCTTAAACACGCTGCGCTAATTAAATGGTTGCAAATTTATAAAGAAAACACACTCGAGCCTGAGTTAAAACAAAAAAAAAAAAACAAGAAATGCAAAAACACAGAAAAGGCATAAGAAACATGGATAAGTGTTGAAGACTTGAAATCATAGCCGCCACACCAACTTTGTGTCTACTGGTTGTGTAAAGTATGCTTTGAAGTTTTATGAGGATAAAAACGGGACAACATACGTACGGGTGTTCACATACATACAGATATTCACACATACATATATATATTCATACTTCAAATACGAAGAATGAAAACTCTTACTTATGTCTCTAACCATTGTCTAATCCATGTCCTACCCTTACTGAAGTAATTAGTATGGATTGCTAGAGAAAGTAGTAAGGATTAGACATGATTTGATACATGAGCCTCCTACCGGTAGTAAGGGTTTTTAACTGGATTCGTGGCGATTTCATTAAGATTGATTGATTGTAAAAAATCATACCGACCAAACCAAGTTCTGTCAATCTTTGGCCGATTCGTTTATTTCTAAGGCTTAGGAAGCTGACTACGATGGCATTCAAATTTTCGTAATATAAAAATCCTTTTCGGGACCCGGAAATAAAATCGCATTTTTCCAGGGAAACCAAAATCATTTCTTTAAATAAAAATAAAAATAATAAAATTCGAGTACTTATCGTTAAAATATAGAAAGGCCATATCTTAAACCATCGCTGAAATACAAAAAGCCGTAACTAACTGAAGATCCAAAATTCACTTTTTGATTGACTATGATGCATTTCAGCGAATTATAAGTGCCCACATCGTTATATGCAATAAAACATTTTAGTTAGTTACGGCGCTTTTTGCATTTCAGCGACAATGTGAGATAGGGCCTTTCTATATTAAGTTATCGATATGTAGTACGTATTAATTCTGAGATATGCAATATCATTAAAAAACTTAAATTTATAAACGCACTTATACTTACATAGATATGTATATCTACATATGTTTGTTTGTATTACTTATTTGTACTTAGGCAATTACGTGTTTGGTGCCGCCTTCAAAAGGCAAGTGGTTTGTCATGGAGAGAATTTGCATGTATAAGTAAGAGTATAAAAGATGTGTAAGTAATCCATAAAGTAGCAGTTGAAACGATATTATACTTATATAAATATTCGCATAAGCGAAGTTTTAAAAACAAATATATTTACACGTATGCACATTAGAATGCATCTCTCCCCATAAAAAAATCGGTACTGTATTTTCATCGGAAATATAAAGTATATAATACTTTAAAACGTCCACCGAAATATTTCGGAAAAATATAAAGATTTACGTGGGCTGGACCGATTTGAAAAAAGCTTAAAAAATTCGCATAAAAATATTTAAAAAAAAATCTAAAAAAATTTTGAACGGAATCGTAATAGTGAGATGCTGTTTTATAACTTTTTAACTTGAATAACTGAACCTAATCAATTTCGATTTAATCTTTTGATGGATCATTGGAAAGGTATTTGCTTACACTTTTTATTTCTTCAAAAATAAGCTAATTCAAAGGATGAAAGAGAAAGGTTGAATTAAGATGTGCTGGTATTTAAAAAAAAATTATATATATATTGGGACGTAAATGAGTTTTTTTTGCACAGAAATAAGGGTGGAAAAATACCTTGATTACTTTGTAATCCCGGCGAAAAACAGAAACTTTTTTTTTGGTGATGCAGTCTAGTGCTCATAAATTTAAACATGAGCTACACTTAGGTACTTTTACGCAGTGTGGTTTATATGTTTGTCAGAAAAGCTTTTATCGCACCCTTCTAGCTTCCTTGCGATGTAAGCTATTTTATTAGGATGAACAAAAGTTGTATAAATAACTTCGCCTGTATGGGGAATAAAATGTTAATTAAGTTTTCTTGGTTTGACGGCTTACAAAATTTCCAGAATCTAAACATATGTACATTTGATATCTAAGCAGTTGTTACTTTATGCTCATGAAAAAGAGCATGGAGGAAAAGCACTTAAGTCCATGCAGTTGCAGCTGCTTGTCTATAATAAATTCCTACTCATGTGTCTGTATTCATTGTATTTGGTTCAATGCTCCTCTTAAGTCTGTAGCGTCTGTTCACCAGAAGGTGCAGCATCAAGAGGGTGTGCGCCTTGCAGCGAGCGGCCCAGCATTATACGCAAAAACTGATAAAAATTCTGACTTTACTAACCGTATATGTGAGTATTTATCTTTCTGTATATACGTACGTATGTCCATAAACCTGTATTATTTATATGAGTATTTTTATGCATACTAATAAACAATTATCTTAGTACTCTTAGTCTCAATCTCAATTTCAGTGTCAACGTTAATATTATTCTTACTAATAATTTTGGTCTTCATCACAAACTTACACTTAATTCTAATCTTAGTCTTAATTTAGTTTAAATCTTATTCTTAATTATAATCTCATCTTCATCTGTTACTAAATTTAAATCTGAATCTAAATCTAAATTTAAATTGAAGTTTATTTATAGATCGAGATCTTAATCGAAATTTTAACCTTAATATTAATATTCTAAATTTTAATCCTTATCTGAATCTTAATCATAATTTAAATCTAAATCTAAATCAACATCTGAATCCAAACATTAATCGTAATCTTAATCCTCTTCTTAATCTTGTGCTTTTTATTGGCCTTAAATTTAATTGTAATATTAATCTAAATCTAAATGTAAATCTAAATCTAATTCTAAATCCAAATTTAAATTTTAATCTTAATTTTTATCTTAATATTAATCTTAGTATTTTAGTATTAGTGTTAACTTTAAACTTATTCACAATCTGAATCTAAATTTTGATCTTAAAGTTAATCTAAATCTAAATGTAAATTTTTATTTAAATATAAATCTATAATCAATCTTATTCTTATTCGAAATCCTAATCTTATTCGAAATCTTAATTTAATCTGAATCTGAGTCTTAATCTCAAACTAAATCTAAATTTAAATTTAAATCATTATCTTAAATTAATCTTATTCTTAATTTTAATCTTAATCTGAATCTGAGTCTGAATCTCAAAATTAATCTTAGCTTATATCTAAATCTAAATCTGAATCCTAAAATTAATCTTAATCTTAATCTATATCTAAATCTTAATCTAAATGTTAATCTAAATTTGAGTCCTAACATTAATTGTAATCTTAATCTTAAGTTTAACATTAATCTTAATCTTGTGATTAGAATCCCACGATCGTGTCGCTTTTTTCTTACATCGATGTATGAATTCACATCCAACTGAAAACACAAAGAAGTTTCACTTCAAAAAGAACAAACGAAAAACTGGCAAATATTCCAATATAAAGTTGGCGGCTTAAGGCGCTTCAAGACTACGGCGAGCTTATGGTAAAAATATTAGCAAACTACTGATTTGCGTACATATGTCAACTCCAGAACATACTTGAAATATTTAAGGAGCACATTTACACAGCACTGAAACCAGTAAGGAATTTTGCCGGAACTCTTAGACAATGTGACCAGGTTAGCCTTATTGAGGCTAGAATTAAGTAGCATTTAATTCTGGGCCATCGACTCAGAATATGCGGTCTGACTTCGTGGCTTTTTCTTGCCTATTTTAACCCAGCCTTCCCCAGAATGGAGGAGGAAAACGTCTTCGCAACCCGAACCTACTCCCTCAGTATGGAGTTTTGGCTGAATTTGTTTCTTTCATTGCTATCATATCTTAGACCTCGCATGCGCAAACAGTTTATTACTACGTTTATACGCACGCATAAGTCGCCGCGATTCAAAACATATGTATAAACTGAATTTCAATTCGCTTTGAAAGAGCGAAGTGTTTTGGCTCACACTCCATTTCAAATCGGTAGTTTATTTCTCCAGACAGTTAGAAGGAGTGTATAAACACCGCTCTCACTCAAAGCGAATGGGAGATCAGCTGTTCCGCTCAAATTCCAAATTATCGCATCAGTATTTAAAAGCTGGTTAATATAATCATTCTTTTTCTTTGCCACGATTTAATAATGCCGAATAAAACTAGATTTTTATCACTTTCCATTATGTTAACTTATAAAATGTCAAATGAAAACAGCCGATTTTGTTTGCTTTTGAAGACGGTTACTTTGACGCCGATATAAAGCCGTAAGTATAAACACTAGAGCGAAATGTTTACGGTGTCAATGCGCTTTCAATTAAGTCGATTGTTCTGTGCGTATAAACGTAGTATATAACTGAGCTGAGAGATGATGGATGGCTTGTAAGCTCTTACGGTGCATGCCGTCCAGTGTGCACTTTAATTATTTTTTTAATTATTTCTTTGAAGGTATTTGGTCCGCAGTGCCGAATTGAACAAGATTAACCGCGCACAACTAAATCGAAGTATTTTTTAATTTAGAAAATTTTCCTTTTGCATTCATACATATATTAGTGGAAAAAAAATCAAATAACTTCTCTCTTAAGGCCAACCAGATTTAGTAAAAAAAAATATCAGCCACCAGAGCGTGGAGTAGCATCTGCAAAATTTGTAATTATACACACTTTAATGCCACACCCACTGCCAATGCTAATTAAAATGGCCCACAAAAACTCATTTGCAACTATTTTAGTGCGGCGCCCAAAAGTCACTCGAGCGTCTTCTCCGAAAGTTTTGTTAGTTTTTTTTTTTTTTTTTTTCGTCACAAAAGGGAGAGTAAAGTTAAATCGGACTGACACAGTTTCGGGAGTCAGCGATATTTTTTTTAATACTGGCAAAAAAGGAAACTAATTGCCATGGACTACTGCTCCATCTGCAGGCAAGGAGCTATTTATTAAGCAAAAGTTGTCCAATTAAAATTTTAGTCGCTATACTCTACCAACAACGCAAACACACGCATACACATTAATACGAGTATAAGTGCAAGTATTTGCTGAACATTTCCAAGTAGTACTACTTCCATTTCTAAACAAGTTAAAAAGTGCCTAAAAGAAATACCTATGTAAGTATATAAACACATAGTTAAGTATGTATTTCGGTAGTAAGAATTTATGCAACTACTGCAACAAAAGTGAGCACATACATACACACATGTGAGTATACATATATACATACATAGATATCTATTAAAACGCCAGCATCTGTAATGTGACTGGGAAAAGTCAACAAGCATCGCCTACTCTACACATACATAAGTATTCGTGCAATTCCGTAGCTTGCAAGGCGAATGCCAAAATGAGTATCGTCGCCGGCAAAGCGGTACGAAATTTACATTTTAAATTCTCGGCAAACACTTGAAAATGTCCTTGTTGACTTTATCGTCGAGCAGCTACCTGCTGCTGCATTTGTATAGTTGTATATGTACATACCATGAATTGCATATACATTTGTATATATACAGGACTGCAACACTCTCTTGCTTAGCGGTAGATGGCGAATGCTTAATGCAAAAGTAGAAAAGTAGTCTACGCAGCGTTTACCACGAAAAGTGGGCTGTAGTATCATTGGCGGTGAACGGACGTAACTTGGTAAGAGTGAAATATGCGCGCCATATGTGCGGCTGTTTTTAAAATCATGCTGATTGCAATTTTTTTCCGACTTGTTTAACTAAAACTTCAATTGGAGACTAAGTTGCTAAAATAAAAACTGGTTTTGACTCTATTTATGTAAATAGTATATACATTAGGGTAATCCAAAATAACTAACCTAAAAAATGTATGGTCTTAAAAGGACCTTTTTACTGAGAAGAAAAAATCTCCAATTGGGAAAAAATTCTATTCCAATTTTAAAATGTGTCGGTGGGCATTTGAAATTTTCCTTGTAAACAACATATAAATATATGTATATATATTTGCTTTCATTAAAAATGTTATAACTATTGATCCGTTTGTAGGGCATTAAATTCTCTAAGAAATTACCCTCAAGAAGGTTGTCCAGACTCAAAAATGTATATACTTACGGGCTATGAAAGTCGAAAAAAGCTGAAATATGCAATCTTAGGGCTTCATGGTTTAAAAATATTCATGCTATATGAAAAAACTTACACTAAAGTTATTAAAAATGCGTAGAAAATTTTGATTATAAACCAAGTTTGTCAGAGAAGTGAGTGTTTTAATAAATTTATTTATTTTTTATTGCATTTTTAAACGTAGATATTCTTTTTTACCTTCCTTTTATTAGCTCGGGATGTAACTATGTAATATTGATTCGCCTAAAAGATGCAGCGATTTCTATTCTCTATAACTCGTTCAGCAATATCACTAACATATTTAATTGTCTCTTTATGGAAGAAAATGCCCAGCAGTTTCAGAATTCTTGAAAAAAAAACATTTTTCGATGGAAAAACTCTCGTTCTCTTCAGGAGACTTCCAGTAAACCCAATACCCAATTGTTTATTTAAGCATTTTTTAATACTAGGGATATTTTATTGAGCCCCTCATTGCATTTTCTGGTATTTTCTTGGCGTTTTGGCGGACCTATCAAATGTGGTTTCTATGAAGGAATGAGCAACATAAAAAATAGGGGTATATTTTTTCGGTATAGAGCAATCCTGGGGGGTAAGAGCATACAAATTCCGACTTTACTTTTCACATGCATTTCTGGAATACCCTAATGTAAGAGATCAACAAATTAAATAAATTAAATTATAATTACAAAAAAATCAAATTTTTTATACATACTGGCAGAGCAGCCGACGTCGTTCGGGGTAAACAAGTCAAAATATAAAACAGTAATACAAATATTCAATTCAGCATAAATTAGAGGAGAACAACTATTTTCTTTCTGTTTAAATTAAGCAATCCTTAAGGGCCATACTTTTAGCTTTATCGTACTTTAACATACATAACATAACTGCAGAAAATCTTTGAAAGCAGACAATAACCACGCCCACCTCCCATATAACGGTAATTTTCAGAACTACTGAACCTAATTCCCTTAAAATCGATGATTCCAATAACCACTTAGCAGAAAATTAGATTATTAGAAATTTTTGGAGATGGGCCTGGCGCCGCCCACTTATGACCACAAATGTGTATCTTGGTAATCGAGTTCTCAATTTCTGCCAAACTCGTTGCACTTAATAAATAAAATTGACACAGAAAAGCAACTCGTTGAAAATTATTAAAATTGGACTAAAATTGGGTATAAAATATCACTCTGCGCGTTAGACTTCTTTTACCTTTGCTGTCATTTATTAGTGCCGAAAATTAACGAAATTTTTAAACAAAGTGGTCCGTTTCGTTGCTTTATTCGTTTTGCTGTACTCAACGTAAAGTTTGAAATATCAAAATTAGGCCCGCTTTCTAGATTGCCTGTTAAATTTAACGGATTACTTAACTGCCAATCAAATTTGTCGCTCACATACATTCGATTTGTTTAACGAGGAAATTAAATTTTAAACAAACGGTCAAGAAAATGGCCGTTACTCGTGTAAATATTTCTGAATTTTGAGAAATCTATAAATATTAAATGAAAAAAAAAAATTCTTTAAATATTGCCACAATAATGTTGGGGTTTTCAATATAAATAGCACAATTTACAAAAACTTGCGTTGATAATTTGAAATTGTGTTGCTGACGGTCTACCGCGTTTTATTTCATAAGAAATTTATACTTATATGAAAAATACATGCTCAAAAATCAAAACGATTTTTTAGCCGTTTGAAACTTGCACTTCATTAGACTAAAATTGTATAAGCTATAAAACTGCATACTCAAAAACTTGCTAAAAATTTAGAATAAAAGGTTGAAATTTTGATGAAACTTTGTTAAATTTTCCCAAAATTTGTACAAAGTTTAAAACTGTGATTTACACTGTTTTAGTTTAAGCCTAGACGATATTTTTATAAGAAATTAACAAAAAAAATGTATCTCGAAAAATATTACGAATATTTGAAGAAAATCAACACGTGGTCATTGTTTGAGTCACTGTATCTTCATTCATATTTTTTCTGCTGCACTTGCGAGACAAATAGAGAACATTTGTAGGTCTTAAGGTCTTTGTTTCGTGCTTACAGTGCTTCATCTGACAATTGACCATAGATAACAAAGCGTGGGATGAAATATTTTTAGAGTGTTGGGGACATTTTGCCATTATCCGTCTACCCCTAACTGTGTTAGTTAAAAATGTCATCACTATCATTCTATTCATGTCATTCAAACATGAAAACAAACAAAAAAAGGTAAGTCAACGCCGCCTATTTGAGAACTCTATTTTAAAAGCTGAAATTTAACTTGAAAGATTGCTAATTGCACTCACAGATATTTTCATAATTGCAAATTGACTTTATAAACAAAAAATTACACTTATTCCGCTATAGACTCAGAGGTCATAACGCAATTTATGTCCACATTGGTATAAGCAAATTTATTCTGAAAAATCGTCGTTTTGATTAATTAAAAAAATAAATTAAAGAGTAGGAAAAGTAAAGGCCGCCGAAGGCCGTTATAAAACCACTTGCATATTATTCTTTACACCTTCGCAAATGCAGAGGGTAAGTTCGATAACCAAGTCTAACCAATTGGCTTAGATATTTACATTTTAGTAACGGTATGTCAAATCTCAAAATTCAAAAGTAATTATTAACAGGAATGTATCTGAATATAAATATAAGATCAGTGGCGGATCCACGGGGGAGGGGTTGTGTGTTAAAACAGAAAAATACTTGGAGTTATAAAACCTTTGATTATGTAAGAGTTAAAAAAATAGTACCTCGCGAATTTTCTGCTTTCTGAAATGCAAATCTTTAAGCGCTGTTACAATATTTTTTCTGAAATTTATTTGTGTTTCTTGCTGTGATCTTAAATTTTAGTCATGGTAAATAAAATCTTATGAAGTGAGTTGTTTGACATTTGGTGTTGCAGAAACTTCAAAAAGACAACAAGGTGTCCGTGATCATGTGATTAGTAAATTGAAAGAAATATCTGATGAAAATGCTCGTTCGCAAGTAAATAAAGTAAATTAAGTAAATGACTTTAGATTCGTAATCAGCAACCCAGAAAATCCCCAGATACCCAGTTACATAGAAATCTACCGATTTTTTAAAATTTTCGTCCGCCATATTGGATCCGCCATTTTTAATTTTTGGTAAATGACTTTAGATATGTAATCAGCGACCCAGAAAACCCCCAGATACCCAGTTTCATAGAAATCTACCGATTTTTTTTTTAAATTTCGTCGGCCATATTGGATCCGCCTTTTTAATTTTTGATAAGTGACTTCAGATTCGTAATCAGCGACTCAAAAATCCCCTAGGTAAGAAGTTGTGTAAAGATCCATCAACGAGTATTTGTTTAAATAGTTTCGTCCAGCTAGATTTGCGATCCGAACCACTGTGCATCGTTGCGCTGATTTGCACACACCTAGCGAAGACAAAGACGTTATAGTTTGTTATATTTGTTTTATTAAATTTACTACTTGCATTCTTCTTCTTGTTTTTCTACGCTGCAAAAATGTGCAGTAAATTTTCAGATTTTATTGACCGGTCTTACTGCAGTGCGGAATGGCGAAATGAATACGCACCGAATTCATGTATGCGACACTAATGTGAAAGTGCCAATTGAAATACATGTGGTCGGTAAACTATCGGTATACTTTCGGTAAAAACCAAAAATGTCGTTCCGATATCGTACCGAGTAATGTAAAACACTAAGATGTGTTTATTCATCACATTTTATGCACGCTCATATTCTTAGATGTGTAGGCGCCAATTTATTATAATTATTATTAATTTCACGCTTTTAATTTATTTGTTTTATGAAAATTTTAACTCTTGTTATTGTTATTTATTATTAATTCAGAAGTCACTTATCTGGCATACAATTTGAAATAAACAAACTCCAAAATTATATTCGAAATCTGACTATTGTATCTGCAGGAGTCAGCCTGTACCTATCATCAAGCGCATTGAATTGTTAGCTCTAGCTAACTAAATGTGTGCATGTACAAACACATATCGTTCATTTACTAAAAGACTATTATAACTCAAAAACGAGATTTTCGGGCAAATCATGCCAAATTACTCGTTATATAAGTCTTCATATTGTATACAAAATTCGTTATAAATTCTTGTGTACTTTCGGCGTAAAAATACAATACTTATGCAACATTGTTTTGAATTTTGAAAGCAAATTGAAAACTTTAACAGCGTCTTCAGAAGTACTTCGTGTTTTAGAGTTAGAGTAGTCTTTAAGTAAATGTGCGATATGCACTGGTGCATAAATGTGTCAGTGTGTGTATTATATTCGCGCATTTACTTCTATACACACATATGCATCTTGCCATACAATTATCCCTTTATCGACGACAACGTAGCATGTTGTTCCTTGTTATCGTCATTGTTATTATCGCTGACATTATGGTGGTTTTCGTTTTAATAACAAAACATCGAATTAAATAACATGTGTTGTTTGTATGTTTTAAAGCTGCTAATATGGCATTACATACCTAGCTATTGTATGTACATATGTATATAGATACATACTAGGGTGATGTACTCTGTTTTTCCGAATAAACCGGATTTCCGCCAGGTTTATTTATATACCAGGATCTATAAATTATATATAGTAATTTTATTGAAAATGTAATTGGAATAAATATCTGTATTAATAGCACAGTCATATGTATGTACATTAGGGCGGGTCGATTTGTAGGGGCCCAAAAAAATTAACAGCGGCACATCGGGATTATGGTTATTTGGGTCACATCATGCATTTTTTCCCAAGAAACCGTAGGTCTAAAATGAATTTCGAGCCAGCGATTTTTTCTATCCAGTTTTTTTCCAAAAAGTGGCTCACCTGTTGAAACAGCTGTATTGAAAACTAGCCAAAATGTGTATCTGGGGGTTTTCGGGGCCGAGGAATCTATTTCTGGCATTAGTTTTTTCTTTTGACGCCTTTTTTCCGAAAATCGACAACAGTGTTGCGAAAATCCCCGAAATTTGACTTTCTCATAATGCAACCTCAATATTTAAATAACCTGAAATGTTCAGCGTTGAAAATTTGTATTTTTGGGGAAAAATGCATAAAATGACCCAAATAACCATAATCGCGATGTGCCTTTGATTCAAAAAATTTGACCCGCTCTAATGTACATACATATATCTGAATAGGTAGGTACTGGAAACTTTTCCACTGCAGAAAATTACTTAAAAAACAAAAACAAACCCAAACGGAAATTTTTGTTGTAGCTGCTTGTCTACTAAACTCTGCCTAAATCAGTGATTCCGACTATGTAGTTTTCATTCTCGTCTAACGTGGGCCTCAGCAAAAGGCCAGACCCGTTGGAGTTGTGTCAAAATATCGCCAGTTTCACGAATCAATTTAAGATCTTCGTATGCGATAGGTGGCGTTGGTCTCCGATGACCGAAAGGGGGAGAGTCTTTCTATAATAGATTATATTTACATAGTCGGTGTGGTTCAGCGAATGGTGTATTCTTATTTACAAGATTGTCGGATCTACATGCATGCTGGAGTTTTTTCCGACAAAAGCTAGCTATCTAATCCACGATTGAGAGAATACAAAGGTTGCGCCGATCTCGGACCGCTATTCCTCTCTTAACGAATTTGACAGAATCGTTGTTTGCATGACGTCACACTGGTGCAACTTGTTTACGTTTTCCTTGCAACATTTTTTCTTCTTCTTCCATTCTTGCTCACGTTTTGGCATTTCTCTCCCACAATTGCACCAGTGTGACGTCACACAAAAGTTATTCTCAAAAATCCTCTCTGATCGGCGCAATCTTGTATTCTATCATTCTTGTATCTAATCTGGTTAAAATCGGTGAACCCAATTAAATGCGAATGTTTCACCAAATTATCTGCTTAACTTGTTTTCCAAAATGCTTTGAACTTCTTTTGCTTTATTTATTTCTAAATTAAATAAATCTATTTTTGGAAGTAATATTGTAACTTTGGTCATGATTTTTGAATAACAGTAAGTGTTACTGTAGGGAAAATATATAAAATAAATAGAACCGGTTATTTGTGAAAATGTTCCAATAAGTAACCAGGCCATAACCAGTAACCATAAGGAGGGTAGAGGGGGTCCGCCAGATTCTAAATCGGAATGTCGCATTTTCCGGGGGCTTATATTTTCTAAGTAAATTACTGTTAAAGTAGCTAAAAATTTCGCAAGAAAACCTTAAATAATAAGGTTTATTTTCACTAATAGCGCAGGCTAAAATTTGTGAAAAAATTCCAAATCGCATAATTTTTTATTAAACATTTATACATATCGAATAATCGATTTTTATTTAAAAAAAAGTGCCGAACAGTGTACGACTTGGGAGTGTCGATGGACAAAATCGTACATCTCTTGACTGGAATAATATAAAAATATAAAAACATATGGGTTCGAAAGCTGACATAATGGCCGATTATGGAAAAATAAACCCATCATAAAATCATTATAGTTATTCAACCCCCAAACAATTTCTTTGAAAAATGAACTTTCGCAGAGTGGACTAAAAAATCTTTTAGAAGCTCATCTTCAAATTGCAAAGTTGCATCTAAATTTTCAACTTTTTTTTGAGTACGCGGTTTTATAGCCAATTTTTTTGAGTATGAATTTGTATGGCCAATTAAACTCTAGTAAAATAAAGTAAAAGTTTTAAGTTGCTAAAAAAGCGCGTTGATTTTTGATAATGTTTTAATAAAATTTGGTGACAGTAGTCCGAATATTTTATCAACAAATAACTTAAATACTATTAGCGGCTACATTGCGAAACTGATAAATTCAGTTAAAGAAGACCTGCACCGAGTTTCATAAAAAAAATCAGTATACTTTGCATGAAATAGCAAATGGCTCGAAGCCTTAGTACTGTTTTTTTAATTGCCATTTTTCGAATAACTCGAGAACCGGATTTCGAAAAAGCGAATAATAGAACACCCTTCTACATACATACATATGTACATACATATATGTATTCATACATGAATATGTATTTAGCATATGCATAAGTGATATAAATGAACACGGTTGTGCGTGCAAAATTTGATTAATTTCTAAATTCAATTAATTTCATTTCTCAATGGTTGGCAATCCACAAGCAATCTCACAACCACCCGATTTCATGCCATATCTACGCCGAATCAGTGCATGGTTCAGGACATCGTTCAAATATGTAGCTATTTACCGCCTCTAATCAGCGGTGCCCCGTATGGATGCTGTTAAGGAGGTGTTTGTGGTTTTTCGTGTTGCAGGAGAATTGTACCTCAACCATTACAAATGCATGTATGTACATATGTTCTTGTATACACATATAGCACACATAATTCAATTATGCTGTATTTCACAAGATAATTCGATTTATTTGTATAGAAGTGAGCTTCTTTACGTGACCATGACTGCCAATTTGCGAGGCAACACCTATAACTTGGAATGCATTTAATTTTCGGGTGCGCATATGTATGAACCCAGTGGGAAATGTAGTACATGCGTGATAAATAATGTAATGTATTTCTTATGAGTTCTAGATTCTATTACTGTTTAATATGTAATCAGCATTCTAATGTATCCAAAAAGTCGCAAAAAACGCATATTAAATCGCATTCATTCCTGCATTACTGGTTATGCAAAATTGAATGCCCCACTTTTCCTAGGACATCGCCGTGGGAGAAATAATGCATTTTCGAATGTCAAAACGGCTGTTTTACTGATTATTTTTTCGATTACTCTACATTACATTTTCCCACTGGGAATGTATGCTCACGCATATTTTCCTGTCACGTCACGCTCAACGGTTAATAATTAATCATTAAGAAAACATAAATTCAATCGACAAAATAGCTAATTTATAATTAATTTATTGAATCTACATGTTCATACATATATACATGCTATGCATGAGTTACGCTGAGTTATATGTGAGCTATGTGGCGTATGAGTGATTTTGAAAAGCATTAAGAAAAAAAATGGGGTGAGGAATTTCTGACAAATTATCTGCGTGTGTCAACAATTCTGACGGAAATTGAGAGCTTAATTCATAAACAATTAGTAATTAGAAAAATATACGTAAACATATGTATCTGTGCCGTTCAATTAAAGTAGCCTTAGTGGGGATAGGCCCGCTTCTCTTTAAAGCGACATTTCATTGGGCTCCCAAACAATATTTTATTTAACATCAAACTAGCTATAGCTGTAGCTCAGATGGCCTTTTTTGCAAAGTTTCATGTGTGGTGCCCACAGACTAAAATAATTTTTTAAGAGCAATAACGAAGTTAAAAAAATGAATTCTAAAATCAAACTACCGACTGGATTAACTTCAAATTCTTTGTGCATAAACGTTGCGAAGGTTAGGTTGTGGACGTTATTGTTTTGTGTCGTTTAGAAAATTGATTTTTTAAAGCGATGTTGTGGTATTTCATATAAATATATAGAGCGTAAAACTTCTGCTCGCTATGACAATAGTCAAATATTTTACTAAAATATATTTATTAAAGTTGAGAAAAACGTCAGCCTAACTTCACTTGCTTGAAACGTTTTGAAGTTGCGGATAGCCGAAATCACTAATGAGCACTGTATGATAACACCGGAACACAAAAAGGTGGTCTTTGCTTTAAACGAAACCAACCTACCGTCCGAGGTCTATTCGACTCGTACACGTAAATAAAAAAGTGGCCTACTGATTGCAATTCCTGCTGTTGGACGTATTCGAGAGCATTATGTACTCCAAACTAGGCACTGCGGACCTCTAACAGGTAATGTTGGCAATCCAGTGGCCATATTTAAATCAATACTGACTCCAGAAATTGTTAATGTAATCGTCAGATAAAATAAATCGAAGCGCCCATGGAGTTGTTGGCAAACGAAATGTGAGCAATCCCAGCCGGATTCGGTCATGGGGACCAACCAATGAATAAGAAATATATTAATATTTTGGTTTGCTCATTTCTGCTTGGGATTTTCGCTCAAACAAACACCAAGTCAAGGATTTGAGGGCTCCGTACAATCACATAATCTATAAAGGCACATTGTCATTTAATCGTTTTATATATATAACTAGATATATTCGCATTGATAATGGTGAAAGTCGTGCACAACGTCTACTTACTAGAAAACCTGTCTCCATAGCTGACGCTTGGTTGATCCTTATGTCTAACCTTGAGCGTGCATACACACCTGAAGAAAATCTCACGTTACTATGAAAAAAGTAACATGGTTTTGCAAATAGAGTCATTTTTGGTTTTTACATGTTAGCGACTCGATATTTTTGAACAGAAAAAGTATTTTTTAAACAAACTTAAACATACGTTTGTTTGTAGTGATAGAACTTTTTAGAAAAGTATCGATACTAGTACTCATATAGAATACTCTAAAAAAGTATCGATGTCAGTACTCATATTTGCAAAAAAGTATCGATAATACTCGTACTTCCAAGTATTCTCAAAGCAAACGCAAAAACTGAACAAAAATCAGATTGCCTTGCCTTTTTCACCTCTTCCTATTTGTAAATTGAATAGTCATTGCTCTTAATAGTTTTAATCTGATCTAAAGGGGTGTTCGGAACAAACAAGTTTTACATGCGTAAATTAAATGTTTATTACAAAAAGCTTATTTCCAAGTTTTTAAAAGCAAATATTTTATAACTGTTTGACGCGTACATGTATTTATAAATAACTTTACTTTGCAAATGTAATGCAAATATATAAGACGAGAAGCAAATGTGGTGAAGCCCGTTCTCTATTGGAAAGATAAGCTCTCTTTCATAAAAGTGTTCTTCAAGAATGGGCTGAATTTCACAACGAAGGTAGAATACATGGGTTAACGACGGCTGCCTTATGCTGGAGAGTGGCCAAGTTGTCGAGTCGAAAGGCCATCCTCTTCCACCATTCGTTATCAAAGGGGAGGCAAGATATTCGTTTTGCAATTAGTTAAACATTTTTACCCGAAGCCAATGTGGAAATGGCCGCTACATTTTCTTCTAGGTTGTGTAAAACTGTGTCAATTACCAGTAACTCACTAGAACAAAATAAGTATTAATTATTATTATGGGAGTATACATATCGTCGCCCGTATGCCATAAACATGAATGTGTAAAAATGAAAATTTTTGGAAATCAAGGTTGAAAGTTTTTTTTTTGCGAGACTTTGCTCTACATTTATGCAATTGAAATTGTAAAATATTTACTTTCCGTGTACGCATGGTATTCTGGTTTTTGGTATAACATAGAAAATCCAAAGATTAACCAAGTCAACCCAATAACTCAAAACTGATAAATTTGCACATGCATGCTTCTGGCATGAGGGTGACGATATGTGAATTAAAAACTTTAAAGAATGTTTCTCGGGTTTTCGGTTTTTTGAGTTATGGCAGTATTGAAGTAAATGAGCTTTATGTTCATTTTCATAACATTCACAATATTTATTGGGTAATTAAAAAAAAAAAATTACTTAAAAAAGTTCTTAACTCGTCGATACTTTTGGGCATTCGCGATATTTACTCAGTACTTGTGAAAAAGTATCGAGTTCTCGATACTACTCAGTACTCAAGAAAAGTATCGATATTCTGTACTCGGTACTCGTATCGTTCTATCACTATTTGTTTGATCGATCACAGAGTGGTGTTGTCTAGAAATTAGAGAAATCAATTCAGCCCGATAAACAATTTCTAAACAACGCCACTCTGTAAATAGCACAAACAAATTTGAACAAATGTATCCGTCGCGTGACTTGGCTTGATTCAAAGCTTGCTACAATTGGTTGCGGCCAGGAGTGACAAGGTTTAAATCTCATTAGGCGGAACATATAACTTAAATTTTTTTTCCGGTTTTCCTTAATTATGCAAAAGTATATGTGAAGTGCACAATGAAATCGTGTTCAAACGAAAAAATCGCCACAAATAAATCTGTTCAAAGTAAATAAAAGTTTGTTTGGCGCAAAATCATATGCGTTTTCTCAGTGTGAAGATAAACATTTATTCCCTTTCAGGGGCTCTACCAGATCTACGAAATATATACATAAAAACCCGCACAGATAGTATGGGATACAAGTTTGATGGGTTTGGGAAAGCTCCGTATGTATTCTGCCATGAAAAACATCTTCTCATAAAAATATAATCGCCGTTCGGGGTCGGCATAAAACTGTAGCTCCCTTCCCTTGCGTAAGCGCCAATCTATAATTACTTTTAAATTGAAAGGATGAGAACGCGAAAATGTTGTTACGAAGCTAGTCTCAAAATACCACCATACTGAACGTGCTATATATGCCGAACATTTTTTAAGCACATTGAGTTTAGCTACAAATCTGGTGTCAGTTGGATTGGCATTTGTGGGTATTATGCGGCCGAACCAACGCTGTATCCTTGGATAGAGGACTTAAATAACAAAAACTTATACCTGAACAATCAGTGATATAAGAAATCTACCTTATAACCCCATGACCTTAATAATTTTCACGAAATTTCTCGGTTTTAGCTGTCTAAGTGAAGGAGGATTAAAGCAAACCTTCATATCAGAACACACAGTTGTATGGGCTGTAGTGACACTTCCTTAAAATAGTGCGAAATTTTATGTTCCTAGCTGCATAAACGAAAAATCTCGTTTCTAAATAATCTGTTATATGGGAGCAATATGTTTCAGTTAGTGGCCCGGTTCCGACAAAAGTTTTCTACAGTCTAAGATACAAACCGAATTTCAGTCGAGTATCTCGAAAACCGAGGGATTCTGTTGTTCTCAAACAAACAGGCCGACGGACGGACATCGACTCAGCTGGACGTTCTGATTATTTTTGTTTACTTTCCTTTTTCTGGTACTTACAAATGTCGGATCAAAGTTGCCACGTTAATAAAAGTTAAAATAAATAAAGAATATAAAATTAAATTGAAAGCATAATGAAATGAAAGCCAAGCATCCCTCTTTTTCATCACCAACTTCTCAGCACCTCATCAATTTCTCCTTAAGAATCTTACTCTAATCTTTCCCCGCGCGCCGCTTGCTCACTAAGTAGCAACTACGGCAACAGTGAGCTAAATAAAATCAACATCCGCAGGCAACTTTAGCATTTCCAGCCGCTCACGTAGAACTCAACTGCTACCGCTGGCCCTTTGCTCCCTTTGAGCTGCGGCACACGCCAAGTTGCTGAGATAACAAATCGCTTCAACTGCTTTACTTCAACTTCATGGCTGCAGCGCTCTTAAGCTGCCGCGGTTAAACTCTAAGCGAAAATTAAATCCTCGAAGGCAAATAAACAAACACTCCTTACGTTGTTTTGTTATTATTTTTATGCCATATTACTATTTTG
>NW_023458556.1:51156779-51174789 GCF_013731165.1 Rhagoletis pomonella | reverse complement strand
TATTTTGCACAGAAATAAGGGTGGGAAAGTACCTTGATTACTTTGTAATCCCGGTGGAAAACCGCAATTTTTTTGGTGATCCCGTCTAATGTACTTAAATTTAAACATGAGTTACACTTAGGTACTTTTACGCAGTGTTCTTTATGTGTTTGTGAGAAAAGTTTATATCTTACCCTTCTAGCTTCCTTGCGATGTGAGCTTTTTTATTAGGAGGAACAAAAGTTATATAAAGAACTTCGCCTGTATGGGGAATAAAATGTTAATTAAGTTTTCTTGGTTTGACGGCTTACAAAATTTGCAGAATCTTAGCATACGTACAATTCCTATCTAAGCAGTTGTTACTTTATACTTGGAGCTACATACATTGAAAAAGAGCATGGAGGAAAAGCACTTAAGTCCATGCAGTTGCAGCTGCTTGTCTATAATAAATTCATACTCATGTGTCTGTAATCATTGTATTTGGTTCGAAGCTCCTCTAAAGTCAGCAGCGTCTGTTCATCAGAAACTGCAGCATCAAGACAGTGTGCGTCTTGAAGCGAGCGGCCCAGCATTATACGCAAAAATTTATAATAATTCTGGCTTTATTAACCGTATATACGAATATCACTGTCCGTATATATGTACGTATGTCCATAAACCCGTATTATTTACATGGGTATTTTTCAGCATGCTAATAAACAATTATCTTTGTACTCAATCTCAATTTCAACTTCAACGTCAGTATCATTCTTAATAACAATTTTAGTCTTCATCTCAAAGTTACTCTTAATTCTAATCTTTGTCTTAATTTAGTATTAGATAATCTAATCTCATCTTCATCTCTATGTAAATTCAAATCTGAATCTGAATCTAAATCTAAATCTAAAGTCTTTATATAAATCCTGATCTTAATCGAAATCTTAACCTTAATATTAATATTCTAAATTTTGATCCTTATCTGAATCTAAATCTGAATCTTAATATTAATCTTTATCTTAATTTAAATCTAAATCTAGATCTAAATCTAAATCAACATCTGGATCCTAACATTAATCGTAATCTTAATGCTCTTCTTAATCTTGTGCTTATTATTGACCTTAATCTTAATTTTAATATTAATCTTAATCTTAGCATTAATCTTAATAGTAATCTCATCTTCATTTCTATCTAAATCTAAATCTAAATGTAAATCTAATTCTAAATCCCAATTTAATCTTAATCTTAATTTTTACCTTAATATTAATTTTAGTATTTTAGTATTAACCTTTAATTTTAAACTTATGCGGAATCTGAACCCGAATTTTAATCTTAAAGTTAATCTAAATCTAAATGTAAATTTGATTTTAATATAAATCTAAGATCAATCTTAATCTTATTCGAAATCTTAATGCTAATCTGAATCTAAGTCTTAATTTGAATCTAAATCTGATTCTAAATGTAGAGCTAAATCTAAATCTAAATTTAAAACTTAATCTTAATCATAACCTTACATTGATCTTATTCTTAATTTTGATCTTAATCTGAATCTGAGTTTGAACCTCAAAATTAATCTTAGTCTATACTAAATCTAAATCTGATTCCTAAAAGTAATCTTAATCTTAACCTATATCTAAGTCTTAATCTAAATCTGAGTCCTAACATTAATCGTAATCTGAATCCTATTCTTAATCTTACGTTTAATATTAATCTTAATCTTAATCTTGGGATTAGAAACCTACGATCGTGTCGCTTTTTTCTTACATCGATGTATGAATTCAGATCCAACTGAAAACACAAAGAAGTTTCACTTCTAAAAGAACAAACGAAAAACTGGCAAATATTTCAATTGAAAGTTGGCGGCTTAAGGCGTTTCAAGACTACGGCGAGCTTATGCTAAAAATATTAGCAAAATACTGACTTGCATACATATGTCAACTCCAGAACATATTTAAAATATGTAAGGAGCACATTTATACAGCACTGAAACTAGTAAGGAAGTGGGTTAGAACTCTTAGACAGTGTGACCAGGTTAGCCTTTTTGAGGCTAGAATTAAGTAGCATTTAATTCTGGGCCATCGACTCGGAATATGCGGTCTGACTTCGTGGCTTTTTTCTTGCCTATTTTAACCCAGCCTTCCCCAGAATGGAGGAGGAAAACGTATTCGCAACCCGAACCTACTCCCTCAGTATGGAGTTTTGGCTGAATTTGTTTCTTTCATTGCTATCATATCTTAGACCTCGCATGCGCAAACAGTTTATAACTGAGCTGAGAGATGATGGATGGCTTGTAAACTCTTACGGTGCATGCCGTCCGGTGTGCACTTTAATTATTTTTTATTATTTCTTTGAAGGTATGTGGTCTGTAGTACCGAATTGAACAAGATTAACCGCGCACAACTAAATCGAAGTATTTTTTAATTTAGAAAATTTTCCTTTTGCATTCATACATATATTAGTGGGAAAAAAAATCATATAACTTCTCTTTTAAGGCCTACCAGATTTAGTAAAAAATATCAGCCACCAGAGCGGGGAGTAGCATCTGCAAAATTTTTAATTATACATACACACTTTCATGCCACACCCACTGGCAATGCTAATTAAAATGGCCCACAAAAACTCATTTACAACTATTTTAGTGCGGCGCCCAAAAGTCACTCGAGCGTCTTCTCCGAAAGTTTTGTTAGTTTTTTTTTTTTTTTGTCACAAAAGGGAGAGTAAAGTTAAATCGGACTGACACAGTTTCGGGAGTCAGCGATTTTTTAATACTGGCAAAAAAGGAAACTAATTGCCATGGACTACTGCTCCATCTGCAGGCAAGGAGGTATTTATTAAGCAAAAGTTGTCCAATTAAAATTTTAGTCGCTATACTCTACCAACAACGCAAACACACGCATACACATTAATACGAGTATAAGTGCAAGTATTTGCTGAACATTTCGAAGTAGTACTACTTCCATTTCTAAACAAGTTAAAAAGTGCCTAAAAGAAATACCTATGTAAGTATATAAACACATAGTTAATTATGTATTTCGGTAGTAAGAATTTATGCAACTACTGCAACAAAAGTGAGCACATACATACACACACATGTGAGAGTATATAGGCATACATAGATATCTATTAAAACGCCAGCATCTGTAATGTGACTGGGAAAAGTCAACAAGCATCGCCTACTCTACATACATAAGTATGCGTGCGATTCCATAGCTGGCAAGGCGAATGCCAAAATGAGTATCGTCGGCGGCAAAGCGGTACAAAATTTACATTTTAAATTCTCGGCAAACACTTGAAAATGTCCTTGTTGACTTTATCGTCGAGCAGCTACCTGCTGCTGCATTTGTAAACTTGTATATGTACATACCATGAATTGCATATACATTTGTATATATACAGGACTGCAATGCGCTCTTGCTTAGCGCTAGACGGCGAATGCTTAGTGCGAAAGTAGAAAAGTAGTCTACGCAGCGTTTACCACGAAAAGTGGGCTGTGGTAAGCTCTGCATATATTTACTTATCATTGGCGGTGAACGGACGTAACTTGGCAAGAGTGAAATATGCGCGCCATATGTGCGGTTGTTTTTAAAATCATGCTGATTGCAATTTTTTTGCGACTTGTTTAACTAAAACTTCAATTGGATACTAAGTTGCTAAAATAAAAACTGGTTTTGACTCTATTTATGTAAATAGTATATACATTAGGGTAATCCAAAATAACTAACCTAAAAAATATATGGTCTTAAAAGGACCTTTTTACTGAGAAGAAAAAATCTCCAATTGGGAAAAAATTCTATTCCAATTTTAAAATGTGTCGGTGGGCATTTGAAATTTTCCTTGTAAACAACATGTAAAAAAAATTGTTGTCATTAAAAATGTTATAAGAACCGTTTGGCACATTCTTGTGGGGCATTAAATTCTCTAAGAAGTTACCCTGAAGATGGTTGTGCAGACTCAAAAATATATATACTTACGGGCTATGAAAGTCGAAAAAAGCAGAAATATGCAGTTTTAGGACTTCATGGTTTAAAAATATTTATGCTACATGAAAAAACTTACACTAAAATTATTAAAAATGCCTAGAAAATTTTGATTATAAACCGGATTTGTCAGAGAAGTGAGTATTTTAATCAATTTATTTATTTTTTATTGCATTTTTAAACACAAATATCCTTTTTAATTATTATTAAATAACCATTTCATTGCAATTAGGATATTGCTGGCGATGGCAAAAGAAATGGCTTTTATTCTTAGTCTCTCGTCTAAGTTCGACTACAATTTTATATTCACGCTATACCTCGTTCAGAAATATCATTAACACATTTAATTGTCTTTATATGGAAGGAAATGCCTAGCAGTTTCAGAATTCTTGAAAATAAATATTTTTCGATGGAAAAACTCTGGTTCTCTTCAGGAGACTTCCAGTAAACCCAATACCCAATTGTTTATTTAAGCATTTTTTAACACTAGAGATATTTTATTGAGCCCCTCATTGCATTTTCTGGCATTTTCTTGGCGTTTTGGCGGACCTATCAAATGTAGTTGCTATGAAAGAATGAGCAAAATAAAAAATAGGAGTATATTTTGTCGGTATAGAACAATCCTTGGAGGTAAGAGCATAAAAACTCCGACTTTACTTTTCGCATGTATTTCTAGAACACCCTAATGTACATAGAGATCAACAAATTAAATAAATTAAATTATAATTACAAAAAAATCACATTTTTTATACATACTAGCAGAGTAGCCGACGTCGTTCGGGGTAAACAAATCAAAATATAAAACAGTATACAAATATTCAATTCAGCATAAATTAGAGGAGAAAAACTATTTTCTTTCTGTTTAAATTAAGCAATCCCTAAGAGCCATACTTTTAGCTTTATCGTACTTTAACTAATATAACTGCAGAAAATCTTTGAAAGCAGACAATAACCACGCCCACCTCCCATATAACGGTAATTTTCAGAACTACTGAACCTAATTCCCTTAAAATCGATGATTCCAATAACCACTTAGCAGAAAATTAGATTATTAGAAATTTTTGGAGATGGGCCTGGCGCCGCCCACTTATGACCACAAATGTGTATCTTGGTAATCGAGTTCTCAATTTCTGCCAAACTAGTTGCACTTAATAAACTTGACACAGAAAAGCAACTCGTTGAAAATTATTAAAATTGGACTAAAATTGGGTATCAAATATCACTCTGCGCGTTAGACTTCTTTTACCTTTGCTGTCATTTATTAGTGCCGAAGATGAACGATATTTTTTAACCAAGGTGGTCAGTTTCGTTGCTTTATTTGTTTTGCTGTACTCAACGTAAAGTTTGCAATATCAAAATATCAAAGCCCCCTCACATTACTCGCTGTGACATCGGATCGACATTTTTCCCTCGGTATTTTCAGCTTACCGAAGCGATTCCGCGTTGCGCTCATTTGCACACTAGTCTGCATACTTTTGGTATGTAATTTGTAGAAAAAATCAAAACAAAAGCCGCAAGCAAATTTGGAATTTTCTTAATCATTTAACAAAAATAACCTCTTGCGAAGACAAAGATGTTATAGTTTGTTATATTTATTTTATTCCACTTACTACGTGTGCAGTAAATTTCGCGGTAAACTTTCGGTAAAAACCAAAAATGTCGTTCCGATATCGTACCGAGTAATGTGAAACACTAAGATGTGTTTATTCATCACATTTTATGCACGCTCATATTCTTAGATGTGTAAGCGCCAATCTGGTATAATTATAATTAATTTCACGCTTTTAATTTATTTGTTTTATGATAATTTTAACTCTTCTTATTGTTATTATTAATTCAGAAGACACTTATCTGGCATACAATTTGAAATAAACAAACTCCAAAATTACATTCGAAATCTGATTATTGTATCTGCAGGAGTCAGCCTGTATCATCAAGCGCATTGAATTGTTAGCTCTAGCTAACTAAATGTGTGCGTGTACAAACACATATCGTTCATTTACTAAAAGACTATTATAACTCAAAAAACGAAATTTTAGAGCAAATCATGCAGAATTACAAGTTATATAAGTCTTCATATTGTATAAAAAAATCGTTATAAATTCTTGTGTACTTTCGGCGTTAAAATAAAATACTTATGCAACATTGCTTTGAATTTTGGAAGCAAATTGAAAACTTTAACAGAAGCACCCCGTTCTTAGAGTTAGGGTAGTCTTTAAGTAAATGTGTGATATGCACTGGTGCATAAATGTTTCAGTGTGTGTATTATATTCGCGCATTTACTTCTGTACGCACATGCATCTTGCCATACAATTATCCCTTTATCGACTACAACGTAGCATGTTCCTTGTTATCGTCATTGTTATTATCGCTGACATTATGGTGGTTTTCGTTTTAATAACAAAACATCGAATTAAATAACATGTGTTGCTTGTATGTTTTAAAGCTGCTAATATGGCATTACATACCTAGCTATTGTATGTACATATGTATATAGATACATACTAGGGTGATGTACTCTGTTTTTCCGAATAAACCGGATTTTCGCCAGGTTTATTTATATACCAAAATCTATAAATTATATATAGTAGTTTTATTGAAAATTTAATTGGAATATATATCTGTATTAATAGCATAGTCATATGTATGTACATTAGGGCGGGTCGATTTGTAGGGGCCCAAAAAAATTAACAGCGGCACATCGGGATTATGGTTATTTGGGTAATTTCATGCATTTTTTCCCAAGAAACCGTAGGTCTAAAATGAATTTCGAGCCAGCGATTTTTTCTATCCAGTTTTTTTCCAAAAAGTGGCTCACCTGTTGAAACAGCTGTATTGAAAACTAGCCAAAATGTGTATCTGGGGGTTTTCGGGGCCGAGGAATCTATTTCTGGCATTAGTTTTTTCTTTTGAGGGCCGCCAGAGTGCACTTCCATAGCTTTTTTTTCGGATTTTAACGCCTTTTTTCCGAAAATCGACAACAATGTTGCGAAAATCCCCGAAATTTGACTTTCTCATAATGCAACCTCAATATTTAAATAACCTGCAATGTTCAGCCTTGAAAATTTGTATTTTTGGGGAAAAATGCATGAAATGACCCAAATAACCATAATCGCGATGTGCCTTTGATTCAAAAAATTTGACCCGCTCTAATGTACATACATATATCTGAATAGGTAGGTACTGTAACTTTTCCACTGCAGAAAATTACTTAAAAAACAAAAACAGACCCAAACGGAAATCTTTCGCTGTTTTATTTTTGTTGTAGCTGCTTGGCTACTAAACTCTGCCTAAATCAGTGATTCCGACTATGTTGTTTTCATTCTCGTCTAACGTGAGGCTCAGCAAAAGGCCAGACCCGTTGGAGTTGTGTCAAAATATCGCGAGTTTCACGAATCAATTTGAGATCTTCGTGTGCGATAGGTGGCGTCGGTCTCCGATGACCGAAAGGGGGGAGAGTCTTTCTATAACAGATTATATTTACATAGTCGGTCTTGTTCAGCGAATGGTGTATTCTTATTTACAAGATTGTCGGATCTACAAACATGCTGGAGTTTTTCCCGACAAAAGGCTGTTGTCTAGCTATCTAATCTAGTTAAAATCGGTGTACCCAATTAAATGTGAATTTTTCACCAAATTATCTGCTTAAGTTGTTTTCCAAAATGTTTCGAACTTCTTTTGCCCTATTTAGTTCTAAATTAAATAAATCTATTTTTGGCTGCAATACTATAATTTTGGTCATGATTTTTGAATATATTTATATATATATATTTGTGTTTTTTCTAATTTATAAATGGGGAACCGGTTTTGTGACAATGTTCCAATAAGTAACCAGGCTTTGAAAAAAGAGAGTTATAAGGAGGGTAGATGGGGTCCGCCAGATTCTAAATCTGAATATCCCACCCTCCGGAGGCTTATAGTTTCTAAGTAAATTGCTGTTAAAGTAGCTAAAAATTTCGAATTCAACCTCGCTTTCTTCTTTGTAGAGCAATTGAACTGGTATTTCGGTGCTGCCACATATAACGAAAAAATTACGAAAAAATACACTGAAAATAGAAACAATAAAAAAGTAAATAAAAAGGTTTATTTTCACTTAATAGCGCTGGCTAAAATTTGGGAAAAAATTCCAAATCGCACAATTTTTTATTAAACATTTATACACAACGAATAATCGATTTTTATTAAAAAAAAGTGCCGAACAGTGTACGACTTGGGAGTGTCGATGGACAAAATCGTACATCTCTTGGCTGGAATAATATAAAAATATAAAAACATATGGGTTCAAAAGCTGACATAATGGCCGATCAGGGAAAAATAAACCCATCATAAAATCGTTATATTCAACCCCCAAACAATTTCTTTGAACAGTGAACTTTCGAAAAGTGAACTAAAAAATCTTTTAGATGCTCATCTTCAAATTGCAAAGTTGCATCTAAATTTTCCACTTTTTTCTAAGTGCGCTGTTTTATAGCCAATTTTTTTGAGTACGAATTTGTGTGGCCAATTAAATTCTAGTAAAGTAAAGTAAAAGTTTTAAGTTGCTAAAAAAGCGCGTTGATTTTTGATAAATTTTTAATAAAATTTGGTGACAGTAGTCCGAATATTTTATCAACAAATAACTTAAATACTATTAGCGGCTACATTGCGCAACTGATAAATTCAGTTAAAGAAGACCTGCACCGAGTTTCATAAAAAAAATCAGTAAACTTTGCATGAAATAGCAAATGGCTCGAAGCCTTAGTACTGTTTTTTTTTAATTGCCATTTTTCGAATAACTCTAGAACCGGATTTCGAAAAAGCGAATAATAGAACACCCTTCTACATACATACATATGCACATAAATATATGTATTCATACATGAATATGTATTTAGCATATGCATAAGTGATATAAATGAACACGTTTGTGCGTGCAAAATTTGATTAATTTCTAAATTCAATTAATTTCATTTCTCAATGTTTGGCAATCCACAAGCAATCTCACAACCACCCGATTTCATGCCATACGCCGAATCAGTGCATGGTTCAGGACGTCGTTCAAATATCTATTTACCGCCTCTAATCAGCGGTACCACGTATGGATGCTGTTAAGGAGGTGTTTGTGGTTTTTCGTGTTGCAGGAGTATTGGACCTCAACCATTACTAATGCATGTATGTATGTACATATGTATGTTCTTGTATACACATATAGCATACATAATTCAATTATGCTGTATTTCACAAGATAATTCGATTTATTTGTATAGAAGTGAGCTTCTTTACGTGACCATGACTGCCAATTTGCGAGGCAACACCTATAACTTGGAATGCATTTAATTTTCGGGTGCGCATATGTATGAACCCAGTGGGAAAAGTAGTACATGCGTGATAAATAATGTAATAGATTTCTTATGAGTTCTAGATTCTATTACTGTTTAATATGTAATCAGCATTCTAATGTATCCAAAAATTTGCAAAAAAATCATATTAAATCGCATTCATTCCTGCATTGCTGGTAATGCAAAATTGAATGCCCCACTTTTCCTAGGACATCGCCGTGGGAAAAATATTGCATTTTCGAATGTTAAAACGGCTGTTTTACTGATTATTTTTTCGATTACTATACATTACATTTTCCCACTGGGAATGTATGCTCACGCATATTTTCCTGTCACGTCACGCTCAACGGTTAATAATTAATCATTAAGAAAACATAAATTCAATCGACAAAATAGCTAATTTATAATTAATTTATTGAATCTACATGTACATATGTACATGCTATGCATGAGTTACGCTGAGTAATATGTAAGCTATGTGGCGTATGAGTGATTTTGAAAAGCATTGAGAAAAAAATGGGGTGAGGAATTTCTGACAAATTATCTGCGTGTGTCAACAATTCTAACGGAAATTGAAAGCTTAATTCATAAACAATTAGTAATTAGAAAAATATACGTAAACATATGTATCTGTGCCGTTCAATTAAAGTAGCCTTAGTGGGGATAGGCCCGTTTCTCTTTAAAGCGACATTTCATTGGGATCCCAAACAATATTTTAACATCTAACTAGCTGTAGCTGTAGCTTGGATGGCCTTTTAATAGAAGATTAATAAAAATTTAAAAATTTTCAATTTTTTTTTTTTAATTTCAAACTACTTTAATTCAAGGGCACTGTTATGTACTTTTTTTATTGAATTTTTTATGGTATAAGCGAAGGTTTAAAGCAGTAGATAGTTATGAGAACAAAATCGTAAAAAAATTTAATTTAACT
This sequence comes from Rhagoletis pomonella, assembly GCF_013731165.1. Lineage (NCBI taxonomy): Eukaryota > Metazoa > Arthropoda > Insecta > Diptera > Tephritidae > Rhagoletis > Rhagoletis pomonella. The sequence goes on along the minus strand of NW_023458556.1, from coordinate 51,164,608 downwards.
TAATGGCGCCGTTATTTGCCCTCGAAATTTTTGCTCAGAAGTTACTCAAAATGGAAGCGATTTAGAGATGATCATCAAACTCAACAGATTTTTGCAAATTTTCATGCGTGCCGCCCACAGACTAAAATAATTTTTTTTTAAGAGCAATAACGAAGTTAACAAAATGAATTCTAAAATCAATCTATAGACTGGATTAACTTCAAATTCTTTGCGCATATTCGTTGCGAAGGTTAGGTTGTGGACGTTATTGTTTTTTGCCGTTTACAAATTTGACTTTTTAAAGCGATGTTGTGGTATTTCATATAAAGATATAGGGCGTAAAACTTTTGGTCGCTATGTCAATAGTCAAATATTTTACTAAAATACATTTATTAAAGTTGATAAAACGTCAGTCTTACTTCACTTGCTTGAAGCGTTTTGAAGTTGCGGATAGCCGAAATCACTAATGAGCACTGTATGATAACACCGGAATACAAAAAAAGTGGTGTTTGCTTTAAACGAAACCAACCTACCATCCGAGGTCTATTCGACTCGTAGACGTAAATAAAAAAGTGGCCGATTGATTGCAATTCCTGCTGTTGGACGTATTCGAGAGCATTATGTACTCCAAACTAGGCGTTGCGGACCTCTAACTGGTAATGTTGCCAATCCAGTGGCCTTATTTAAATCAATACTGACTCCAGAAATTGTTAATGTATTCGTCAGACAAAATAAATCGAAGAGCCCATGGAATTGTTGACAAACGAAATTTGAACAATCCCAGCCGGATTCGGTCATGGAGACCAACCAATGCATAAGAAATATATGGTTATTTTGGTTTGCTCATTTCTGCTTGGGATTTTCGCTCAAACAAAAACCAAGTCAAGGATTTGAGGGCTCCGTACAATCACATAATCTATAAAGGCACATTGTCATTTAATCGTTTTATATATATGACTAGATATATTCGCATTGATAATGGTGAAAGTCGTGCACAACGTCTACTTACTAGAAAACCTGTCTCCATAGCTGACGCTTGGTTGATCCTTATGTCTAACCTTGAGCGTGCATACACACCTGAAGAAAATCTCACGTTACTATGAAAAAAGTAACACGGTTTTTGCAAATATAGTCATTTTTGGTTTTTACATGTTAGCGACTCGATATTTTTGAACAGAAAAAGTATTTTTTAAACAAACTTAAACATACGTTTGTTCGTAGTGATAGAACTTTTTAGAAAAGTATCGATGCCAGTACTCATATTTGCAAAAAAGTATCGATAATACTCGTACTTCCAAGTATTCTCAAAGCAAACGCAAAAACTGAACAAAAATCAGATTGCCTTGCCTTTTTCACCTCTTCCTATTTGTAAATTGAATAGTCATTGCTCTTAGTAGTTTTAATCTGATCTAAAGGGGTTTTCGGAACAAACTTCCGATAAATTAGTTTTACATGCGTAAATTAAATGTTTATTACAAAGCTTATAAGCTTATTTCCAAGTTTTTAAAAGCAAATATTTTATAACTGTTTGACGCGTACATGTATTTATAAATAACTTTACTTTGAAAATGTAATGCAAATATATAAGACGAGAAGCAAATGTGGTGAAGCCCATTCTCTATGGGAAAGATAAGCTCTCTTTCATAAAAGTGTTCTTCAAGAATGGGCTGAATTTCACAACGAAGGTAGAATACATGGGTTGACGACAGCTGCCTTATGCTGGAGAGTGGCCAAGTTGTCGAGTCGAAAGGCCATCCTCTTCCACCATTCATTATCAAAGGGGAGGCAAGATATTCGTTTTGCAATTAGTTAAACATTTTTACCCGAAGCCAATGTTGAAATGTCCGCTACATTTTCTTCTAGGTTGTGTAAAACTGTGTCAATTACCAGTAACTCATTAGAACAAAATATGTATTAATTATTAGTATGGTAGTATCGTCGCCCGTATGCCATAAACATGAATGTGTAAAAATTAAAATTTTGGGAAATCAAGGTTGAAAGTTTTTTTTTGCGAGACTTTGCTCTATATTTATGCAATTGAAATTGTAAAATATTTACTTTCCGTGTACGCATGGTATTCTGGTTTTTGGTATAACATAGAAAATCCAAAGATTAACCAAGTCAACCCTTTAACTCAAAACTGATAAATTTGCACATTCATGCTTCTGGCATGAGGGTGACGATATGTGAATTAAAAACTTTAAAGAAGTGTTTCTCGGGTTTTCGGTTTTTTGAGTTATGGCAGTATTGAAGTAAATGAGCTTTATGTTCATTTTCATAACATTCACAATATTTATTGGGTAATTAAAAAAAAAAATACTTAAAAAAGTTCTTAACTCATCGATACTTTTGGGCATTCGCGATATTTACTCAGTACTTGTGAAAAAGTATCGAGTTCTCGATACTACTCAGTACTCAAGAAAAGTATCGATATTCTGTACCCGGTACTCGTATCGTTCTATCACTATTTGTTTGATCTATCACAGAGTGGTGTTGTCTAGAAATTAGAGAAATCAATTCAGCCTGATAAACAATTTCTAAACAACGCCACTCTATAAATAGCACAAACAAATTTGAACAAATGTATCCGTCGCGTACCTTGGCTTGATTCGAAGCTTGCTACAATTGGCGGAACATATAACTTGAATTTTTTTTTTCCGGTTTTCCTTAATTATGAAAAAGTATATGTGAAGTGCACAATGAAATCGTCTTCAAACGAAAAAATCCCAACAAATAAATCTGTTCATAGTAAATAAAAGCTTGTTTGGCGCAAAATCATATGCGTTTTCTCAGTGTGTAGATAAACATTTATTCCCTTTCAGGGGCTCTACCAGATTTACGAAAAATATAACATCAAAACCCACACAGATAGTATGGGATACAAGTTTGGTGGGTTTGCGGCGAAAAATCACACTTCCCCTTGAAAGGAATAATTTACGCCGGTCCGCCGTGGTGCAGTGGATAGCAGATTTTGTTCTAATAGCAGTCGCCCTCGGCTGGAATTGGGAAAGCTCCGTATGTATTCTGCCATGAAAAACATCTTCTCATAAAAATATAATCGCCGTTCGGGGTCGGCATAAAACTGTAGCTCCCTTCCCTTGCGTAAGCGCCAATCTATAATTACTTTTAAATTGAAAGGATGAGAACGCGAAAATGTTGTTACGAAGCAAGTCTCAAAATACCACCATACTGAACGTGCTATATATGCGGAACATTTTTTAAGCACCTTCAGTTTAGCTACAAATCTGGTGTCTGTTGGATTGGCATTAGTTGGTATTGTGCGGTCGAACCAACGCTATATTCTTGAATAGAGGAGTTAAATAACAAAAACTTATACCTGAACAATCAGTGATATAAGATCTCTACCTAATAATCCCATGACTTTAATCATTTTCACGAAATTTCTCGGTTTTAGCTGTCTAAGTGAAGGAGGATTAAAGCAAACCTTCATATCTGAACACACAGTTGTATGGGTTGTAGTGACCCTTCCTTAAAATAGTGCGAAATTTTATGTTCCTAGCTTCATAAACGAAGAGGTTAAAACGCAAAATCTCATTTCGAAATAATCTGTTTTATGGGAGCAATATGTTGCAGTTAGTGGTCCGGTTCCGACAAATGTTTTCAGTCGAGTATCTCGAAAACTGAGGGATTCTGTTGTTCTCAAACAAACACGCCGACGGACGGACATCGACTCAGCTCGACGTTCTGATTATTTTTGTTTACTTTCCTTTTTCTGGTACTTACAAATGTCGGATCAAAGTTGTCACGTTAATAAAAGTTAAAATAAATAAGAAAAAAGTTAATAATAAAGAAGCTAAAATGAAATTGAAAGCAAAATGAAATGAATGCCAAGCATCCCTCTTTTTCATCACCAACTTCTCAGCACCTCATCAATTTCTCCTTAAGAATCTTACTCTAATCTTTTCCCGCGCGCCGCTTGCTCACTAAGTAGCAAGTACGGCAACAGTGAGCTAAATAAAATCAACATCCGCAGGCAACTTTAGCATTTCCAGCCGCTCACGTAGAACTCAACTGCTACCCGCTGGCCCTTTGCTCCCATTGAGCTGCGGCATACGCCAAGTTGCTGAGATAACAAATCGCTTCAACTGCTTTACTTCAACTTCATGGCTGCAGCGCTCTTAAGCTGCCGCGGTTAAACTCTAAGCGAAAATTAAATCCTCGAAGGCAAATAAACAAACACTCCTTACGTTGTTTTGTTATTATTTTTATGCCATATTACTATTTTGCTTGTCTGATGAGCCAATCTATGTTTAGTGAGCGGAGATGAGATTTTTTTGGCGTTGAAAGGCTGCATGAAAAATATGATGCTTGTAGCCAAATTTGTGTGGAAACGAGGCGAGAATACAAGGAGATATAGCACTACCTAAACGGGATTGCTGCAAAGTAGAAGGCAAGAGAGAATTAGTAGCTTTACATAGTTGCTTACTTTGGTTGCGTATTAAAACTGAATTAGCACTGTGGTAAGACTATTAAGAGTTTCGCGTGTTAACCATAAATTTCGACAAAGGATGCTATTAATTCTTTACGAATACGTGCAATCGCGCAAAATGTTATTTATATTTTCTCACACAGCCAGGCAGCACCGATGTGTGGGAAGGTTACCATCATCTGGTATGGGTGCCAGTCATAGGGAATGATAGAGGACGATCTTGGAAGAAAGAATGTCGCTCGAAGTCTGCATTCTTTTTCTGGGAAGCCAGTGCAAGATGAAAACAACTGGAAACATTCAAAAGTACAAACAAGCAAAAAATTAAAAAAACAAAACTCCAAAGAAAATCCCGAAAAAGTTACGAAAAAATTCCAAAAATTCAGGGAACAAAATGTTAAGTGGTCCGGAAAATAAGTTGAAAATATCAAAATTAATCTTGCAAATTCCCAAAGTAATATGAGAAAAAAATATCAAAAATATCCCTTAAGTTTAAAAAAAAAACCTTAAAAGTCCTGAGAAAAAGATACAAAAAGAAATGCCAAAATATCACGAAAAATTCCAAAAAAGTCTCTTAACTGCCCGAGAAGTTACATAAAAGTTACGATGTAAACTAAAAGCTCCCAAAAATTAAAAAATGGTCGAGAAGATATGCAGAAATACACATAGAAGTCTTGAAATATTCTCAAGAAAATCCTTCAAAGTACCGAAACGATTCGATAAGTGACTATAAAGCCCCGAAAAAAATATCTAAGAACTCACAAAAGATATCATTAAGTCCCGAAAAAATGCAGCAAAAAATATCCAACCATCGTAAAATACTTCTAAGAAAATCTCGAAATGTCCCGAAAATGTCCAGAAATATATGCTGTAAATTCTTCAAATCCTGAAGATATCTTCAAGAAAAAAAAAATAGAAAATAAAAATTACCGGATATTTCCTACTCAAAAATATAAGATACAAATATTCATGAATATTTGCTATTTCTGTGCAATACCACACATACTAGCATACGCATTCCTATTAATTTGTATGCATAAGTAAAGTTGCGCGACAGTACAGCTAGGGCCCCACTTTTGGTATTGCTTGGCCAATTTACCACACTTTAGAGAAGGAAACTGAGGTTCATGAGTGCTGAACCCTTTAAGAACCAGGGCGATATAACGGCTATTAACAAACGGCCGAAGAAAGGGGTCTGTATTCGGCGCGGAAGAGAGTGCTGGTATGACCACCAATAGGCATTTCCACATAACCTAATCAAAATTGTCCACAGGGTTTTATAATACGAGTAGGAGTCAGTTTACCTACTTCTGGCAGCATACTTACACTATAATGCAAAGCTGAGTACACAGTGGTTTTTGTTAAATATTTAAAAATATGCTTTATGCTTTAACCAAAACCATATAAACTCAAAACTTTGAATTTTTAATCAGAATCTTTACAAATTTTAGGGTATGCAGTTTTGTAGCGCATATAATTTTAGTCGAATGAACTGCAAGTTTCAGGCGTCTAAAAAATTGTGTTGATTTTTAATAATTTTTTATTTTTGTGACCACTTTTGCGTTTTTTTTTTTTAATATACCGTTTATAAATAGTTTGGCTTTACATTTTGCATGCCCAACTTAACAACTTTTATTTTATTCATACTGTATTTAAGATTAAACAGTTTTATAATCAAAATTAAAAATACATAATCATTTTGCATGGCAAAAGTATTAACACAAAGTGAATCGTGCAAATTGATATCGTGCAGCATATGCCACTACGCCCACAAATGTCAATTCATACATACACTCAAGGGCACACACATGCACGCATATAAAATACATACATACATCGAATGGCGGTCGGGATGGTCACCGAGTAATCCAAGCGACAGACCGAATTACAGCCGAAGCTGACTGCAAAGTACAAACCCATACGAAACGTACACAAAAGTTTTTAAATAATACAAGTAATTTTTAGCAAAAAAAAAAACCGACTTAAAAAACAAATATATATATCTCTATATTTCATGATCCAAAGATCGGATCTAAACCAAATTAGTATGGGACCACCTCTGAGACACTGCGGTAACATACATAAAAAAAAAAAAGATAAAATATTCCGACGAACTGATAACCTCCTCCTTTTTTGGAAGTCTGTTAAAAATGGAAACAAGAAAGCAAACCATATACGCTGCACTCAAATAAATAAATAATACGAATGGAATGCACGCTGCCAATAAGCAGCATAAACAGACTGTCGAACGGACATTTAAGTAGGCGCCTGTGGCCAGCGAGGGGTATTTTTAAAATGGGCAGAACGCTTGGTTGATTGCAGCGGTTCATCAAACAGCATAGTAAATTTATATTAAATTAAATTTCCCGATTGACAGCTGATATGAAATGCAGAAGTTACAGGAAAATATGCTTACACATTTCTTATTAGGATGCAACATTAAACAAAAAATGTCTACTTTTTGAAAATTGCAAAGTTGTGGTTCACAAAGCGATGTCTAGTACGACTGCCCTGTAAACGAGTGAATGTTGAAGACTTCGTAGCCGAAAAATGTAAATATAGTTCATTCTATAGCCAAAACCAAGTAATTATAAGTTTTGAAAATAGAACTAGAAGAAAAAAATTTAAAAATAAGTAGTATGATAAGCCCTCTATGTAGATAAAGTCATATGTACATTAGGCTGTGTTAGTCCTTACATACAAAAAAGTTTGCATTAACCCTCCTAGTTTGAAAGCGTACTTCGCGAGAAGTTTGGAGTCATACAAATTTTCCTCCTTGGCTAGTTCTAAAAGCAGCCAAAATGAAAATTTCGTCCGAATTTCTTTTTATTATTCGATTTCAAGGAGTTATATTCCTTCTAACAACCCGTCGCACAGTGGTTCAAAATTGGCATTTTGTTCTCACAAATCACTGGAGCCGTAATTTTTCACTCAACTTGATTGTTATTTTTTTTTTTTAATTTGTAAGAGACCCATTAAGCCAGATTTTGGAACTTTTGTTTGTTTGCTTAAATTGTTTAGTGTAAAGTGCAGAAAATCTACAAAAAGTAGCAATTTTAACGAAAATTTAGTCTCCTGTTCCAGGTTATAAATGTTACATAAAAAGCTAGTTGTAAACAATTCTAGGATTCTACTAAAACGAAAAAGAGTTAAAAAAAATTTAAATGTTATAAAAAGAAGTTCACCAAAATTATTATACCCGAGCGCACTTGTGCACAAGGGTATATTAATTTTGTTCACATAACGGTTGTTTGTAACAGCCAAAACGAATCGAGATAGATATAGACAAATGTATACATAAATGATCAGGATGAAAAAAGAAATCGATTAAGCCATGTCTGTCTGTCCGTCCGTCTGTCCGTCTGTCCGTCTGTCCGTCTGTCCGTCTGTCCGTCTGTCCGTC